>NC_080467.1:18735224-19056057 GCF_030265055.1 Doryrhamphus excisus
GCATAGCATAGCATAGCATAGCATAGCATAGCATAGCATAGCATAGCATAGCATAGCATAGCATAGCGACAAAATTATCACAACAGTGGTTAGCGCACAGGCCACACAGCTAGGAGACCCGAAAATTGTCCATAGGTATGAATGTGAGTGTGAATGGTTGTTTGTCTGTATGGGCCCTGTGATTGGCTGGCCACCAGTCCAGGGTGTACCCCACCTCTCGCCCGAAGACAGCTGGGATAGGCTCCAGCACCCCCACGATCCTCGTGAGGATAAGCGGTAGAAAATGAATGAATGGATGAATGAATGAATACTTAAATGCATACACTTGCATGCATGCACAATTTGAGCAGAAATCGATAATTGACACACAAAGGTGGCGATGTTGGTTTACCACTGTAAGGGTGTTAATCCTAGTTTATCCTACATGCGAAAGTCGGAATTAAAAAAGACGGAATTAGGCGAGAGGAACTATACCTCATTTTTGCCTCACTTCAGTGGCACTTTTTCCCTCATTCATTTCTTCTGTCCGTCCATCCATCTTCCATTGTATGCAGTCATTCATTATTGTAAACGCAGAGTAACACCCCACCCCCACCCGCTCTTGTCTCGCTCAGCAGGCTCGCTGTGCTGACAGAGCTGCAGGCTCTCGCCAATTATCCCGGCTAAAGTTGTGCCAACATCTATACATCTCACAAAAGCAAACACGGTATCCTTAGCTGCCACCTCAAACCACGATGTAACATCAAAACACGCTTCATATGCTAACGTTTTTTACCTGCTCGACTTCTTTTTGCCTTGTTTTGACGCTTAGAGGCTTTTTCTGACAACATCTTCTGGTTCATCTGGACTGGGCTCAAAACATGCACTGAATTTTGGATACTCGTTGAGTGTCACCAGTGTTTGAGTGCTATGCCAGTGAGAGATGATGTGACGCTGAGCCAGAGACACTTTTATCATGCCCTCAGTTGTTCCGAAAAAAAAACAAAAAACTAAAAAAAAAAAGAAAGGATGCTGGGGCCTTTACATGTTTTATTTGAACATGCAGAGATTTTTTTTTATATTTAAAGAAAAAAAAACAGCCTGTATCGCAACTTTGTGTTATTTGTAACAAAGCATATGTATGAACTGTTTTTCCTCGTGGTACACTTTTTAAATTTTTACAAATATTTAAACTTTCTTTTTGTAGTATTTCTTTCCTGGTACTATTATGACTTTATTGTCGTAATATTTTGATTTTATTATTGTAATATTATAACTTTTTCCCAACCTAATTTTCCGAACATTGCAACATTATTCTTTGTTTTTTTTATCTCGTATTACAACTTTTTCTTGTCATTTTTCAAATTTAGGCAATTTTTTTGCCTTAATATGACTTTATTTATTTGACCTACTGTACACAGTAACATTACCTGTAAATATTACATGACCAATGACCAATATTGCTAGATAAACCAGAATAATCTCATTTGAAAAGGGGACAATGCATTGCTTTCCAATCGTGTATTCTCATCTGCCGCGTAGCGACAAAAGGTCTGCTTCGCCAGCCTCACCACGCTCCCCGTGGAAAGCACTTACACCAATTTAACCAATTGTTTTTCCCAAATAGAAACATAATGTTGGGACTCAACGAGAGGAGGGGTCCTTGTGTCTAAGCCGCTGAAGTGCTAACGTCGGAGCTTTTATGAAAGAAAAGGCGGGAGGGGGATGGCGAGTCGGGGACTGGGACACAATAAATGACTGACAGCGACATGGAGATAAACCGAGAGAAAGTGGGACGGAAAAGAAAAGACGTGCAAGCGTGGAAAAGATTGGAGGGAGTGAAGTAAAGATAAAAATGAGACAGGGAAATAGCGGTGCTCCAATGAGGTGCGGTAATAAAACCGCAGGAAGACAAAAGAGGTGAGGATGAGCTGCCCACGACCAGTTCTGTCCCACATTTACAAAGACGGCGTTAAATCATGCTCGGCGAGGCGGTGTGCATTTTCTCACATTGTGTTGCACTCTGACCTGCAACAATTCCCACTCAGCGAGGCGTGCGTGCTTAAAAAACAAGGCCTGAATAGCCTGAACGGGCAATAACGTGCAATTTTATTATTTTCACAGAGCAGAGCGGCAATAAAAGCTAATGTAATGGAGCGAATGCTGGATGACACAAAGATCCTAAAAACAACCAAGTCGATTCCACATATGAAGCCTCCCAGTTCCAGGAAAACTGCACTTTATTTGGAATTTTTGCCCATCATCCATAATCCTCATGTGAAACTAACAATATGTGTAATGGGATTCACCTATTTCCACTATAAAGCCCTCTAAAAAATGGCAACAATGTTCCATTTACATTATCGCTGGTATTGTAGGAGCTAATGCTCAAAGAAGTACTTTTCTGGTGTAAAAACTTGCAACGTTTCAGGCCACTACCAGGAGGTAGTCAACGCTAGGTGGCAGTGTGAGTCTATATTATGTCTATATTAAATAATACAAGTGTAAATGTGACTATAGGGGTGTTATTCCATGTCTAGAGGGCTCTAATAATGTTAAAACAATATGTAGAAGGTGGTAATTAAGTTTTCCATGCTCTAATTACGAAAATATTTGAATTGTGAATAAAAAAAATGCTACTTTGTGCAAATTCATGGTGATAAACGAGGGATTACGGCCCCTAAAAAACTGCCTAAATGTTTCACTTCTCAAGTAATATAACCGGTGAAGCTGTCTCAAGATTTGAAACGGATATAAAGTCGAAATTGGAGAAAATATTGCCTTTTCTCATCTCCATCTTTCTCTCTCATTAGATCCTTTGAAAGGCTGGCGGTGTGACAGCCTCATTTGCATTCTGTGGTGCAAAAGCAAAATACGGCGGCTTCATTAATTGCTAGAGGAGTCACGTTTATTTGTTTAGCTTCACTGGCGACGTGAGCCGTGTTTACTGGTGAGCAGTGAGACGTCTTTTATCCAGAAATTAATGTTGAACAACCGCTGATAATTAGCATGTGACACAACTTTGTCTCCTTAGCGGGGGGAGAGAACACGGCAACTCGCTGAAATGAGCATCGCCTCACATAGGCAAGGAATTCATTTTTAAAGACAAACAGACTGCATGGTCACTTTGTATTTTACTTCCGATATACCACAATAGCCATGTTTACATGAGGAGTCTTTCTTCTTTCCGAATGGAATCTTTCCGAATGACTTTTCCAAAAACAATGGTATACATGGAAGGGAATATTCCAATCTCTTGTCTACATGCGCAGCTATAATCAAACAGAATAGTCAATGGGGCATGCCCAGTAAAACGTAAACATCAACATCACGTGATACGCCTTTCCATAGTTTTCTTTCACTCTGTTGGAATAATTCCGTATTGCCAGTTTTTCGTTCGTCCAGTCTTGAAATTTAGTTTGAATCAAAAACAAACTTTGCTTAGCAGTCCAGTGCCGATTGCTCGCCTCCATTTTTAAAACTGAAGAACGTCTGGAGCTGCGTGTTACGTCATATCTGAGCATGCGCTGAAAGAACGCACCCGGGATAAATTTAAACAGGAAAAGATCAAATTCAATCTTGCTAATATTTTAAAATTAAACTCGGGACATGTTTTATATAGATATATATTTTCTTTTTTGATAAGACTGGACTTGTGAATAAAGTATAGAAGGGTTTAGATTCTGTTCCACAGATGACGCTAATGCACACGAAAGCTGCTTGCCAACCGCCAATAGACAACAGAAGAAGAAAAACACGATGAAGAAGAACAACTTTGAGCGGGTACAAGATACCTCAATCGGATTGGGGAAAGGAATATTCCACCCCCGGGAATCTGATTTATATATTCATTCAGATTGGCACTTTTCTTTCGGAATGAGGTGAATACAAAGGTTAAATTCTTTCCATTTAAGCAAATAAACCAAATGCAATTGGAATATTTGGGTCCATGTAGACATGGCTAATGAGAATTTTTTTCCTTCAGGCATCAAACAAAATGTGGTAATAATATGAAAGTTTGAAGTGGTTACTGTCCATATCGGGGTTAGACCAATGAATCCATCAATGCGAACTCAGGAAAGCGGGAGAGATTTACTGTGACTTTCCAGAGGCCTTGTACGATGGAAAACTAGACATGCTAAATGGTCGTTGATAAAGCCGCCTTGTGCACAGCCAACCCCATTCCCCCTCATAGCTTGGGGACAATGAAACAACAAAGTGGGCCGGCGGGGCACAGGGGGTAGATTGGCTGTCTGGTAATCAGAAGGTCACTTGGCTAGCGGAGCTCCACAGCTCATATTGTTTGTCCTTGAGCAACTCAAATGGCCAACTACTAAAGTACGGGTTGACAGGAGTACAAGCATGAAGGTGGATGGGAAATTACAACAAATAAAAAAGGGGTTCATGAAGTAAACCTTATTTGGGGGCTAACCAATTAATTTAAACTTATTTTGGGTTACAAATTGATAGAAATACGTTATGCACTATTTACCAATCAGAACTGGTAATGGAAGAATCCAACGTCTCTTACGTAATCCATTTTGGAGGCAAACACCTCGACTTGATAATATAATGTTGTACAATTCTGACAAAACTGCATTACAGTATGAACCGCAAATTTCACAGCGACCAAAAATAATAAGCGGACGCTAATGTCACGTTTTTTCCCAGCGATCGGATTTTGATCTGACAAATCTTAAGTAAGTTTGATCAAGTTTGATCAGCTTGGCCCACATATCAGCGTATCACATTGCACCCACTGGAGCCAACGAGTGGCGCTTAGGAAGGATTGCAAGGTTTACAGCGTGTCTTTTTGTGTAAATATCATATTTTTGGTTGTCTGGGAAGAAACCGCTCTGTCTGACCTTTTCAAGCAACTTAAAAACGACGAACCAACCAATGAATGAAGGAATGAAAACAAAATATTTTGTATTTCCATTTGAAACCAAACAAGGTTTTGTTTTTTTTGCTTTGGGCTTTCCTGACTGGTTTGAAATGCTTACATTCTGCTCACAATGTCCATGATAAGTTAGTAAAAAAAGAAAATCCGTAGAGCTAAAATGAGGAAGAGTGGTAGTCGTTAAAAAGCGCATTAGGGAAAACAAGAGAGGACAGGGCGCACAAGGGAATGTCAGTTGACGTCGGAGGTGGGAATGTTTGGGCTCCAGGCTTAGCAGAAAGGCGAATGTATGAGAGCAGCAAAGTGCTGCAGGGCTCAGGAGAAAACCCACCGCTAAGCCGAGGAAAAATGCATGCACTCAGTCAAAAAAAACCAAACCCTTATAGATGAATAAAGACATCAAAAAATACAAAAAGCAGTCACAAATTAAAAAAAAAAAAAAGCTCACCTTGACAGGATCCACCAATTTCCTCAAATCCTTGCTGGCACACACACTTCCCGATGGGCACCAGCCATTCTCCTTCGGTGCTGCAATGCATCCTGGGAGGCTCGTATAAAGGCAGCGAGTTGTTGACACAGCGACCCACCACCTCCACCAGCTGCGAGGCCTCCGATCCCGGGATAGTGTCGGAGAACTCGGCCAGGCTTTTCACAAGAAAAGGACAGCGTTTGTAGAAAACCCGCACCGACACCAAAGCGATGCAGGCTCCCAAATCCTGAAAAGCCAAGTAGAAGCCCTTCCGAGTCAAAGGGCCTAAATCACGGACTTCCGTGTTGAGCTTCATAACCCGATCCCCGAGGTCGAGCTCGGTGAAGCTCTCGTCGGCTGCTATGGTGTCGATTTTGATGTAGCGGCTTTCCTTCATCGCTCTGTCTTCCTCCACCGTGATCCCCTCTCCGTCTCTCATCTCTCCATCTTCCATTTCATCCCCGTCTGTCTCGTAGTAGTACATGTTAAAGGTCTCCTTACAGGTACCCACGCCCCCGGGGAGGCTGTTGCAGTCTCTCAGGGTGAACTTCAGCTCTATGTAGACTCGCTGGGCTCCCTCTGTCAATATCCAGTTGGTGTGAAGCCAGTTGTTCTGGTTCTGCTCCATGACCCGACACACTTGGTAAGTGTGGATGGGGGCATAGTCTTCATCCACTTCCCCGATTTCCTCCCACTGGAGGGGTGACAAAAATGGGTGAAAACGGAAGGTCAGATGGCGTAGTTTGTGGTTATTGATCAAAATAGACACGTTTCCACCATTTGGTAAAGGAGTTTATACAGGTTTTGGGAAAGCCATCACCAGGAAATTAAAAACTAACATAAAAAGCACGGAAAGATGCATGGCGGCCGAGAGGTTAGCACACAGGCCTCTCAGCTAGGAGACCCCAGTTCGATTCCACCCTCGGCCATCTCTGTGTGGAGTTTGCATGTTCTCCCAAAAAACATGCTAGGTTAATTGCCGACTCCAAATTGTCCATAGGTATGAATGTGAGTGTGAATGGTTGTTTGACTATATGTGCCCAGTGATTGGCTGGGGACCAGTCCAGGGTGTACCCTGAATGAATGAATGCAAGCACTGAAAGAGGACCACAACCCTGAGGAACCCCACTGATTTGAAATTCATCTCAGCGTGTGCTGAGCTACAAACGTCAAGGTGGTACCTGTACAGCAGTTTTCAATAGTTTCCCTCACAGCTTATCACTAGTCACTCCTCAAAGCCTCCATACAGTAGTCTGAGGGGATTCATCATTCATATTATACGCAGGTGAAGAGTGTAAGCACCATGAAAATCTCATCAAAATGAGGTATGAAGCCCGACGCCGGGCTTAACGGGCAAGAGTAAAGTACAAAAAGAACTGCAAGAAGCTCAATATGGATAGCAAAATAATCCTCATCTCTTCCACCTGGTTTTCTTTCTACTGCAACGCAGTAGAGGGAGTTACCGAGTCTATGTGTTTACCATGAATGGGGGCGGAGTTGTCTCGTCGGTGTGCATTGTGCAGCAACACCGTAAAAGTTAAATAGCCTCGCGTTCCATTCATGCAGTTTGTATGTAAATGATGAGACAACGGCATTAATTCCTTCTGCGGGTCTCCCGGGATGTGGCTATTATCTGCATCACTAGCACGCTCCCATGGCTAATACAAGCACTTCATCATGTCAGCGTAATATGGCCAGAGGGACCAGACTATGATCTGGTGTTATAGCTTAATAGCCCATATTAATCATCCTTTCTGTGGCTGCTGTACACAACCTTGTGCCTTTGTCTTTGTCTCCCTCCCCTTCATGTCTCTCTGCATCTGTCTTCTTCCAACTGCCTCCCCATCTTTTGTTCAGGCTGTAATCATCCACTTTTCCAGCGATTTACACGCAGTAGACCTACATTCTACCTGGGAAGACAATGGGAATGGAGCTTCAGTTCCTCAGTTCCCAAACGTATGTGTATGTTTGTGTTTCTGTGTGTCCCAGACTGGAGCGCAGTCAGTTCCTGTGCAGACATTAAGCCTCTTACTGGTTAGATCTCACAGATCCCGCAGCCTTCCTCGAGCTTCCCGCAGCTTAACACGTACACACACACACATACACATGCACTGACATCGCTGTGACAACGCCGCAGAGCCACAATATTCTTCGAACGCCGATGTGAAAGGTCGGCTAATTTGCTGTGACTCTCGAGTAAGTCATCACATATCATTTGACGTTAACAACACCACAAGGAACAAGCTACAATTAGAGATACAACCTGCCATTAAATATTTAATTAAGGCTTAGATTGGTGAATTAGCGCTGGGCAGTAGAGCGTGGCTTCGGTGGCCGGCGCACATGGACCGATTTTGGTCAATCAGTTGGTATTAGAGCTCAGTTTAGCCAGCATCAAAGGACAGGCAACTAACAGTTATTTTCTGATCTGATTAATTGGAATTTTGTTGTTGCGATTAATCGGGTAATCCGGCACTGGACCGCTCAACCAAAATGCAATCAAAGACAAACAAAAATATTCACATTTCAGAGGCTGGAATCAGAATTTTTACATTGAAGAACAATTACTGTTGTTATTTGGACGATTAATTAATCACTGATTAATTGGTTGCAGCGCTACACATGTGACTTGTAGTTTTTCAGTGTCACCAGTCTAACAATGACACAGAATAATCCACATTCATTCATTTTCTACCGCTTAAGAGGGTCGCGAGGGGTGCTGGAGCCTATCCCAGCTGTCTTCGGGCGAGAGGCGGGGTACACCCTGGACTGGTCTCCAGTCTGGAGACTGGTCTGGCAGGGATAATTTGGAGTCGGCAATTAACCGACTCCAAATTTTTTACGGGAGTCCCCGGAAAAAAACCCACGCATGCCCGGGGAGAACATGCAAACTCCACACAAGGATGGCCGAGGGTGGAATTTAACTCGGGTCTCCTAGCTGTGAGGCCTGCATGCTAACCACTCATCCGCCGTGCAGCCTAATCCACATATTCTGTCATAATATTTATTCCGCTTATTGAAGTGGCGGGGAAACTAATGAGACGGTTTGAGACGGAGGTTCATCCTTTCAACCTCTCGCTCACCTCTACATCCTGCTCCACTTCCTGTCCTTATCACTTGCATGCATACGCCGAAGCGTCCCCGTGGGCATCCCTCCAGCGCCTCATTAGCGCTTGTGTTTGTTTTGCTGACTATTATGTGCACGTGCGTGTGTTTCTGGGTGTGCGTCTGCATTTGTCACATCAGTCAGCAGACCCCCCCGCATACACACAGCCCCCCGCGGCTGTGCTGAGTGCCCTCCCGGCACGAGGAAGCTGTCTCCAACTTATTATTACCTCCCATTATATGCTGACCGCCATGACACTGTAATCGAACTGTCCTTCCTGCTCCTTATCCATGAAAGAAACACCCCACCTACTTTTATTCTATTCCGGCATCCAGCTGACTCTGCTCTGTCCCCGACTGTAATCATTTTCCCGCTATGTGTCCTCACCATTATTGCTTTAATCACCCGGTCTGACACACACACAGATGCTGTTGGACCACTGCCTTCTTTCTGATGATTTGCTCACTTTAATTACACGCACTTGCAGCTTTTTTCTTTTTCATAGCCCAACACTGGGTTCTATTCCCCTTCTTATCGACAAATTAGTTAAAGCCAGTGTACACACTTCCTCAATAAGAAAGAGGCAACCACAAGGGTTTGTCAGGGAGGACAGGCAGTGGATGAACGGAGACGATGCGAATCACGTCGAGTTTCAATGGACAGCGTAATGTCTCAAAACTCAATCGAGGGCTCAGGAAAGTGAAGCATCGCTCCCTCTCGCTAAGCCAGATGGTGTCTTTGTCCAGGATGAAAACCTACACTTGAATGTTTCATATCAACTTGCATGAGTGGCATTTATAAACAGCAGGTGGCAGCGGCGCGTGCTTGTTGTTCATAAACAAAAAAAGTCATAAGCAAAATTAGTATCGAACCGCCTGGAAAGGAGAACACCACTTTTCACAAGTCTTACATTCTGGGGCCATGCCAATGTCTATTTTCTACACACGGTACTGGCTTCACAGGTTTAAGGTTTAGGTTTAAGCCCTAAATATGTCTCACCTCTACTGGAATCGGAGTCACAGTACAGCCTTTAGCCTGGTATAAAGAAGCTAGTAGAAAAAGGCCTTTCTCTGAGCTGCATAATCCACACTGCTCGTCTTTCATAATTACAGTAACGACTGACTACATTCAAAGACTGCTGAAGAAAGTGTGAATTTTTAACGCCTGATCAGTGAAGCATATTTCCATCACAAGTTCTAAAGAAATATTATTATTTCAAGCATGCATTCAGCTCAGTGAACTAAAACACAAATATAAGGCATTCAGAAGACGCATTCAAAGACTTTGTGATGATATATAGTAAAGGTGTCAGTAATGTAACACCAGGAACTCTCCCAATGCTAACGTCTGTAAAGTAATTGACAAAAACATGGTTGCCGATTTGCACCTACGGCCTCACTTTTGGCCTTTTTACCTGTTTTTACTTTCCAAATATTTCAAATTTCTCGTTAAATAATCTTCACAAATATTATGACTTTATTCTCATCATGCAACTTAATTTTTCTGAAAATTACAGCCTCTTTTTGTTTTCATAATATTACAACTTAAAAAATGTTTTCACACCAGTAAAATTACATTATTTTTCCTTGTAATTCCACAATGTTATTTCTTTTTCTCTTAATAGTTGTACTTGATTCTTGTAAAATTACTGTTAATTGTTTGTTTTTTTTTTGTTTTTTTCCAGTTTTCTTGTTATATTGTATTTTTAGAATGTGCCACGGGCCAATAAAAAACAGCCATCGGCTGCAAATGGGGCCCGGGCCACACTTTGGACACCCCTGCCCAAGCAGGTGGTAGGCATGTGCATACAGTCCCAATTCTATGGGGGGGAAACATGGCCGACTTGTGGTTTGCCTTGCTTTGCAAATAAAAGCATTTTCTCTACTTCGGGACTAATTACTGAACCTGACAAGCAATAGCCGACTCCCGTAATGTATTCAGTTATCAATCTTAGAGAAATCGATCGGGGAGAAAAATGAAAATCAATAAAAAGCGGGATTTGATAGTTGAAATATTGAAATGATATTGATATTGAAATGATCTATCCCTGAGGCAAGCACGGCGAGACAGTTAATATTCCGAGCATGCATCAAGCCTCATCAGATAAGTCAAGTGTGAATATCGTGAGCCGGTTGAGAGCCGTTTGGTTTCCTCCGATCTCACGCCAGCTGTCAGCTGTCATGCGAGCTTTCCACCTTCGATTCGTAACGTCCAAAAACTTTCATCAGTCGGCTTTTGTCAACACTCTTGATGAGTCCAGTAGATATGGTCCAGATAAGGGATGAAAATGGGCCTGGAATTCGCTGGAATGACAGCCCGGTAATGGAGCGCGATGAGGTGACATGGATGGAGCGGCCAGGAAACTAATCCTTATTGTGACATCCATCCCTTTTATGCTGCCCTCCTTCCAGATGTTTCTTTATTCTCTTCCAGCATGAAGATGCAGCAGATAAAAGCCTTTATGAAATGGCACGCGAGCAGCAGCTCAGCCAATCTACCATCACGACACAATATGGGAGACATAATGGAGGGGGGCACGCATGGTCCCGACGGGACAAAGAACAATTTAAAGTGTTCTTGCCAAGACTTGCTTCCCGCTCTGACCTAGCTTGCAAATATTTTGAGGTTACTTCCATCCATATCCACCTGATGTTCATTTACCTTTTTCTTGATAGGAGTGTTTCATGAAAGATTTCTGATAATTGCTTATTAAATGCATTGCAGTACTAGCTATAACCTGCAGAGGCGCTGTTGATTCAGTCCAAACTAATTAGTGATCGAAGTAAGAAGACCATCGGCATCCATGCAGCTCCTCAATTTGCCGCTACATGTTTATAAACACATTATAACGGACTCTCTGTGAATGTGGCTTGTCATTACGCTTCTTAGCACACATCATTCGCACCTGGTCTACCAGAGAATAAGACAACGTAGCACAAGGGATCAGTGTTGCAAACTTAACGAGTATTTTGAACCATCAAGAGTTTCCAAATGGCAAATCAAGGAACATTTTCTCATCTTATTGGACACTTTTTGGAGACTATGATTCAGGGGTGTCCCAAGTGTGGCCCAGGGGGCCACGGGCCAGGCCTGTGGTTGTTTTTTTTATACAATCCTCTCCCGATCGAAACAGGTTTAATTGGCGATGAACGCTGACTTAATCTCCTCTTACAGAGTGTGAGTGGACGCTAGCAAGGTTAGCTCAATGAGTGTATTTTACGGCTTTAATGTAAGCAAGGAGCCTGGTGACGATGAGGAAGTTCCGAGTGACAAAATACCAGAAGCACGTTTATTTTGGAACATAGCCCGTCTTAACATCTCTTTGTGGAGTTTGGATGTTCTCCCCGTGCATGTGTGGGTTTTCTCCGGTTTCCTCCCACATTCCAAAAACATGCTAGGTTAATTGGCAACTCCAAATTGTCCATAGGTATGAATGTGAGTGGGAATGGTTGTTTGTTTTTTTGTGCCCTGTGATTGGCTGGCGACCAGTCCAGGGTGTACCCCGCCTCTCCCTCAAAGACAGCTGGGATAGGCTCCAGCACCCTCGTGAGGATAAGCGGTAGAAAATGAATGAAAGCTCGTCTTAGCCGTAGATACACATTCTCACTCACGGAACACACTTCCGTGAGCGACCTTCGAAGCAAATTCGCTGTTGCTATTGCATGGGTGACTACATCTTCCCTGATCACAAGCATTACAGTTTGTTGAAAATGTTGCAGCAATGTATAGAACAGTGAAAAGATGGAAACTGAAGCAAAGTTTCATGAAATAAAATAAGACTTTTGTTGTTGTTTACTTCCTTAACGATGCCTTTCATGTGCTCCTTAAAGCACGCGGTGGGGAACACAGACAGGGGAAGAGGGAAAAAAAAAAAAAAAGATAAGCAGATGGCAACCCATGGAAGAAGCCAATGTAAAAGATACCAGCGTGGATAGAGGAGGAGGACGAGGAGGAGAATGAAACAAACCATCTGGAATATGTGACAAAAAAAGCCTCCATAACATCTTATTTAGCCATACGCAATTGCGGTTGCCAAATGTGTGTGTGTGTTTGTGTGCTAATAGAGGATGCTGCAGATTGGACTACATTGTATAAACGACTTCCACAATAAGAATTCTAATCGCTAACAACAGTAATTCCTGTTATTTATCCCCCGCCCCCACCCACACAAGTCATGAGACAATATGTTAAATGGAAAACAAACACAGCCTTGCACAAGTTACTATGTGATTTAGTTGAAGTTATAATGGACTCTTTTATTTCGCACCATGGAGTCTGAATGCGGTTATTTACGCAACTGCATAAAACCATGCAGAACAATGACGCTCAATTAATATGATTGTGGATATGGCTGCATTTGGTTTTTTTAGCGCTATCTCCTCCATCTACATACAAAGCAGCCTGGGAGGAGCCGCGATTTGAATACAAAGAGCTGAGAAATCACGGTGGTCAGCGTTACTGGTTTGATTCCTCTTCCAGGATTACATGGATCTTCGTCTTGTTGTCGATTTGGATTTTTCCCAATAAGAGAATTGAGTTATTAATGTAGCAATATGACATAACTACACTCCATCACAATTACATTAGAAACACCCCGCTTATTTCAAAACACCACTACTTGTTAATCGTTAATGATCTGTTAATCAACTAATGGATTATTATGGCTGGTGTAAGCGATGCAGACTTTCTGGGAGTAGGCGTGGGACTGTGAACTAGTTTATCATCAGTAGAGGTGTTCTGGAATACATTTGACTTTTTTTTATAATTTTTCATTGACTATTTTTCCAACTGTAGCAAGTCATTTTTTAATTAGCCCAACTCTTGGGAATACTTTACAAATGAAAAATCCAATTCCTGTCTTAAAAATTAAATAGTCCGTAGTGACTTTCAATCGTTTATTCATGAATTCAATCTAGCCTTAGGAATTCCTGGAAGCTGAAATGACCTTGAAAATTCCTGAAACAAAACCTGCTTTATTGTAAGGTACAACTGTCAGTCATGATAGCTACCCCACCCTCCAAGGTTCCCCAGGTTTCATGAACACTCACCCCATTTTTTGGGTATGCCACCCATCCAAGGTCTCCCATCACAGAGCGGGAATCCAGCAAGTTAACTGGAAGACAAAAGTAAGAATCAGTCAGTAAAGGCATCATGCTGTTTCATGTTTGGGTAGTCATGGCGTCAGTCATGTTACTGTAATGTTTGGTGACACACACACCGGAACAACAGGCACAATACTACTCAAAATCTCTCTCAATAGTAGTCACACAGACGACTATTGCAGCATGCAAAGCCGAATCCCTGATGTCACTTCCTGTCTATCCGTCACTCAGTTCCCCTTGCAAACACATGTTTAGCAACACACACGAGGACGAGTCTGATTTATGTCTTGAATGTCTCCATTCATTCATTCATTTTCTACCGCTTTTGTAACTTTTGAGTCATCTTTCACAGCACAGCACTAAATTCATAACACAGCAACTTAATACTCAAAATGTGTATACACAAATATACAAACATTTCCCAATATTCATTCATTTTCTACCACTTATCCTCATGAGGGTCGCGGGAGGTGCTGGAGCCTATCCCAGCTGTCTTCGGGCGAGAGGCGGGGTACACCCTGGACTGGTCACCAGCCAATCACAGGGCACATATAGACAAACAACCATTCACACTCACATTCATACCTATGGACAATTTGGAGTCGCCAATTAACCTAGCATGTTTTTGGAATGTGGGAGGAAACCGGAGTACCCGGAGAAAACCTATGGGGAGAACATGCAAACTCCACACAGAGATGGCCGAGGATGGAATTGAACTCGGGTCTCCTCGCTGTAAGGCCTGTGTGCTAACCACTCATCTGCCCTGTAAGCCCGTCTTGAATGTCTTATTTTCTCTTATTATCTCTACTACATTAGCGAGCACGAGTGTAAAGGTGACTATACTGTAGGGGTGTTACTTCCTGCCTAGAGGGCTCTGTTTTCGGTGAACTATGAAAATATCCAATTCAGGAGAAGGAATCCCTGAAGTCTGTCTCAGTGATGATTTGAAGACTTTTGCAGAGGTAGATAAGATCGGTTTCATATGTCAGGATCGATCCACCCCCCACCCCCCAATGAATTGAGGAAAACAGTGATCGGTGAACGCTCACATTTCGGTTTTCGTCAGAGATTTTGGATTTTGTTTGGCTACTTTACCATTTATCCCCACGCCTGCACACACGTCTGCAGGTGTAGTGTTTGTTTTCCAACGTCTCCCTCACGAGCTGACGAAATGCAAATCAGCACAGCATGCATCAAATGGTGTTAGAAATGCCAAAGTGATTACAGCGAACATGACCATCAATTTACATAAATTAAAGCAGCAAGAGAAGACTCAGCTCAAACAGATCTATTGAAATCTTCCTCCATCAGCCTCTTCATTTAAGCTGTCAGGACCAAGTAGCTGACTGCTGCACTCCTCCGAACACCCCTCCTCCTCCTCCTCCTCCTCCTCCTCCACCGCCGCCTGGACAAATCCATATTGCAGGTTCTGTCCCAGAGACGCCATCCATTTTTTGCCTATAAATAAAACCACTCACGAAAGCTTGCTCTTGTCTAAAGAGGATAACAATGGATCAGCAAAGGTTGTGAGCACACGTGGAAGTATTTCTTTACTTGATGTGGCCACCATGTCTTACTTAGTGGAGGAAAAGGAAAGACTTTGCATGGCTGCTTCTACCTTAGACAGCTTGGTTTTAGAATGATTTCATTCATAATTTACTATTAACAGTTGGTCAACTTTAAACTAAACTTGTACACAATCAGGGTGTCCAAAGTACCCCCCACACCTCCAAAAGTGCCGCACACAGAGAAATCTAAAGATTCTCATTCTCATATTTGACTTTATTATCGTAACATAACTTTTGCCCAACCTAAATGTCCTAAAATTGCAACTTTATTCAGGGTTTTGTTTATAATATTACTAATATCGCAAATGATAAAAATATTTTTTTTGTTTTTGATATGTTAGTGACTTTTTTTATTTTAGAGGATTTATTTTTAATAAAAAAAAAAACAAATCTACTTCATGCTATTTTTTCATATTAATATCCTAAATTTAATCTCCAAATTTTGTTTTTTTCAGGGTTTTGTTTATAATATTACTAATATCGCAAATGATAAAAATATTTTTTTGTTTTTAATATGCAATTAGTGACTGTTTAATTTTTTATTATTTTTTTTATTTTTATACATAACTTTTACCCAACCTAAATGTCCCAAAATTGCAACTTTATTCAGGGTTTTTATTAATTTTATTAATATATTTTTTTGTTTTTAATGTTAGTGACTTTTTTATTTTGGAGGATTTATTTTTATTTTAATTTCTAAAAAAAAAATCTATTTTATACTATTTTTTGTATAAATTTAATCTCCAAATTCAAATCAAAATCAATTTTTGTCTTTTTTTGTAGTTTTCTTGCTTAATGGTATGTTTACAATGTACTAAGGGCCAACAAAAAAAACATCTGCGGGCCCCGGGGCCGCACTTTGGACACCTGTGACACCGTAACTGATGCTGTAAAAGTTGAAATGGGACTTTAATAAATACTGCATGTGTAGAAGTAGCCAGCTCGTGTAGCTGTGAGCGAGTACGTAAGTAAACCTCACTCCCTCCCTCACTACCTTAAGAGCAGCGCTGGTCAGCAGGTTGAAAGGAGCGTGATGGACTCTTAATCAGTCATCATCATCAATTTCTTCAACATTGGCACATCTGTTAGTGTCTTTATTCATGCTTGATACAACGATAGTGCCAGCATGTCATGCAGTGCTTTGTACAGATAAATCAAGTCACACTCTAGTGGTTCACGACTCTGACTTGTGTGCAGCCAGCGTGTGTTGAGTTGACCGTGTGAATGGAAGCGTGAATGCTTCCTTGTCTATACAGTATGTGGCCTGTCATTGACTGGGGACCGGTCTATGGGGCAGCCTGCCTTAAGGCTAAAGTCAGCTTGGGTCGGTTGGAGCCCCCAGTGACCTTTAACAGGGTAAGCTGTATGGAAAACGGATGGATGAATAAACATAAAGCATCAGTGTGGAATGGTGTTGATGAGGAGTAATGAGAGATGAATAAAGAGGAATTTAACCCTGTCCTGGAATATCAAAGCAACCCGGTCAGGGTTCACTCGGGACTTTATCTCATCCCTGATAACGTTGAACTTGTTCTGTGCAACTCAGTGATCTTGGTTTTGCCACCCATGTTGTTAAGTCTCCATGTAAATAGGGCACATGCAATCTCCTTTTCATAATGGCTTAACTGCTTTTGGTACTTTTGGTACACTCTCCACCCTCACTGGAAAAACAACCTGCTCTCATGAGAATTTTGAAGGATGAAAACATTCCTAAAAGAAGTCAAAGTCAGGGTCGGGGACATTGACGACATTTCTTTGATCCACTACAGTGAAAAAGGATGATCAATTCTTTATAATTGGATGGATGGTGTATCATTCAGGGTGCCCAAAGTGCGACCAGGGGCCCATAACTGTTTTATGATTGGCCTCTGACATATTCAGGTTTGGATTTGGTTTGTGTACGTTTTGGAATGGATTAATGATGCTAACCAAGCTTCCACTGTAGTCCCGTCTTCCTGCTGCGCACTCTACAGAGCAACATACCATTTATTGCAAGATAAAGAAAATAAAATGCCAAAACTCTCATCCTAGTCCTTGAAAAAGTCTTTGCCCAACGCGGAGGCGGAGCCAGTCTGAGGCAAACATTGTTCTGTACCTGAGACTCTCCCTCTCCCAAACCCTCCCCTCCACCATCCGCTAGTCTTACCGTCTCCACTGTTCTACGGAGAATAATAAAAGATGTCCCGAGGAGGCGATTAGACAACTAATTAGGCCATAAAGAAGAGATAAGTGATGCTGAACTAGATCATATGGGATACGTGCCTGCTTGCGGTCTCTGCCTCGCTCACCTCAAACCATTGAAGTCGTGACAATGATCTACACGCCGCGTTATCCAGACTCATCACCGCTCAACCACGGAGCGGGTGTCAAGTGCTGCACTCGCACTATTTGAAGGATACTTCAAGTATTGCACATACTTTGAGGAGTAAGCAGATTTTCAGCTTCAGGAATCCTGTTGGAAAATTCCTTGACGATAACTAAAAGGCTGTTAAAGGCAGACAGGTGTGTCGCAATAACATCACCTCACCGCGATCAGCTTTCTGTCGCCTTTCTTTACTGCGTGCGTTTTCATGGAGCTGGGATTTCTACAACTTAAAGCAAGGGGCTCCAATGTGCAGGTCGGGGGACGTTTGTGATATTATTATTGGCCAGCAGCACATTCTAAAGGCATAACAAGAAAACTAAAAAAAAAACAAAAAAAAAACAGAAAAATCTGCAGTAATTCTACAAGATAATGTTGTAATTTTATGAGCACAAATATTAAAGAAAGACAATATTTTTTAATCATAGTATTATAAAAAACATTAAATAAAGTTGTAATTTTACAAGAATAAGATCAAAATAATATGTGAATAAAGTCACAATATCACAAGACAAAAACGTCAAAAAATGGCTCTAATTTTACAAGAATTAATTCAGAATATTACAATCAAAAAATTGTCTTCTAACAAGAAAAACAGTTTCAATTTTCCCAGAATAAAATTTGTAATATTGTGAGAAAGAATTATGTCTAAATAAAAAAATAAATGTTACTATTATAAGTCATAGTATTATGGAAAAAAAAGGTTGACAATAACATCAAAATATCAGAATAACGTCAGAATATGATGAGGACAAAATGGGGGGAAAAACAGCTGTAATTTCACGAGAATTTAGTCAAAATATTACGTGAAAAATACAGACAAAAATTGACAATTGACGAGAACAAACTCGAAGACTGCAAAAAAACTGAAGAAAAATAATGCCAGCATAGAGTTGAAATATTAAAGAGGAAATATCATTTCCACAGATTATATAGGAAGAGAGTTGAAATATTTGGAATATAAAACAACAACAGCAAGAAAAGACAACCATTGATACTAATACACTGTGATGCAGTTACATAACTTCTTGGCATATCTACAAATATCAAAGTGGCCCTTGGATCCTTAGTTTACGTTCTCCTGTGTTACACACACACACACACACACACACAGACACTTTACTCAAGTCATTTAATATCATTTAGTCAAATGTAGCAAATGCACTCTCTTCATAGCACCACCATTAAGTGTGATGGTTTTGTTGCTTGCACAGCTAGTATACATCATCATTAGTCAGATAATATTATTATTAATAGGGCCTGGTGAACATCTCCAAAACAGATGTGGAGCATCTTCAATTTGGGAGAAATTCATCAATTAAAGTAAGAATGGACTCGCTCCAAAAGAGAGAATAAATCACGTTGGCATCATGCACAACTTTTTCACCAGTGGTGAACTTTCCTCATTCCTGCAGCAAGTCGTTAAATATTAAAAGGCACATTAAGGTTGTTGGTCTTCGCCATTTTCTCCTCCGATTAATCACAAGCCTCACCAACAAACAGTTAAAGAAAGCTGGATTGGTCTATAACATCTATTAGCGCCCAATCGGGTAGAAAAACTGAAAAAAGGAAGTACATGTTTGTAGCAGTTTCAACAAGTGACTCTTGCTGCATTCAGGACTGCTGGGAAGTTGGAAACACCATCATATAGTTCCAATTACTAGGAACTAAGTAGTATTAGTTCACCACTTATTAGTACAGCTGGTCCTCGTTTTAGGTCCTTCTGTATTCCGATGTTCCTTGGTTACTAACATGTTCCTATTATCCTATTATCGGATAAAAAATTACATTTTGGTCCATAAATACGAGAACGGCTTCAGAACGAGTAGGACTAAGGCAAGCAATAAGGCAGGCTCTTCTGGTGGCAGTCCGCCAAAGAAAAGGAAAGCAGTCACCATAGAAAGCTCAGAGACATGAGAACAGTGGCCACACTTTTCGTCTCAACCGTTCCTTGAACATGTTCAAGGATCTGCTCCTACAAAAGCTACAGTGTTAACTAAGAAGTGCAGTGGTCCCATTTTCGAGATGGAAAGGTTTCTGGTGCTTTTTATGGAAGACGGACATCAACACTGTATCCCATGGAGAGATATGTCGATTAGAAGACTAAAAGATTGTTGGAAACATTAAAAAGTGAAGTGTTTATGGCCAGTCAAGGTTGCTTTATGCGGTTTAGGGCTTGCGCTAATCTGCATAACCTTAAGGTTCAAGGTGAAGCTGCTGGTGGAGATGATAAAGCAGCTTGTATTTAGCATTTTTATGATTGTATTTTATGACTTTTATGACCGTACTTGATGTCCTTCATGTGTTCTGTGTAAACAGCAAGTGACGTAACAGTTAATTTAGCTCAGACTCAAGGCTGAATTATGCCGGCTGGTCCGCCCCCTTCCAAATCGTAGAGCGTGGAGCTGTAACTGGTGGTCTTTTCTTCGAACGCCATTTAAAAATGTTCCCCTCTTGTGGAAGCACTAAGTATTTTTTTTGTTTTATTGAGTTTTATTAAACGTTGTGGTTGCTCAGTCACAGAAAAAAACACATAAGACATACATAAAAATAAACTGTAATCTGTTCCGGTGCAAAGGGAGCAGAGTGAGGGACGAACTGGAAGTTCGCAACCCACCCCATCCGGTCGATCAAGTCTGGTGGTTGTGTGTCTCACCCGGTGACCTGTGTAGAATACTACATGTCATCATGTCTTCTAAATACCTTATATAATAACTCATTGTTAATTGGTGACCATGATGAGTGAATTTCCGCAGAGTAGGATTTCTTATTTTAAAAATAAAATAGTTGCATTTAGCCAAGAAAAACTTCTTTAAAGCCCTCCAGACATAAACTAACACCCCTATAGTCACTTTTACACTCGTACTACCCAATACGGTTGACATATTCAGAGAAAATAAGCAATTTAAGACATAAAGAAGCTCCCCGGACATTAACATTACAGACACCTAGCGACCATGAATCAAGCAACGCTGCTTGGTCCATTTATGTAGGTATCATCCTAAACTTAGGCATACTTTTCTGCTCATATTTGGAACTTCATGGCTACATCATGCAAATCGCAACTGGGAATGCAATGAATCCAATGAAATACGTGCTAAAACCAAACAAAAACCACCAGGACGTAGCCATTATACGTCGTCCAAATGAATCCATCATGTGAAGAATAAGCAGGCTGATTAATGTTCTCTCTTTCCTGAGTTAATGCCAAATAATAGCTCCCAACAATAGCCCTCATCTTACGCCATTAAAATGCAGACAGCAGCGTGGGAACGCAATCTGAGCTGATGCTGCATAGGCATCCCTCATGTCGATGTTGCCTGTGATATAGCTGACTATGGATCTGTCATGTTGGCTCAACTGAGCTGCCCTGCCATCAAGTTTGATAAGAAAGCGACTTTGACTCATTTGTTATCTTTAAGTCCAAGATAAAAACGCCTGCTGACTTGATTCATATACAGGAAAAGCATAAAAAAGGCAGATATTGTAAGGGTTGCTAAGATGTTGACAACTCAACAGGACTTCCAGGACTGCAGCCCCACGGTGCATGGTGTCATTCCACGTAAATCCATAAATGATGCTTATCTGCGAGGTAAGGTGCATGTTCCGTGCAAAGGTCCTAAGTCACACTAAAGCCGCACAAACGACGTGCTAAACAAAGGGTGTCCATTGTCCACTCTTGTCTGTGGCAAGTCGCAAAGCCAGGAAGTAGTGACACGTTCTTACCTTCGTTAGCGGGGATGCACCACGCCACACTCCAAACCCACGTCCACGCCACCACCAGCCCCGCGCCACAACTCCTCCAACGTTCCTTCATAGCGCATCCAAAAAACACACAAAAAGGGGCAAAACGGAAACAAATCTAGTGTATTGAATGTGAGTTTGTGCCTAAAAAGCGGCAGGTTCTCTGAGTGTTAGCGTGTTGAACGCATGGGCGGCGTGTGGCATCCGCTCAGCGGGGTTGGAGCTCATGTTCTGCGGCGGAGAGCTGGAGCGAAACTGTGCGCTCCCGAGGCGGGAGAGGCGGGCCGCGCGCCGGCGGGAGGGCGGAGTTAAGCTGGGGATACCTCCAATCACGGAGCCTCCGCAGGTAAAACCCACCACTGCAGGACCCACATCCGTGCAAATGCGATGCCATTCCTCCTCATTTATTTCCAATTTACGTTATAATACCCGATCTCTCGCAGTGGTGGGCGATACTGCAAATGTTGGCAAAGATACTAATAAATTCAGACTGTGAAATCCATCATTTTGACTGAAAAATTTAAGATTATAGAATGATTTTGCTTGTGATTTTCTGACCATGCAGTATTCACAATGTACCACAAGAGGAAGCACAGTAAGATTCTGGAGTGGCTCAACACTGCCTGGACTGCAAACCAATTGAAAAACTAAAACATACAACCAAGACAACAAAGGAGTGGCACCAGATGAAGAACAGTAATATTCTCGAGTGGCTCAACACTTTTGGATCGTAATCCAATTCAAAATCTAAAACATAACTCAAAACATACAACCAAGACAACAGAGTGGCACAAGATGAAGCACAGTTTGATGCTAGAGTGGCTCAACACTTCTGGACTGTAAACCAATTGAAGAACTAAAACATAGCCCAAAACATACAACCAAGACAACAAAGGAGTGGTTACAAAAGGAAGCGCATTAAGATTCTGGAGTGGCTCCTCTCTCTGTGGACGGTAATCCAATAGAAAATCTAAAACATAACCCAAAACATACAACCAAGACAACAAAGAAGTGGCACAAGATGAAGCACAGAGTAGCTCAACACTTCTGGGTCGTAATACAATTGAAAAACTAATACATAACCCAAAACATACAACCAAGACAACAAAGGAGTGGTACAAAAGCACCCGCATGAAGATTCTGGAATGGCTCCTCTCTCTCTGGACGGTAATCCAATAGAAAATCTAAAACATAACCCAGAACATACAACCAAGACAACAAAGGAGTGGTACAAAAGCACCCGCATTAAGATTCTGGAGTGGCTCCTCTCTCTCTGGACGGTAATCCAATAGAAAATCTAAAACATAACCCAGAACATACAACCAAGACAACAAAGGAGTGGCACAAGATGAAGCACAGTAAGATGCGAGAGTGGCTCAACACTTCTGGATCGTAATCCAATTGAAAATCTAAAACATAACCCATAACATAACAAAGAAAACCCAAAACATACCAAAGAAGTCCCTCAAGAGGAAGGACATTCAGATTCTGGAGAGGCCCACTCACTCTCTGGATCGCAATTCAATTGAAAAACCAAAACACAATCCACAACATACAATCAAGACAACAAAGGAGTGGCACAAGAGGAAGCACAGTAATATTCTAGAGGGGCTCAACACTTCTGGACCATAATCCAACCGAAGATCTAAAACACATCCCAAAACATACAACCAAGACAACAAAGGAGTGCCTCAAGAAGAAGCACATTATGATTCTGAAGAGGCCCACTCACTCTCTGGATTGTAATCCAAATGAAAAACTCAAACATAACTCAAAACACACAACCAAGACAACAAAGGAGTGGCACAAGATGAAGCACAGTAAGATGCTAGAGTGGTCTAAACACTCTCTGGACTGTAAACTCATTGAAAATATGTGGAAGGGGCGAAGATTTTTAGTTGCCAAGCAACCGCCTCAAAATGTGAAGTATTTAGAGAGTATCTGAGATGTGCACCACCCTGGTAATCAACTGAAACCTCTGACCGATTTGCTAACAAGGGTTTCTCCACATTTTGCTTGGGGATCAAACACAAATCAATTGATAATCTTTGATTTTTATAACATTTGTTTTTTGTTGATATTCTTAAAATAAACCGACCAAAAAATGATTTGAACAAATTAGCATCCGTTTTGTAGATAGATCTTGGATGTGGGCGCATTGTTGGCAGCCGCTCAGAGCTTCAGTGGCTCAAAGTAACATTTTGTGTTCAAGCGAGAAAAAGAAACAAAGTGTCACGATGCTACACAGCCATTTCTTGTTGTTGTGTTTTTTTTTGTCTTCATCTTTATTCAAACACTTGTGCTGCACTTGGTTGCCTTCTTTGCTGTGTTATTGTGGGTTTTTGCAGACACCCTCAGGCGACGGCTAATCAAGGTGTGAATCCGTGGTGTAAACTTTTATGAATCGTAACTCACTGAGACGTGTTACCGCGCTTTTACTGGCATCTGTTGTTGACGACAGTATTCCTTTTCTTCATAACTTTTTATGTCTTTATGTTGTGCGTCCGTACAGTGGCAGACTGATGAGTAAAAACAAAGTTAAGCAGATATACTATTGCGGGAATAGCACGCAGGCCTCACAGCTATGAGACCTAAGTTCGATTCCACCCTCCGCCATCTGTGTGTGGAGTTTGCATGTTCTCCCTGTGCATGCGTTTTCTCCTGGTACTTCGGTTTCCTCCCACATTCCAAAAACATGCTAGGTTAATTGGTGACTCCAAATTGTCCATAGGTATGAATGTGAGTGGTGAATGGTTGTTTGTCTATACATATGTGCCCTGTGATTGGCTGGCGACCAGTCCATCTCTCGCCCGCAGACAGCTGGGATAGGCTCCAAGACCCCCGCCCCCCAACCTCGTGAGGATGAAGTGGTTGAAAATGAATGAATGAATGCTTATCTCCTTATCCCGGCTCCCTCGAGGGGTCAGGCCACCATATTTGTGTTACTAAGACGTCTCAACGATTATCATCTCTGGTTCTAGAAAATATTTTTGTCCCACAGATTTTAAAATGTTCAATTATACAACACCAAAAAACAAAATACAGTAAATCTCGGATATATCGGATTCAATTGTTCCCACTGGTTTTGTCCGATATAAGCGAAATCTGTTATATGCGTATACCGGAAAATGTCCGTTTTACGCATATATCGGATTTATATCCGGTATATGTATAAATCGGATTTCATCCGTTATAAAAAGGCACTTCCTTGACTATGTTTCCAATGTACCTGGACTGGGCAATGAAAAGAGACGTAAGGTAATGAGAATTTAACTTTATTGGACTCTGAGCATAACAAATTGTTAATTAAGCTAGGCCCTGTTACGCCCGTCAGGCCTACGTTATTTCCAATAGTGAGGTTAAGATCTCATTCACTGCTGTGCTAGTATTATTGACGTCACTCACTTTTATATTTGTCCTAAATCTGGAGCCAGGAGAAAGACAATAGCCAGTGACATCAGCAAGATTAGCATAACGATGCGGCCATCCGATATATGCGAGGGAAATTTCATGGAAATGCATTGGAACGGGACTGGAGATTTTGTCCGAAATAGGCGAAATCCGTTATAAAAAATCCGATATATGCAATGAATTTTTATTGGGAATGAATTACAGAAAAATCGGTTCTTTTTTTATCTGTCTGTTGTGAGCGAATTTCCGATATATCCGAGTCCGATATATCCGAGGTTTACTGTAACTCCATAGATTCCATAGAACTTAAAAAATATGTTGTGTTCTATAATGTTTATTATGTCACTTAGAACCTCCTTCAGATCCAACAGTGCAAAATGTACATTCTGTTTTCAAATTTTCACCAGGAGTGTATATATTCCATTCAATCCCATGATGAGCGTATGCAAACATCACACCGGAGCTGTAAATATTATTAAAAAAATTGTTTGAGTCATTTATCTCCAATACGACATTTCCATTTCCATTAATAGTCAATTTGTGACATTTTTATTTCTGCCATTATCCAAAACGTTGCAATTTTTCTTTTAATGGCTGATGGATTCCTGGTAATCTTCCTGCGGTTTACCCTGCTTACACGTCCAACATGCCCCCACCTCCTGTACATAAATAGGCCCATAGACACATTTCCTTCATCTGGATCTAAAGGTGTGTTGATGCCTTCCCTCCATGACCTCCCTCTGACTTTCCTTGTGCATTCTAAACATTATCTCCTTCTTTTTGAAGAACAGACAGACCCTCAAACTTTGTTGTATCTTGCAGTAAAAGATGAGAATTGTAGGTGTAATGCCAGGGTGTTGACTATGTGTGTGTGTGTGTGTGTGTGTGTGTGCGTGTAACAGCGGGTGTGGAGGTGGTTGTGGGATGCCAGGAAGTGTTTGTCTTGTGGAGGTGTCGCCATCTAATTCTTTGCAGTGTTTGTGGAGAAGAATGCCTTGTGTCTCAAAACTAGGGCTGTCAATTGACTTTTAAATCTAATTCAATTAGAAGCTTTGTAATTAATGAATTGCAGTAAATCTAATTTAAACTGAAACAAAATAAGCCCAGGCTAGACAACTGAATCAATTGATATATTGTATGCATTCATTCATTCATTCATTTTCTACCGCTTATCCTCACGAGGGTCCCGGGGTGCTGGAGCCTATCCCAGCTGTCTTTGGGCGAGAGGCGGGGTACACCCTGGACTGGTCTCGCCAGCCAATCACAGGGCACATATAGACAAACAACCATTCACACTCACATTCATACCTATGGACAATTTGGAGTCGCCAATTAACCTAGCATGTTTTTGGAATGTGGGAGGAAACCGGAGTACCCGGGGAAAACCCACTCATGCACGGGGGGAGAACATGCAAACTCGATACAGAGATGGCCGAGGGTGGGATTGAACTTGAGTCTCCTAGCTGTGAGGTCTGTGCGCTAACCACTCGACCGCCGTATATTGTATGCAGTTTATGTAAAAAAAAGTTTATGCAAATCAAGAATGTTTATTCGGACAATATGTCTTGAAAATAATTTTACACAGTAGTTCATACACTTGGTCAGATGGAACTATTATATTGTACTGCCGAATGTGGTCTGCAGTCCGATTTTTCCAGTGAGTTAATTTGTTGTGTATTTTGGCTATCTTGGCGTTTTCATTTGTTTTAGGGGTTTAGGCACCCCCCCGAAGGAGAAATGAATTGCCGAATAAATCTGTGAACTCCAATGCACTAAAAAAGAGGTCTGTTTCACCATCAATGCTTAACAGTTGTGAACAGTTTCATAACATATGTTTTGTTAAATGAAAGTGTGAGTGCGGCCATTACATGAGCTCATGGTCTGCCTAAAGTCCCGTTAGCACAACAAGGATTAATTTCTGGTAATGGAAGGTAACATGGTGGGCTGGTGACACTGCTTGCTTGATTCTATGGGTTTCAAGTTCTTGGCAAAGCTTTGGCACATGCTTCTAAACAGGAAGTTATTAAAAACTTCATCAATGTTAGCCAGATTGATGCCAGTCAATCAAAAACAATGTCACAACTTTTTGTGTACTGACACAAAATGGTGCACTGCAATGAAAGCATCCTTGCCTCTATTTCACTGCCAAACGGCAATGTGGTGGACTATGTCAAAATGGGGCATGCCCTTCAACATGGTGAACTGTTTTTCACACTTTTTTGGGCAGTGTTTAGCACCCGGTTTGACTCCAGGATGCAGCATTGTTTGGTTTCCAAATGCACCCATTTGGTGTAATGAGACGTGATGGTACCTTGCGGGTTCAATCGCCGACTGTGGTTTTGTGCCAACCCCACTCATGACAGAGGGGGCGGAAAGTGGGAAGGAAGGTCATCTCTGACACAACAGTATACACTGACCAACATTCTGAGGACACTTCACCTCTCACTATTGGAAAGTATTAATTGCTGATGATCACAGTTTGTTTCCAAAAATACCACACATATAGGTGCTATAAAAGTACACACAAATACCACACCATACCCTTAATAATCAGCTTTGGGGCTTGACCAGCTGGCCTCTAGCACAGGGAAGTGCTGATTATGCTACTTTAAGAACGTGAGGCCAACTTCGACTTCATGACAGTAGTGTTGGATCCAGCAACAGAACAGTAGAATTATGTGTCCCTCCTGCAGGTTTGAAGCCATTTCCTGATCTTGAGGTGGACGAAGTAGCTGGGCTTCCCTGCTTAGGCTGTTCCTCAGATAATCGGAAGAAGACGGATGGATGAGCTCACTTGGTTAGTGTCCCATATTTTAACAATGGCGATAGTTCAACACTTGGAAGAAATCATTTTCATATGTTCTTTTTGGGGGCTGCACGAAAGTGGTTAGCACACAGGCCTCACAGCTAAGAGACCCGAGTTCAATTCCACCCTCGGCCATCTCTGTGTGGAGTTTGCATGTTCTCCCCGCGTGGGTTTTCTCCGGGTACTCCGGTTTCCAAAAACCACATTCCGACATTCCAAAAACATGCTGGGTTAATTGGCGACACCAAATTGTCCATAGGTATGAATGTGAGTGTGAATGGTTCTTTGTCTATATGTGCTGGTGACCAGTCCAGGGTGTACCCTGTGTCTTGCCTGCAGACAGCTGGGATAGGCTCCAGCACCCCTGCAACCCTTGTGAGGATAAGCGGTAGAAAATGAAATGTTCTTGTTGGGGGCTGCACGGTGAACAAGTGGTTAGCACGCAGGCCTCACAGGTTTGAGACCCGAGTTCAATTCCACCCTCAGCCATCTCTGTGTGGAGTTTGCAAGTTCTCCCACCTGTCCAAGGTGTACCCAGCCTCTCGCCTGAAGACAGCTGGGATAGGCTCCAGCACCCCTGCAAGCCTTGTGAGGAAGCGGTAGAAAATGAATGAATGAATGAATGTTCTTGTTGGGAAAATCAATTCAATATCCAAACAAATTGAAGGTTTCCATGGATTTCATCGTATTTTTGAACGATAAAGGTCAAAGACTCGACAACTGTTTGGTTGACTTGACTGTTGTGGACCTCATTAGCTGTACCAGTGAAGTTAGGTCACTTCCCTACTCCTGAATAACCATACGTCCTTCATCCATCCAATTAGGAGGAACATCTTGTCATACTGATAGTTGACGGACCCTCAAAAAAAGTTCTGCTATACAGACTCTATGGCCTCTATTTGAACCCGAAACATTGGAACTCATGTTTTGGGCTTATAAAGAAAGAAAGCTCACAAAAACACACACACACACACATGCACACGCACACACACACACACCCTTGGGCATCGTTAAGCCCTGCTTAGCAGCTCAGTCTAGCAGGCAGCACTGCTGATATTCTTGCTCTATTTTGGCTGCTCCCCCTCTGCATGCTGCTCCAAATCCTGCTGCTCTCCTTTCACACATTTTATCTCCCAAGTCAAGACTTACAGAATATATACTTCATGTGAGAAGTGGTGTGTGTGTGTGAGTGTGTGTGTGTGTGTGTGTGTGTATAGGGCCACGGGGATAACTTATTCTAAGTGCAATACTCATAGAAAGATGCCTGGGAAAGCAAGACAAGCCTCTGTATAAACCCTCAAAGACAAAGTGGTCTCATTTAGACTCCAAGCGCTGCTCTTAGGATGATTTTATTACACTAAGTGAAATATTGTACTGCTTTGGAGTTGAACACAATTTGGTGCGGAACCATTCTCATCAGCAAATAAAAGAAGAGAGAGAAAAATCATCTAAAACTCAACCCGGCCACGTAGCTGATGGACAAATGGGCTCATGCTGATCCCATTAGAGATGCTCCTGACCCCCCTCGCCGCTTGATATTTACGATGCAGTCGGAATGTTGACTTATGCACTTCTAACATTATGGGATGCTGAAACAAGCTCGCCTCCTCATGTTTGTGCCGCCGCTGTTCAGGGGAGGCGGCGTTTGAGGTGTGATTAGACAATCAGATGAGTCCAAATCTCGAAGACGCCATGTTGCGTTTATGCAACCCACAATGCCGTTTTTAAACAGATTTAAATTGATTGCATCGATATCTCATAGGCACGCACTGCCTCCCCCATTCCTTGGGAATAATTTCCCGATTGAATATCGGATAGTAAGCAACACAACTCTTCTATTGGCTCTCTGACTGTACGGGTGTACCTAATGCTATGGCCACAACAAGATGTACTGTATGTTCTGTATGTTCCTTTGCATAAAGGTTGATTGGAATGTTGAAAATGAGAAGAGGTGATGATGTGTGCAAGGGAAAGGACCATTAGAAGTTCCCTAGGGAGGAAGCGCACACCATATTTGCCTTGGAATCCCACCCAGGGGAAGCAATCATACACACATGTACACACATGCTTCTATGCGTGTTTGTGTGCATATAAAGAAAGTTACTTTTGTGGTGCGTTTGTAAGCACATACTATATGAACAGCTGTCATTGTGACATTTTTAACACATGCATGTCAATGATTTACTTCACATTAATCCCCTAAACCTACGCCATTTGATCTCCATGTCTTTGCTTGCTTCTATTTATGTCACAGTTCTATAGCGCTATGCTAATGATTACATTAAAATTCTAATTAGCATGCATCCTAAACAGGAGGCATGCAGAGAGAAAAACATGTTTAATGCCACGATATACAGCGTAGCATAATCCAACGACCACACCGATTTGCAGAGTTTGGGTCCAAAATAAATCATTCATTCATTCATTTTCTACCGCTTTTTCCTCACGAGGGTCGCGGGGGTGCTGGAGCCTATCCCAGCTGGCTGGAACAGACTGTGATGAGGAATATCCACATATTATTTATAAATATTTATAGATTTTTTTTTATATATTTTTACTTATTTATAAATGGAACACTTTCATTGTTAAAAGAAAGAAACCTGTTTACGACCTTCTGAATATGTTTTTTTTAACATCATAAGAAACCTGTAGTCACTTTTACACTTGTATTACTCAAAGACATACTAATGTAACATATAAATAAAACATAATATAGACTTACACATGTTAGCATTTCAAGAGTTGCTTAATAATTCAGTTTTTTGTAAAGTATTGTATTTTCCGGACTATAAGTAAGTATAAGTTTTTTTACATTAACACTGGACACCTTTTCTATTCATGTTTATTTTTTGTGTAGCTGAATAACCATTGTGTTAGCATATCTTACACCTATTCAGCCTGTTCTCTATTCTTTTATTGTTAGAACTTGCCTTCCAAGAGGACGTAATGTCTATTTGGTTTATTTGTAAAATTAATTACCTGCAAAAAATGCGACTTATACTCCAGTGCGACTTATGTATGTTTTTTTCTACCAAATTATGCATTTTTGGCCTTGTGCGACTTATACTCCGGAGCGACTTATAGTCCAGAAAATACGGTTTGTCCTGCATTGGCTAGTGTTCGATCAAGGCATCATCACTGATCGAGTGTACAAGTAAGAGTGACACTCGGAGGAGTCAATGCACAAAATTACTTTTGTAATGTACTGATTGCATTGCTCCTGAAGATTGTGTGTGTATGCTACCGGCCCCGCCTCCACCCACCAAGACAAAGAGACCGTATGACTGAGAAGTAGGCTCACCAAAATTTCTAATGACTTATAATCATTAAAGGCCTGGTGCCCATGGAACATTTTTTGATGTGGGTTTGAGACAATTTTGAGACGTTCAACTTTAAAGGACCTGCTTGTATTTTTTTTTATTAAAAAAACAACTAAAATATCAGTTTATGTGTTTAAAAAAAAATGAACTGGCGCCTGAGTCACAAAGCAAGCTTTCACCGGGACAAATTCCTTGTCTGCATTTACTCCTATTTCTGTCTTCTCTTTTATATGCCCAGTGCATACGGCAGCCAATTTTCATAATGATTCAAGTATAATTCCAACTAGGGGGAGAAAAAGGGAGCTGGCGGAACATTTTCAATCTGCGCAGGCATGGAAGGTGTGATAATGGGGTGGGATAAATTGAGCTTGTTTGGCAGGGAAAAATGTCTCAACAGGAAAGAGAGCAATGGGCATTATTACAGCCAGCCCTGCTGAAGCACATAATATAAACTCTTTAAAGGCATGAACATGTTGGCTAAGGTCATGTTGAGAGCCTCCAGAGTCCAAAACACTCCAATTTGCTACAGTCAGGGATTTACCGTGGTCTTGTATTCAGGTCTTTTTCACATGGGACTGGAATTATTCCATCGCTAAGAAAATTGATTCACCATGCCATTGTATAAACACTGCAGTCAGTTTAATAATGCACAGTAATTGGCCCTAATGTGATTTTTAGCACACTGACACCCTCTTCATTTGCATTTGAAATGCCGTCTTTAATCTTTTATATGTGACATATAGTTGACCTTGCAATTTTACTATTTCAATAGCTGAAATTGCTGGCGTGAAGAAGAACCGCTGCTCCCGGTGAACAGATTTGAAGGCATTCCATTTCTTCTCGAGCTAAAAGAGCAAAAAGGTAAACACAGATGCCAGCTGAATTGTCTCACAGCCATGCCGGTTATAAGGAGGACGTTTATATAGACTAGTGCTTGCCTGCACACACAGATGGTGTGGTGACTGAAGGGTGCTTGCCAGGAAGTAGCTGGCACAGCTGGCGGACACGACAGAGCCTTTCTAATAACACCTTCAATATGGAAGTAGCGGATGCTCACCGTTGAATTACCAAGAAATGTAAACCTGTTGTGCTCAGTGGTCATTAATCAGGGTAATATTATGTAAAGAATCATTTATTGGGCGAATGGTTAGCACACAGGCTTCACAGCTAGGAGACCCCAGTTCAATCCCTGTCGGCCTTCTCTGTGTGGAGTTTGCATGTTCTCCCTGTGCGTGCGAGGGTTTTCTCCGGGTACTCCGGTTTCCTCCCACATTCCAAAAACATGCTAGGTTAATTGGCCACTCCAAATTGTCCATAGGTATGAATGTGAGTGTGAATGGTTGTTTGTCTATATGTGCCCTGTGATTGGCTGGCCACCAGTCCAGGGTGTGCCCTGCCTCTGGCCCGAAGACAGCTGGGATAGGCTCCAGCACCCCCGAGACCCTTGTGAGGATAAGCGGTAGAAAATGAATGAATGTTTACAAAAAAAACAAAAACATTTTTGTCTCACTCCCATTTCTTCTTTTTGCATTTTGAAGCTCTAATTAGTTAGCACGCAGGCCTCAGAGCTAGGAGACCCGAGTTCGATTCCACCCTTGGCCATCTCTGTGTGGAGTTAGCATGTTCTTCCCATGCGTGGGTTTTCTCCGGGTACTCCGGTTTCCTCCCACATTCCAAAAACATGCTAGGTTAATTGGCCACTCCAAATTGTCCATAGGTATGAATGTGATTGTGAATGGTTGTTTGTCTATATGTGCCCTGTGATTGGCTGGCAACCAGTCCAGGGTGTACCCAGCTGGGATAGGCTCCAGCACCCCCACAACCCTCGTGAGCATAAGCGGTAGAAAATGAATGAATGAATGAAAACCGCTATTTAAAAATGCTGTGTACAACACATATGTGTTCATTCCACCATGGAGGTCATCTGTACTATTCTTATCGGTCATGTTAAGGTTGCATGAAGGTCGACACTGCCATCCTTTCCTTGCCTTCCATATGTCAAAACACATTATCTTTCCCATACTACCTTAAATGTACTATAGCCACTTGAGATGTATTTCCCTTAACCCACTGGTGTTACAACACTGGCTTGCCTCATCAGGTCTCATCATTTACCTGCCAAGGGAGCGGCAGCACAGCTGGTGACGCTGCAGCGGTGCTGCAAGAACAGCTTGCCGTCAGACACATAGGACAGTAATGAAAAGAGACATAAAAGACCTTATGGCTTGATGTTTCTCTCGTCTGCTGGGGGACAATGTGGCCAAACATGCCCGAACAACTGATGTACGTCAGGGATTCACATTTTGACATCTTTATTTAAAACTCACACAAAAGCCATATGGTATTAATTGTTAGGGCATGAAATGCAAAAACATCCCATTTCTCATTGTGATTCTATCAAATCTACCCATGGATCGCACTATTTGAACATTTTTTGTGTAAAAGATGTTGCGTTCCAAGTCATCATCCAGCATCTCCTTTATAAATAAATAAAAACAAAGCACACACAGATACAAGCAGGGATTTAACAAGGTGATTTATGTTTGCATATTTGCCGTTTACACATGTGTGTGTGTGAGTAGAAAATGGACCGGCTTATTTTAATCTTGCTGTATGGTGGTTTGGACCAGAGCACATTCCTGCATACATTGTGCAGATGACAAAGACCGTGCTGCATTCCATTATAAACCCTTATTTGTAAAACAATGTGAAAAATAATTTGGTATTAACTTGTGGCATTGTCATAGCAAGAGAAAGGGGATTAGATACCTCATTGGCAATTCACATAGCAGCTTCTGTTTCCCACTGTAACAAAAACACAAGCAGAAACCAATCTTCTATGTTGATTGCTGAAAACTAAATCTATGCCGAGAGGCTATACAAGTGAGGGACACCCAGTCGTTATTATAAACCTTGCTTGACAGTGGTTTTCAATTAACAGTTACTTTTTGTCATTTGGATAATTTCTCTCTCTAACTGGTGGTCAGCACCTTGGAATGTGGGCTGGAATGCGGACTGTAGAGGTTAAGTGAGGTTAAGAACGCGGCTTTTGACCAGAGACTGGGATGTGATGCCCTAATTGAAAAACCTCATTCTAGCAACTGAATTGGTTTGTCGTTATAAGTGGGCGCCTGCTGTTTTTACTACTGTGATGGGTTCAATCCAGAAGTCAAGTATGTGTGAAGCCAATTAAAGGGGTTAGGTGGATGGAGAGGACCGAGGGAAGGGGGGGTACCCTTGACTGGACAAACTGACGAGGAAACCACTTCGACAGAACAAGAGACTGGGCAGAGGACCGTCAAGACAAATGGACGGACTAGAAAGATGAAACTGGGGAACAAACTGAAGGATACCAATTCAGGAGCACAACAGGGCATCAAGCAACAATGGGAATTGGTTCTGACATTCCGATTCTCCTGGAATCATTAGTTCTTTAAATTCTAGTGCTTACATTGGCCAGCCCACCGACCGCCCAAAATCGTGGCATAACACCAAGAAGAAGAAACTGCGGGAAACGTTTGTGTTCATCCATTTCAACCATGGATAGTGTGCGACGGCGCTCGCTAGTTTGGCTGAAGTTGGAGGAAGGAGGATGCACCACTCACAGGATTAAACACCCCTGGAATTCAAAGGATGCCCAACCCTATTCAGGAGACTCGATAGGACAGGAGACTGGTTAGACTGAACCAGATATTGGACAGTCTGAACAGAAGACATGACATAAACTGGACTAGCTTAGCGTGAGACTGGGCAGAGTCAAACTGAGGTTGAGAAGCTGGACAAATTGCACAAGATACAGACTGAATTGAAACTAATACTCATGTTTTAAAGAATTGAAATAATGATAAAGATAAACATGAACGACTTGCTAATCATACCAAGAAAGACTTTAAATGAGTAGTTAGACTGAAGTAGTGACTGGACAGACCGAGCAGAAGGCTGACCACAAAAGTGGATGGACTGAGACTGGGCAGAGTGAGAGGAGACTTAGAGAGGAGTGAGAGAAGACTGGAATGCCAAATTTCACGTGTTACCAGAAATTAGCGAGACAAATGGAAGAGATTGACCAAGACAATGAATAGGAGGTACGCATGGGCCAGATACCCGTTATGAAAAAGTCACGGCTTCGAAGCCACTAAAATTTTGCGTCATACCGTTTCTATGAAATGAGAGAAGTGGAAGTCCGATGCGGCCACTATGTGGAAATATTTTGTCACGTCCTGTGTTATTCCTCACAGTCGGAACAAGGCTTTGATGTTTTGTCCAAAGTCATTTTGCCTTGTTAGCAAGAAGCGGTGCTGGCAAGGCTGCACTGTTGTCGCTGTTGTCGGTTGTTACTAGAGGTCAACAAATGTCCGTGTCGTTACGCCGGACCAGGGAGCTGAGACGCTCGGATCCAGAGGGCTGTCATAATACTTCAGATTTCAAGGTACGTCATCATGTGTTGTTGCGCTGTTCGGAACGAACGTGAACAACAGTGAACAGACTGACTCAACACGGCTGACCGGGTCGATGCACAGGGAGAGATAACAGGCTAACAACCAATTGACTGAAATGAACGAAATGACCAAAATGACCGAAATTACCGAAATGAACGAAATGAACGAAATGAACGAAATGAACGAAATGAACAGAATGACCAAAATGACCAGAATTACCAAAATGAATGAAATGACCAGAATGACTGAAATGAACAAAAAGATTGAAATGACCGAAATGACCGAAATGACCGAAATGACCGAAATGAACCAAATGAACCAAATGAACGGATTTTTTTTTTACTGAATTAACCGAAATGATCCGGGTCACCGAAATGAACGGTTTGGCTCACCACTAAAGTCCACCAAGTAAATAAACACTCCAGACAGGACCGTGACAGATCCTTCTTGAACATATTCTTGCTCCAATCATTTGTCCTGTATATTGCATATAAATATAATCACTTTGAGTTTCATGGCCTGCAGTGACGGCTAATTACAAAAAAAATGAACCAGTCCTCAGTATGACCCCATTAATAATCCCGACAGATGTAATATATACCACAACACAACCTGTATTTGATGAAATTACTTGAGTGCCTGGCTGTAACTGTAAAAAATGGATCACATTCCATCTGAAGTCCACCCCCCCAACGTGCCCGCTTGTTGGTACAGCACACCAGCACCCACAACTGGAAATGAAAACTTCAAAGGGGTAAATGCAAGGAGAGCAAGAAAAAAATCGGACAACCCCCAACTTCTGCAGTATAATACCCCCTGGCGGTTGCCACATCACGTTAGTTCCACCACTTTGACAGCTTTGTTAGCGTTATTCCGTGCTGGAGTTTGCTTATGTGAGTTTGCAGATATCAGTATTTACTTGTACCGACATGGGTTCAGTGTTTTTATCTCTTGATGCTGTATGTGGCTACTGTCCATGGACAGCAGATTCATCTCAGGTGCTTCTGAATTGGTGACAGCCACATGTCTCGTAGCTCGATTATGCAGCTGGATGCATTGAGATGTGTCACAAAAGGATGGCAGATGGCTCCCTGTCCTTAACAATGTCTTTCTCATCTCCATAATCCCTCCATTCCAACGGAGAGTAGAGGAAGTGAGACAGTGTGTCAGACAGAAGGAGGGAAGAGGCAAAAGGCAGAGAGAGGAAGGAGGAACATAAAGAGGATTGGAGGGAAATACTGGGAGAGATGAGAGATGAGGAGGAAGTATGAGATGAAACAAAATGGGACAACGTGAAGTAGGGCTGGTGTTGGCGTTAAGGGCAAATTAGTCCAAACATAGCATCCATCTTTGTGAACATTTCAACACCCAAACTCTTTGACTCATTAAAATCTGCCATCCTTTGTAACGAGTAGGATTATGACATCATAAAATATTGTGGCACTGCTGGTTGGAAAGGTCACTGTCATGTACTTAATAGATAGACTCCCTTTATTGTCATTGCACAAAAACACAGTAGTGAAATTGCCAACGAAATGTCGTTGCCTGGCTCCCATATAATAATAGACACAAAAGAAGATAAGTAATCTTCTTTTAAGAGCAGTCCAACTCTATTGGGAATATAACAACTTCTATTACTAATATTTGCTATAAGAAGGGAAAAAGTTGTCCCATTTTCAGTGACCAACAACAACTGTTTGATTGCCTGGTTTTCAACTACTTCATGTCTTTGTGCCACACACCATGCACACTCACACAATCGGAACAAATAATGTCAACAACATCCAATCTGTTAAACATACTGAGTGTGTATGCATCGGCATATTGACCCATGGGCTCAGCGGATAACAAGAAATGAAGTTCAATTAAAAACTAACTAGCTATGAAAATGAGACTTGAAAGATAGAGAACGCTGAATTCAGAATACAAACAAATCAAGATCAGCCAGCATCATGGAATCCATTGTATTGCAACTTTAGGGGTTCGATCACGGGGGCTGCACGGTGGACCGAGTGGTTAGCACGCATGCCTCACAGCTAGTAGACCCGAGTTTGATTCCACCCTTGGTCTTCTCTGTGTGGAGTTTGCATGTTCTCCCCGTGTTTTTCTCCGGTTTCCTCCCACATTCCAAAAACAAGCTAAATTAATTAGCGACTCCAAATTGTCCATAGGTATGAATGTGAGTGTGAACGGTTGTTTGTCTATATGTGTCCTGTGATTGGCTGGCCACCAGTCCAGGGTGTACTCTCGCCCCAAGACAGCTGGGATAGGCTCCAGCACCCCCACTACCCTTGTGAGGATAAGCAGTAGAAAATGAATGAATGAATGAAAGGTTCTATTGTATTTCTTTATTTACTATACTGATTGTTGTCTTATACTTGCTTGTCCACTACTGAGGATTTTCCTCAGGCATCATTTGGCGTTTTTTTTTTTTGACGCGCTATTCAGTGATTTCACTGAGCCTGAAAGTAGAGGTTATACGTGACTCCAAACCAGCTCAAAAGGGTTGATCTTGCAAAATCGAGTTGACCCGTAAGAAAAATGTCCATTCAGGGAAATAATTGGGGGGGAATAACAGAGGGGAAAGGGGACAAGGCGGATTAGCTATAAGGGTCAAAGACATAGAAGGGTTCAAAAAAGAGGAAATGGGGCAGACAGTGCTGATATTTAGGCTGAGCAAACTAAAATGGATATATTTGCTGCATAAGGAAAGCATATTACAAGATTTGATGAAAAATGTATTCAGGTGCACCCTGCAATCTTTCACACACACACACACACATGCGCGCACACACGCACACACACACACACAGCCAGACAGGAACTAGTGGTGCACAGGAAGTGTGATGTCAGTTGACCCAAATATAAACAAAGAGCAACCACCACCACACACATGTATACAGAGAGTAACCCTGAGGGGAATTTGGCAGAGCTCCTGCATCACATCACTGGCTGATGCAACCGATTAAGCCTCCTAGACACACAGTAACACATATGTAAATACCATATTAAATATACCATACTGTATATCCATATGAGGTGACTGTGACGTCTGCGTCATACTTTAAAATGCGGCATGAAGCTTCCTCTGACAGGGTGTCAGCAGACGTCTGCTCAAGGATCAAGAGGAAAGGAGATGGGGGGTGTACAGGAGGACAAGATAAAGAGTCAAGAAAGTAAGAAGATAGTAGCAGAGTCTAAAAAGTCTGACCTGTCACGAAATAGCTGCAGGCGCAAAGTGGGAGTGATGAGATTATTGGAGACGCCGGCATAGGAAGAGAGGCTGTTATGGAATGCATACATTTGCTTATATATTTTAGCTCTTTAGAGCCATGAAGATCATGTTTGTTTGTTAGCTTGTCAGCAGTATTAAATTGTGGCGGGCGTAATTTAGGCTTGAAAAGTGCATGAATGTCGATTTTTTAGGTAGGCTGGAATAGGCTCCAGCTCAATCACATGAAGCTCAAATTTCCCTCTCCCCAGTTGCTTTGTCCAGCTCTTCCGGACAGATCTCAAGGCTTTCCCAGGCCAACCCAGACTTGTCACTCCAACATGCCCTGGGTCTTCCCAGAGGCGTCCTATCACGGGCATGCCCTGAAGATCTCCCCGTGTGGGGAGGGGGTCTGGTCGGCATTTTAACCAGATACCCGAGCCACATCTTCTGGCTCCTCTCAATGGCGAGAATTTTGTTATTTCATTCCCTACAAAAGCTCATGACCACAGTTGAGGGTAGGAACAAATCAGCTCTCTCAACAGACCACAACAGACTGATGCAGAGCCTACATCACTGCAGACGCCACACCAATCCATGTGTTGAGCTTGCGTTCAATCCTTCCCTCACTCTTGAACAAGTCCCTTTGGTACTTTTCATTCATTCATATTCTACTGCTTGTCCTCACAACGGTTGCAAGGGGTGCTGGAGCCTATCCCAGCTGTCTTCAGGCGAGAGGCGGGTACACCCTGGACTGGTCGCCAGCCAATCACAGGGCACATATAGACAAACAACCATTCACACTCACATTCATACCTATGGACAATTTGTAGTGGCCAATTAACCTAGCATGTTTTTGGAATGTGGGAGGAAACCGGAGTACACGGAGATGCAAACTGCACACAGAGATGGCCGAGGGTGGGATTGAACTCAGGTCTCCTAGCTGTGAAGCTTGCATCCTTTGTTACTTGAAATTGCTCAATACTTGTCCAATAGCTCGTCCATTTAAACCAGAGGTGGGCAAACCTTTTGCATTGATTTAACAAAATTGATGGGGGGCCAGACTATATATTTTACACATATAATTCTAACTGTCCACCAGGAATTATTGTATCTGTAAAAGTGTCATGCAACCTGCTATATGTGCTTGTGTCCCTTTTTTCAGGAGCACTTTGTAAACAGCAGACCACATCAAATAACCAAATTGATAAAAAAAGCTACTAAAACCATCAAAAGTTTGGCTCAAGCCATGATATATTTATGAAATACTTTGCCCACCTCTGATTAGAAACTGTAAGAAAACACAAACACAGTCATGGGAAAGTCTGGAGTCCAGTCTTAGCGGTTGGATTACGGGGGGCTTGCTTTGTAATGATCAATTAGCCTTTTAACACCATAAAGTTGGATTAACTAAAACAAGGAGGCATTTGAAACACAGGTTGTAAAAGTAAAATGTCTATACAGGAGTACACCATTGTTGACATTTCTAATTAGAAGCTACAGTCCATAACCAAGTGGTTCTGACCCGGCTTGTCAGAACCACTTGTTTAGATGACAGTTTGTTGGTGAGCAGTATATGCAAAACATGACTAATTTCGAAGAAACTTGCAGAAGGGGAAGCATAAAAGGTGCATAGGAAAAGTAGGAAAACCTTTCATTAGTCACATGACCTGAGACAGCTGTGCTTAACAATCAATTATTTCTTTAAATGCAACTAAGAGCTAACGCTTTTTCACTCAAGGTGAACATGAGAATGCACAATGCAGAGACAACATTTGTCCCCGCATCTTTTGGTTAAGCTGGAGCAAATTTGCTTTGGTATGAAAAGTAACCAATCACATCTCTTCCTGCCGCAGACCCCGCCTCCCACCACTTGATAGAGACGTCAGCCAGCAGCTCCTCGCCTCCTCCTCCTCATCCTTCTCTCTCCTGGTTGCTCTTTTTAGAGTGTCTGTGGGTGTTCGGCGCTTATCTGTCTTTCTCTTGTCAATCTGTCTGTCTTTCTTCTGCCTAATTGTCCAATCCCGCCATCTTTTCTCTCGGCGGTAAACACACCTTGTTCGAACCGTAAGACACCTCACTCTCCTCTCCTTCTCTCTCTCTTTCAGTTTATATCCTTTTCGTCACCCTCGTTCTCCCCCTCAGCCCTCTCATCTTTCCCCTCTCCCCCTGCACCCCCCCGCCTGCATCTCACTCTGTCCTACTTTCCACAGCCCGCATTATGAATTATGTGCAACTAGCTTGCTTCATGAAAGAATCATCTCGGCCGATGAATAATAGATGTTGAGGTGAATAGAAGTGTAGGTTACAAACTGTGTTTACCCTCGCTGCCTTATCGACTGTCTTATCAATTTCGCGGAAACATCTGACTGATTTATTTAAAAACCCCAACAAAAACCGTATCAGCAACATAGTCGTCATCTACGTTTTATGGTTCACTCGGTTTCATACTTTTTTTATCCACCTTATCCTACAAAATACTCGCTAACAACGTGCAACTTTCAATTACAGTGGTACTTTTTTGTTGAAAAACAGAAAGAGTTTTCCTAATCTAAATCAACTATCAAGTATCTGTCAGTCAAAACGCTTAAATGACGACAAATGTGCTTCTCCTTGTCCACAAGCAAGGAAGGAGGAAGAGCTGTAGAGAGTTGTATGGTAATTATAGATCAAGAGGACAGTAATTCTACTGCGCCTCTATCCCAAAAGGATGGAGGAACAGAAAGGAGGAGAGAGCAGAAAGAGGATGGAAGGACTCAGGGGGAGAGAAGTGACACAGAGGGAGGAAAACAATGGTTGAAAAATGATAAAGTAAACACGGACAAAAAATATTGCATTTCTGAGGTTTTCTGTTATTATTCTACCCAAGTTGCAGCAGCATTTCTTTTATTTTAATTAAAACGTGGACCTAACCTTGTTTCCAATTTCAACCTGTCTGGACTTTTTCCAGTGCAACAGGTTATAAAAAGATCTCATCCAGGGACCACCCCTGCCCATCATATAACCAAGTCAACATTGTTATGCGGCTTTTAAAGGCATCATGCACAAGCAGGTGCTTTGCATCTCTTCATGGAGAAACGCTCGGCTGAGCAAGACAGATTGTTGACGGTCTCACTTCATTGAGCATGACTTCATGCTCGGCATTCGATTAATTTCACTAAACTAAGTTGTGACCTCTGCAGTTTGACGAATGCATCGTGCAACCATAAGCACACGCACACATAATGTAGTTCCATGGTGAGGTCTACTCAAGTTCAACAATGAGTCAAGATGATAGACAAGATTAAGTCCCTACTGTCTCTTGATGTCTCATCATCGTATTTTCTATCCGTTCCTTCACCCGTCCATCCATTTTCTTCTGCTTATTTTGGTCTGAGGAGCGGTAGAAGCTGTCTCAGAAGGGAAGCTCAGACTTCCCAGTCTCTACCAGGATGACAACGAGGTGTTTCCAGGCCTGCTGTGGGACATCATATCTCCAGCGTGTCCAAGGTCCTCCTCCCGTGTGGGCATGCCTGGAAGGCATCCGGACTAGATGTCCGAGCTACTTCAACTGGCTCCTCTTGATGCTGTAGGGGAAATATCAACATTTCCTTCCTTCACTCGGAAAAATCCCCCCTTGTCAGGCAGAGAACCACAACCTCAGACTTTATGTTTTATGTATTTTAAGTTAGATGAAACACTGGTTCTACCATGTGAATTTTTCTATTATGATTAAAATCAGTTTTAGGGACTCCAACGCTAATATCTGAACAAGCACGTACAGTCGTTGTGGTGCAAGTAAACAAACAAAAGCTGTCGTTGAAAACAAAAGTACTCACACTCTTCTGTACCCAACACTTGTCCATTTGTCTCCCTTTTGACTGGTCGGAGCATCAACTCTAATCCAACGACTTAATTAAATGATAAAGGAAGGCTTTAATGAGCACTCCAGTAACTTCTAACACAGTCAAGAAGGAAAGGAAGACAAATAAGAAGTGATGATGGAACAGAAAGGAAGGAGTTCAGTGACAAAGAAAAAACTTCAGGACGGATTTGGTATTTATGACATTTTTGAAAACAACACATTATTAGTCATAGTATTTTAGTACACTAAAGTGCTTTGTCACCTATAACAGAAAGCGAAGCTGTTTTGGTTCAGGTAGCCTAGCACAGTGATTCCCAAAGTGTGGGCCGCGGCCCCCTGGTGGTATGAGAATTAATTCTTGTGTGTACACCACAGATTAAAAATTTGGGCTTCCTTTGTCCCCCTGCTTTCATTTCAATCCTGAATCTTAATAATAATAATTACAATAAAATAGTTAAAATAATAAGGGCGGCGCGGCGGTCTAGTGGTTAGCGCGCAGACCTCACAGCTAGGAGACCAGGGTTCAATAGGTCAAGAGGACAGTAATTCTAGACAGCTAGGTCAATTGGCCACTCCAAATTGTCCATAGGTATGAATGTGAGTGTGAATGGTTGTTTGTCTATATGTGCCCTGTGATTGGCTGGCCACCAGTCCAGGGTGTACCCCGCCTCTCGCACAAAGACAGCTGGGATAGGCTCCAGCACCCCCACGACCCTCCTGAGGAAAAAGCGGTAGAAAATGAATGAATGAATAGTTAAAATAATTAACATTATTATTAATAATAATAATGATATATATTATTATTGTTATGAATCAGGATAATAATAATAATAATAATAATAATAATAATAATAATAATAATAATAATAATAATAATAATAATAATAATAATAATAATAATAATAATAATAATAATAATAATAATAATAATAATAATAATAAAGTAAGTAAGTAAAAAGTAAGTTAAGTGCTCTGAGAATTTTGTCTATGTCGTGTTTATAGGACAAAGGTGGGCCACGGACATTTTTTGGATTTTCAAGTGGGCCCCGAGTTGGTAAAGTATTTGTTGTCTATCAAAGTGGCACCCTTCATACTTTAAAACTGGGAAAACTGGTGGTCCTTGAATGCATCTTGTGACACTCATTTGACTGTTACCACATGCAATTATAAACATAATAGCGCGCTTGATGTAGAATCTACAATGGAAAATAAGTTGGTAAACCACAGAGATGCCTTTTTTTAGCATTGTTGCTCACAGCAAAGGTGAATCAGGGTTCAAACACGGTACGTTTCTCCAGGTACTCCCACACAAGAACCCTGTAGCGGAGTCTGAATGGTATATTCGCTTCCTAATGGGATCCCAGAGGTTTGGCAAGCAATGTGTTTTGCCTTCCCCAAAAAATCGACTCAACGGAGTTGGCAACATGCAACCTCAGCTTGGGGGGTTTACAGCAAATTGAAGTACAATTTATTCATGTCAGAATTCACACATTTCAATGGAAGACAACAAATCATTGAAGCCAGGTGAAGTTATCAGTCTCCTGACTAAATTGAGTTGTAAAAGTGCGGCTACGCTCATCAGCTTTGTCCTCCTTTTTTGTCTGAGCCTGGCGAGTACATTAAAGCCTGCACACGTCAATCCACGCTTGATGTCCCCCCAGCCAGACCATGAAATACCAATAGTCTGGATCTAAAGCGATAACACACTCATTAATAGAAGTCCAATTCTCATTGTCAGTACTAATTAGCAAAGTTCAACACAACTGTTACAGGGCGCACAGCTTTAAACTTGAATGAAAAGAAGTGTTCCTTTTGTTTAAGGACTGAATTCACATCAAACTACATGTATCATGTGCAGTGTATAGTATTTGTATTTGGAATTTCTGTCACGGTAATATTCTGTATTTACTGCGAAGTATGTGCATTGATTCGGCACCTAGATGCTTCAAAGAATACCGGCAAACAGAGTGAGACTTCTTGTTAGACGTGCACACACACAGCAAAAGTGTGGAGCCTTATGTGGAGCGATGCAAGGTAACATAGTTCAAGTTAGGAGGGAAAAAGATTCCTGCACCGCTAATTATCACATACTACAGTGTTAATTGGCCCTGTAACCTAGAAAACGCCCATGAATGATACGGGAAAATGCCAAAATGATACTGTGTCAAAGCCCAGGGCAGTGATACTGATAAAATTTTAAGTTTAACCATGTCCAGTATCAGCCCCTGTAGCTGTCCACTCAGAGCGCGCTGCTCTGGTATCGTGCCCGTGAAACAACCAATCAGAGAACAGCGCACGAGCGTGAACACACACTATAAATATTCCTAGTGCTTCTCCAGTCACTAAAAAACCCAAACTTGATTAATGGAACTTTAATTGTCAGACATTGATAAGATAAGACTGTTATAAATAAAATATTATTGTTGAAATATTTTTGCAATTGTTGTGTTTACACTGTTATATAATACATGTAATAAACTGAACATTTTCTGGAAACAAAATGGTCTTTTCATTAAATAGTACGTGATAATAAGCTCATGATTAAATAGTATGTGATAATAAGATCATCACATGGTTTGTCTGGTATCAGGCCCAGTATCATGCCCCCAAGTGTCAGTATCAGCTCGAGTCCGAAGGTTGAATACGTATCACAGCCCTCGTTTGAGAATATTAACAATGAGCTACACTTCATCCAACGACACTAGAATAGTTTGTTACATTACATTACATGACATTACATGCATGCATTTGTACTAAAAATCAAATCATGCTAAAACCGGGGGCACACGATGTACAGTAACTCCTGATGATCTGTGTGTGCACGTTGTGTTAGCCCCCGCCTATCTCTGAGACACCCACTTAGAGCTGGAAGTTTGTTGCTGTCACTTGAAGCACCAACAAACAAGCGCTGCTGGACCAACACTTCCCATACCCACTCATGCACAAATTCTCACGTGGGCACTCACAGGTTCTCATTCATGGCACAGCACTCTCCCTATTCTTTGCCGGGCTTATGGGAGTCACGGAAAAGGTCTTGAGGTTCAAGACTATAAAAGGACAAAGGCTTCATTAATTAAACATACACTGCAAGTAATGATGGGCGGGAAATAGAAGGCTAGGCTTGACGTTCTGGTTTGACAGCTGGCCTGAGGTAACTCTCAAGGCCGCCATGTTTGCGTGCAAACTTCCACTTAGTGTCGGTGTTCACAGCAGTGTAAACTCGCAGGCCGGGGCAGGCCTCGGTGCGTGTGTTGATGTGTGACTCGCAGCGAGTGTCTGTTTGGTCGGGTGTATGCATGCGCTCATATTTTATTGACGTGCACTCCTCGGAGTGTGGCTAAAGCTGGCACGGCGTGTGTGCCTTCAGAGAGCTGTGTGTTTTGGCTGAGGGGAACTGTAGCAATCACACACAGATAAAAACATCACAATACGGGGAACGAGGATACCTCAACACGGGAAGAGAAGGAGGGGAGGGGCGTATAGAAGGTACACACACACATGCTTGGCACATGCATGCTTTTATGGGAAGATGTACTTTTGAGTACGTCTCATAAACAAGCATGGACTTACCCAATGGGGAGGTCAAACATGCATGCCAACATACACTTTATTGCATGTGCATGAACAAAATAAACAAGTCCCACCCTCCCTCCTTCCAATCTCTGCTTCAACATCTGTGATAGCAGCTGGAGGCAGATTCTCCTCCTGAAATAGCTGCCTAATATAATCACAGCTAATAGCATTATAAGTCACACTATTTACATACTGGGTGAATAAATTATCCCGCTTGCATCCGTTTTCATAATGGCCGCCTCCATCCATCCCTGCATCTCTGTTAAATATTCACTCCCGTCCATTATATTCTCTTTAATCCTTCATCGCCCCTCGCTTCCTGTCTTGTCATGAGATCGGATCTCGAGGGGTCTATCCCGTTATTGTTTGCCGACATCGCGCACGCATGAACGCACTCAAAGCACTAATCGGCAAGACACAACATGCCAGGGAATGAGTCTGCATGATGGAAAGTGCACATGTGCTGCTGTAACTGCATGTTTGTGTGTGTGTGTGTGTGTGTGTGTGTGTGAGCGCCCGTGTCCTTGTCAAATTAATGCACCGACTACTCGCAAGCGCATGGCGACAAAATCAAGGACAAAGCCACGCACGCAAGGATTGGAGCGCAGCTTGTCACAGCTTTATTAGCCGGCGTGACAACCCAGACAAGACTTAAAAGAGGGACGTGGGATGTGAGACACTCAGCAAGTGAGTTTCAGGTCAATCTTTGTGAGTGTGACATATTTAAAAGGCTTGAAGGCAAGCAACACCGTATTTAATAAAAAAAAAAAAAACAACACCAAAATAACTGACATTTGCAAGATACGGAAGAACATTGGTTAGCGCCATACGTATATCCATTACACACGGTCAGGCGCTAACCATCATGAAAACCCCCAAAATACATACACATACTGTTTAACATGCACAAAACAAGTCAACATGCATATCAATACATGGAAGGGATATATGAAATTTAGTGTTAATTTTACCTTCACTGACCACAGTATCCCACACCGAAGCCAAAGAAAGTTGGGTGACAAACACTATTGTACTAAAAAACTTGTCGTAAAAATCATACAGGGTGTTCGTGTTGTCCTCGTTGTTATATCACGTCTTCAGTGAAGTTAAAAGTAACCATATTTGTCAGTTATATTCATTTTAAATATATTTTTGCATGGAAAACACGTTTTTTGTTGCGAACAAAAGAGGTTTTGTGTTATTCACTGGGACAGTTTTCCACTCTGTTGTGGAAGTAGACCTGCAAGTAGGCCTTATCTGCAACAGAGAGATAACACACGGCGAGACTTCTCTTGGAAGAAAAGCAGCCTGTTCTTCTTTAATTAACTTCACACAGATACACATCGATTTATGATGAGTCTTCCTTCCTGACTCCGAGCTGGGATGCTCAACTCTCTGTCCGAGAATTGGCTGGAATCAGTTCGAGCCAATACACGATACCACCAAACAGTTTCCCCGTGCATGCGTGGGTTTTCTCCGGGTACTCCGGTTTCCTCCCACATTCCAAAAACATGCTAGGTTAATTGGCGACTCCAAATTGTCCATAGGTATGAATGTGAGTGTGAATGGTTGTTTGTCTATATGTGCCCTGTGATTGGCTGGCCACCAGTCCGGGGTATACTCCGCCTCTCGCCCAAAGACAGCTGGGAAGGCTCCAGCATACCCACAACCCTCGTGCGGATAAGCAGTACAGAAAGTATGCTACTGTATATCATTACTTCTATATAGAAGTGGCAATAAGGCATCCTGTTTTCCATTTTTTGACATGTCATAATATACGTGAAACAATTCTATTCAACTACAAGATGCATATTTTCTTTCGCCGTGAGTGTTCAAAGGGAGCAGTTCATCCTATGGCGGTGCATGATGTAAGCAGATGCCATCCTTAGCTCACTTTGAATCGCTGGTGACGGCACAAAGCAGCTCAGTCGAGAACAGAAAAGCTGAACCAAGCTAATCTATTATTAATAACCAGGTAGCCTGGTCCATGTTGGAATCAATTTAAGGTTCTGTTAGTACAGTATAACAGACAGTATAACAGACTGAGCTGGGAACAACTCCCCAGAGAGTGATTAAGTCGAGGGTGTGATGGATTAAGCAAAGCAAGAGAGATGTATAATAATATGTTCAACAGGATTCGTTAAAAAAAATCATTTTATTTTCTCAGATGGTTTGTAGTAGGTGGCTGCCAGAACACTATCATGATTTAAGAGGATTTAATTAATACTAGGGCTGTCAAATGATTAAAATTTGTCATCATATTAATCACAGAGTTTTGACAAATTAATCATGATTAATCACCATTAACAACAATGTTTGAAATATGCAAATTTTTACTGTATTTGATGAATAGAAAGACAAATGATCATATATATTTATATGTATTAAGAGCTCCAAATAAATTGACTATGTCAATCAAGCTAAAGGCTAGCACACAAGTCTAAAAATCCTGTCTAAAAAAATCCCATTTGAATCCCACCGTCGGACCCGAGGGGTGCTTGCTCTGGTGCGCATGCATTCAATTACGTAAAAAAATGTAACATAATTAATTAAATAAATTAGTTACCACCATTTTTTGATAGCTCTAATTAATACAGTTGGTTAGCGTCATTAATCCATTCCAGAAGGTCGGTACTATCACTGAATCAAAACAGTAGAAATCTAAGTAATCTGTTCCAGAAAGTCAAAAATGTTAACACAAAACACATTTTATAGTTTTCCAAGACGGGCGATGTGATGTAGCCGACTTCTGATGCCGGTTGCCATTTTGTTAGCTTGCTAATGGAATGCTAATAATGAAGGATGTGATTAAAAATACATTAAGAACAGAGTTGTATTAACAAGAAGCCACATTTACTGAATACACGTAAAAACTGTAAAAAATTGTGGCACACATTTTCAACATTTACCAAAAAACATGCTAACTTGGGTAGGATGCTAACAGAGGTTCTACTGTATTTAGCAAGCTAATAGGCTGCTAAGGACGTTTTGTATTAAAAATACATTCCAAACACAGCAGTGTGTTCATAATATGACATGACACACACCCATATTGTAAAACAAAAATGTTTTGGTATAATAATAATCCAGATGGGGCCTGCTAATACTGTACACATACTGTATATTGTACTTAAATGATATCTGAAGATGTAGTTTAATTTCCCAGTAAAATTCAACCAGATATTAGCAGAATATGAAGGACAGCTCAAATGACATGCCCACCACACACACATATACACCGAGCCCCTTTAGTCCTCTCCAAGTTTGCTAGCTTCATCGGCCACACATCTCGCCGTATGCCTCGCCATCTGTTCACGTTTTCTCCTCCCCTTTCTTTCATTCTCGCGTACCCACTCTGCCTTTCCCACTTTTTGTTTCATCGCCCCTCTTCTGTTCCGCTACCCTTGTTGGCACATTTCCTGCCATCTGAGGCAAGTGTGAACTGTGAATTCCCTCCACCAGAATCCCAGGTGAGTCCTCCTTATGTGGGTTGGGCCATTTGAGCCTTTGAGCTTTCGCTTTCCTTTTCCTTTTGAAGGCCTTTTGTGTCTCTGTGGGAAAATGTTAATTGCTTCTGGACACTGATCTGTGTTCATTAAACAGTCCTGTTCGCGCTAGCAGATGCTAATTCAAGGAGAAAGATTTGTGAACTCCGTTTGTTCTTAGGTTTCTTTTTGTCAATATGAGGATTGATCACATCTCAACCTGTCTCATTTTGTATGTCTGATTCCATATTGAGGTATGGAAGTCAGACAGGAGTGGCGTTTTATACGGAATAGAAGCATGCCTGAGGAATGCAGGGACGGTTCCTTAATAACAAGGGTGATGTTCAAAGTTGTGGCAACTACCTTGAAGACCAGTATGGTGTACAGATAAGTACAGATAAGGACAGAAGTAGGCAGGGTTCAAGCCTGAGCCGAGTTTATGGAGACCATGTGCTGCCCATTCAACATGGCCGCCCTCTCAACCGTGCCAGCATGGTCCAATGGTATGCTGAGCATTACTGGTGTTGGCTACAGGAGCTAAGTGGGTGAAGTGTCTTGCCCCACGGACACGACGACAGTGACCAACCTTCTGGTTTCTGGACAACATGCTCTACCTCCTGATCCGCAGGATGGCAGCCACGCTTCCATCAGACTACCTCCCAGGCAGTTGTGTCTACAGATAAAGTTAACCACAACCAGTGTGTGACTGAGGAGTGAATGAACAATGAGTTCACTTCACTGTGAAGCACTTGGGTACCTTGAATAAAATCGAATCCACTACGTAAAGATGCATTTCCAAGTATCCATGTATTCCATGTAAATTGACTTTTTTTGCATCAAAGCCAAAAATGCAACATTAATTTTTATGAACAATATCAAAGACAGATGCAACCCATGAAACTGAACTTGACTCCAGTTAGGAAAACTCACACACCCTCTTTTAATCCTGTTCTAAGTGACTTTTATTCATTTTCTGGGTCAGCTCTATTAAGTGTTCAGACAGGCTGAGGTCTGATTAGTGCGTTCGAGTCCAGGTAGACTTTATTATACTGAGAGTGGTATCTTGCACGGGGTGGCCGCTGTCGTTATTAATGTCCTCGTACCCAAAGGGTTGAATTTTTCTATCTGCGCCTCTCCAATTCCAATTCTTCCATCCATTTTGCAATCCCTAATGCCCAATCACATTGGCCGTCACTTAAGGCGTAATTATCTGATAACACCCTCAGGACCCAAAGACAGGAATACATGTGGACATATCATGTCCGATGTACGTATATTAATAGGTAGATGTTAAAAACAGGTTTTCTTTCATTTCCGAGTATCCTCCAGAGCTAACCACCAGCATATCTTAAGTCTCCTATCCCATCACCCCCTCGGCACATGATATACTTTATCTTTTTTTACTACCAAGAAGTGAACTATGAAGTGTGATGGTCTCTAATCTTCATATTTTTGTAGTTAGAGCGTTTACACCCTTCTAAATATATATTTTGCAAACACTATTGGAGCCCTGGAGTCATGAAATCACACAGACAATAACACAGTCATGAAATAGCACCCCTATAGTCACCTTATGTTTGATGACATAAGGAAGGGGCTAACTGCAAAATAGATAAACAGCATGAAGAAACACGTTAATGGTTTGAAAAACAAATGGATATATGAAGGAAAATGGATGCTTTAAAGAAACAAAATAATGAAAATAATCACTTTATATCATAAATAGTGTGCAGAGTGGATGATCTGGAGCAGTCGAGGCGTATGAACAATGGAATTGGGACTGATTTTGCTCCAACCGAGCAACAGGTGGCCAACTTTCTGCAATCACCGTGGGAGGATGTTGATGTCAACAACATGAATCCATGTATCCCAATGCATGGTAGGAACAACGTTATCCAAACTATGGCTTGGGAGTCATTTGTGACCCGTGGCTATTTCTTTATTGGGCCTTTTGCGGATTGTGAAAAGATATTATAAGTATGATTATTAAAATTTTGATTTAAAATGAGCATTTTTTTGTTGTTGTTGTGGTGTGTCATCCAAGTCTATCACCACGTTACATGAAAGTATATATTAAAATCAATAATTGAAGAAAAATAAATAAATACGAAGCATAAACTTATCATCTCACGTCATGTCTCAGGGTCTCACGACTTGAAAATCCACCATCTGTAGCATAAAAACATCCAGCCTTTCTAAGTGGTGCATTAAATATGCAGTGATATTTTAAGCACTACAGAAATGCTAATGTTTGCCTCCATGTTGGTTTCAAGGAAAACTGCACTTTTTGGGAAGGAGACATGAACACACATATCTCTTTTCCATGTGTTCTAAAGATACACATACAACTAAAAAGAGGCAGGTAATTAGGGGTTGTGTTTTTGTTTTCAATACGCCCAGGAAGAAAGTTCCAAAATACGGCAAAATATTGTGTTTATAACATGTTATAACACATGAGCCTGTTACTACATGGTCACACAATGGATACAAAACCATGAAACCTTCCTGGGGGTGTTTTAATAGCTGATATTCTAAGCGAAAATAGGTGTGTCCCATTACGTGCATTTATTACCTACCTCTTTTTAGCTATTTATGTATCTTTATAATGCACAGAAAAGATGACGACGTGTGTTCTCGCAGGGGAAGGAAGGATAAAGAAGCGTTAGGATGTTTGTACCACACAGATATCCGTGGAGCATCTGTAAAAAGGTTGATCATTGTCCGTGTCACTTGTTAAGAAGTTGAGCCACTGACCTCCTTTAACCATGAAGTACTAATTAGATTACACTAATTGGACAGGTCTAGTGAGATTAATGACAGTGTAAGGCTTTTATAGTTGGAGCTGATATGTGTCATTGAGGTGTTCATTTTAAAGAAGAAGGAGGACACATTGTTTAGTTTAATTTTAGTTCCTTTGACCCCCCAAAATATGCATTTATTGCTCATAATTTATCAAGACAAATGGGAAATACAGTATGATAACTAACCATGGGAATGGAAACTACTTTTCGATAGAGGTTGTGGGTTTTATGTTGGCTGAAGTATGAAATATGATATATAATTTATCCTACACAGCTAAAATGTCCAGTAACAGAAGTGCGAGCCATTTTCTGAGTGTTAGAAAAGGCAACGAGCGCCCCCCTCTGGTCAGAAGAATGTCCAATTGAATTGTATTTATGAGCCGTACAGTATATATATACGTATATATATATATAAAACACAGGCTATTTTATTGTTACTGGTTGTTATTTAGTCATATTGGGGGGTTCATTATCAGTGAAGCTATTCACCTGGGATGCTGGCATAAAGTTCACTGACAATTTTGATGATTTGGACCATTGATCTTTAATAAGTATGTCATTTTAATGGATCCTGCTCACAAGCATAACAAACAAAACAGCTTTATTAAAGTCTTATGGCAATCTGTAGCTACTATACACACAAACTGTCCACATAGTTGGCACAAATGGAGGTAGTGGGCCTTTAAAATCAGTAGCATAACTTGTGAGTGACGCCGTCAGTGGGCCAGTAATTTAACATTTAATATTTTGCTAATTATTTAAGATATACAACATCAGAGCATGTATGCACAGATTATGAGGAAAAAAAAAAGACTTTAAATGCAATTCTTACACTGACCGCTAGGTGTCATAAGCAGACAATGTACAATATGAACAACACAGTTGCATCAGGGCTCCCTCAGATGTTACTCAAGGCACGTAATACCCAGCAACTCTCCTTCATGGCTGAATTGTGGATTTCAGTGGTAGTGGGGGGGTGCATAACTACTTTGAAAGAGGGGGGGGGGGGGGGGGGTAAGGGTGGTGGGGACAAAACACACAAACGAGCTTGTGTGTTTTACAACAATGAGTTGTGTGGAATACATATACACAGTAAAAGATAAATCATATGCAGAGACATTGAACTGGGTGGACACAAACACACACAAACACACTCACTTATTACAAAATACTTTGTATTCTTGTGCATCACTGTTTGTGACTCATATTAATTGCATTTCTACCGACTCATCTTTAGTTCGACTTTGTCTTCAGTCTCTACATTTACGGCGTGTCACAACATGAACTCATGTCAGCTGAGTTAATTGTTTCAATGATTCAGATCCAGGCTTAAAATTAATAATGGCATTCGCATTGGCTGGGCGTGTTTAATGGTGTCCATTCATTTGAATGTTATCTAAGGCAGACATGTCATTTAGTCACAGGCTATTAGCCGTTGCAGAGTTCTAACTAAGGAGAGGAGAAAAAGAAACGTTGTGCATATATATGTATACCGTATTTTCATAGGTTGGCTGTTCCTGCGACTTATACTCCGGAGTGAACTGTTTATGTTACATAAACACTGGACACCTTTTCTGTTCATGTTTATTTTTTGTGTAGCTGAATAAGCATTGTGTTAGCATATCTTACATCTATTCAGCCTGTTCTCTATTCTTTTATTGTTAGAACTTGCCTTCCAAGAGGACGTAATGTCTGTTTTGGTCAAGTAGTTAGTAAAATAAATTACCTGCAAAAAATGCGACTTATACTCCAGTGCGACTTATGTATGTTTTTTTTCTACCTAATTATGCATTTTTGACCTTGTGCGACTTATACTCCAGTGCGACTTATGCATGTTTTTTTCTACCTAATTATGCATTTTTGGCCTTGTGCGACTTATAGTCTAGAAAATACGGCATATATATATATATATATATATGTCAATAATGCAGATTATTCGTGTTCTTTTCCCTTTCAGGGGCCTCAAACTCAACTCAAATGGAGGCTGCTGCAGGTCGAGTCTTGGTAAGGCTGGGCCCCATTAAGTAATGTCAAGCCTTGGTTAGCGTCCACCCCCGTTAGCATATTTTTCATTGAACATTGAAAATTTGCCTCGGTTTAAGTACATTTTCCCGGTTAGCGTACAATATTGAGCACGTCTGAACAAGTTATTAATACACTGCCTGAACAGTGTTTTTCTAAAGTATTTTTTTTAATCACTAAACATCTTTGTTAGCATTCTGAACTTGCTAACAAATTGGTAACCGTCACCAGAAATCAGGTACGTTGCCAGTCCAGGATGTCATCATGTACTTCAGATTGATTTCGGCAGGTAAAACTATAAATGGCTGTTTGGAACAAATTAACATTATTTTATGGCAAGAATTGATTCGGTTAGTGTTTGTTTTGGATAGACAAATGAATGCTGCTAGGTTCCCCTGTATTCAGTAACCGAGTGACAAACTAGTCAACAAACATTACCTAACATAACAGTCTCACAATGTTGAAAAGCATATAACCAGTTATAACAATCACTCAGGTAGACATGTGTAGGTAGATAACTAATGTTAGTGTGTGTCCAGGGTAAACACAAAGTAACAATAGAAGGAGGTTTAAAAAAAAAAACTAAACTAAACAGGAAACAAGGAGTTCTCTGGAAACATTACCTTTTCCACTTTTCCAATCCTGCCAACCCCACTTTCCTGTCCAGTCCACTAAATTCCTCCTCTTTGAAGCCTTTTCCACCGACCAACCCTGCGTCTTCGAGCCTCCCTCCCCCTCATCTATCACCTTGCACAACATAACCTTCCTCAGGCCTCTAACCCATTGTGAGCCCTCTCCCTCCCTCACTTCCCCTTCACATTGACCCTTATCACTACTCCCGCTCCCATTGTTTCCTCTTCCCATCAAGACCAAGCGAACATTGGGGACACACCTGACAGATTGGGCTTGTTATCCTCCACGCATTTAAAGAGGGACTGGAGGATCCTTTTACCCTTTAAGACCCTTGTATAGATTATTTTCTTTGCTTGTTTTTCTTCTTTGCTTGCCTGCCTTCTCTGTGTCTGGACTGTCAATGACATTGTGTGATAGCTTCTGATTGGAAAACAAAGACAAAAGCAGTTCTCAAATCCATCCCAACGACAAATATTTATTTCTCTCCCCATGCCCTGAATGTAACATTCTGCATCACGATGTCAAAGTCCGTATGTTTATTTTTTCATGGCCGTGTCACAGCGAATTCAGAGGGAGCTCAGTAATCCAGACATTCCCCAGCAGTTTCCACCCCTCCCTTCAGATGTTCCCATGCACGCCAGAGGGCATATTCAATCCCATTGGCGTGTTCTGGTTCCAACCAGGGTTATCCTGCCAGTTGGACAAATCTAAAAACCCTCCAAGATGCAAGATATCCAGCAGGTATCCAAACCGCTTTGATCCAAAAGTGAGAGATTCCTCTGCGACAAATAGAAAGTACCCCCCCTCCCCCCTGCTGCATTCATTCAGGCTTGAGCCCGTTGACGTGGGCCATCAATTCAGAATACAATGCTGCATTCAAGGAACTTTCTTGGCTTTGTGGATCGTTTGGAATCATTCTTTGTCTTTCGATGGCAATTATTACTATGGTATAGGATCAGGGAGGTGGGTGGCATTAGGGCTGTAACTGACCATTCTTTTCTAAGTTGATTCATCTGAAGCTTGTCGTTTCGATTACTCAAGTAAAGTCATCCCTTGCTCCATTGTGGTTCCGACATCACATCCTGACTACGGTTTTTGATTACTGTTTTGTGGTTTGAATACAATTAGTCCAAACCAAATTGTACATATTCTTGGCCTGAATGAAGCATTTTAAATAATAAATAATAAATAATAATAAATGAATGCTCCTCTATGAGGTACCACCTTATCATGGTGGAGTATGTTTTGGGGGGTTTTATGCACCTTTTATTCCCCCTGGTATTGTCCCATAGTCCAAACTTTTTCCAAAAGGGCCACATAGTGAAAATGAAAGGAAGTGACACATTGATATTTTGTAAAGCAGCACATGTAGATATGCTAAGAGGTTATATTATTTAAAATAAAATAATATAAATAAACAATAGAATGTGAGTGTGAATGGTTGTTTGTCTATATGTGCCTTGTGATTGGCTGGCGACCAGTCCAGGGTGTACCCCGCCTTACGCCCGAAGACAGCTGGGATAGGCTCCAGCATCCCCGCGACCCTCGTGAGGAAAAGCGGTAGAAAATGAATGAATGAAATAAACAATATAAATATATAATAAAACTGCATCTCAGCTTTGTGATGTCGGTGAAAAAGCCTATAATTATAAATTTCAGCCACCCCCCCCGCTATAGATTTTTACTTTAAAGTTAAAAATATTTTAACTTTCTTCTTACAAATTCTTCTACATTTTCTTCTTGGAATATTCTGACTTTATTCCCGTAATATTCTGAATTTATTTCCATATTTCCGCAACCTAATTTTCCTCCAAGCTTTTTGGTTTATTCTTATGAATCTATGACTTTTTCTCATAATATTTTGATTATATTCTTGTAAAACAACTGCCCTTATTTCCATTTCTACTGTTGTTGTTTTTTTTAATTTTCCACTCCAGCTATTTGAAATCCATTCTTGTAAATTTTATTCTTGTAATTATGACTTAAAATTTGTGAAAATGTATTTGTCTCAATATTACGACTTTTACATTAACATTTTATCTTTAATATTTCAACTTTCTTGTTTGTCAAAATGTGCCCTGTGATTTGCTGGCGACCAGTCCAGGGTGTACCCCGCCTTACGCCTGAAGACAGCTGGGATAGGCTCCAGCACCCCCCGCGACCCTCGTGAGGAAAAAGCGGTAGAAAATGAATGAATGAATGAATGAATTTCAACATTCTGCAATTAAAATGACATTTTTACTCATACAATTACAACATTATTTTAGTTAAATTACAACCTTTTTGTTAGATTACAACTTATTTTGTTTTACTTTATTCCTGTATAATTATTGCAAATGTTTCCATTTTTGCAGTGTTTTTTGTCGTCTAGTAAAATTATGTTATTATTGGACCCCCCCCCCGGCATATTCAGTAGTGAGTTCGTGAGTTCGTGAGTGACTCAGTGCCAGCTCCCTCAGAGATGTCCAAAAACACATTAGCAGGTATAAATAATAAAAACATACCAAAAGTCACAGGACCAAAGTCCCATTACATCATCGTTCAAACAACCCACATGAATGGTGACCCAAATAAGAAAAGGAGAAACTTTTGTATCTATTATTTGGTATCTTTGGAGACAGACTGGTGGCTGTGATGGCTGCCTTCACAAAAACAGCCTCTTACACTTTATAGTCTGTCAGTTTGAAAAAAGTCAAATTACCGTGATTGCAAACAAACAATTTTCCTGTTGGAAAAGGGAGTTCATTATTCATCCAGACTTTCTCTCTCTCGCTGCCTCTCTGCCAGCCTTTTAAGCCATTATGTGATTAGGTCGAATCGAGCTGATGACCATCTGACTGAGAGAAGCATCTAATGACCGCTCATTTGGACGACTGAGCCACACTCACACGGGACAGCCAGGGAACGCCCCCCCCCCCCCCCCCCCGCGCTTGTTCAAAAATGCAAGCAGTTGAAAAGCACACCTACAGGTTCAGGCAGACAACACGACTCTCATCCGGTTCTCTCCTAAGATTGATATCAATACAGTCCATTCAGAGTGACGGGCTAATTAAATACAGCGGCTTCAACAATATCCGCCAACAGTTCAAATAAAGCAGCCCGGTTATTTATTGACAGAATAGATTTATTGTGGGGTGATATGCTGACAGATGGATTTACTGTAAGTACACTACGGCAAACAGTTATGATATGTATAGACACATTGCCTTGACACATGACAGTTATTCACCTGGACAACGTCAACATATCGTTCATCTAAAACTATCCAATTAAAATTGCCTGTAAATATATTTCCAGGTGCCGCTCAACAAATATTAAATATGCAACAGTTCAATTCATAAAAAGAAACAATGTTTTTGCAGTTAATATGCCGATTAGAGTAGAGCATGAACCAGTAGGTTACAATACAGTAATCCCTTCTTTATTGTGGTTAATTGGTCCCAGAACCCAACCGTGAAATCCAATATTTTTGTCCTGTTTAACATTATTAGAGCCCCCTTCACAAGAAGTAACACCCCTATAGTCACCTTTACACACAATAAAGTATACTACATAAGACAAAATAAGCCATTTGAGACATAAATATGACTCATGCTTGTGCGTGTTGCAATGTGGGAGGAGACAGGAAGTGGCAGGACAGGAAGTTCGCTTGCAAAAGTAGCACTGCAATAAAAGCCTGTTGTTACTGCTATCAAGTGTGGTGCTTGTGTGTCTTATCAAACATTACCTAACAGCGTAGAATACTACATATCATCAAGACTCTTAAAATAAATAGCAAAAAAATAATAAGCAAAATAAATGTAAATTTGCTTAAAGTCGGAGCATGAAGTTACAAAATTTGAAGTGCAAAGTGGCAAAGATATTGAATTTGGAGTTTGGAGTTGAACCACTTGTTGGTCAGCTCTAAGGTCATGCAAACAATGAACTCCAGTTTTGTTGGCAACATAATGCAAGGTAAACTAAAGCACGTCATGGAATGAAGACAGGATTTACAGACATTTTGGTACCCTTTGGCGAACACACACATGCACCCGAGAGCTCTCCTCCCATCCTCTGCTGGAGGTGCAGCATTCAAGGTGACACCTCCAGAGGTCTTATCTTGATAAAGATGTCGGTCGTAAACCTCCAAACGTGATATCCCATTGTAAGATAAAAGGACAAAAAAAACAGCATTGGGTGTTGGGTGGATACAAAAAAGCGTAGATGCATAACGGTAGCAGGGGGGTGGGACATTTAAGGGGAAAGTGGAAGGAGGGAAAAAAAGAGGATGGATTGCGGGGCGCTGTCGGCAGTGGAAGAGATCAGGGTTGCTGCTGGAAAATGAGGAGGGAGGTTAAGAAAGTGCTGACATGAGTAGAAAAACAAGATGAAGAGCAAACAAGGAAAGCAAATGAGAAGACAAAAAAAGGGGGGTTGCAGTTAAGTGTTGGACCACTGTGGAATACTGACCAACATCTTAATTGTGTTCCAGGTGTGGAAATGACGCAAATTGTGCGCATGGTGCGAGGATTAGGATCATCTCCCACCTCCTCCATCAGGTGCATAATACAAGTCATCATTCAAAAGAATGTTATTCAAACCACACTGACCCATGAAAGCAACAACAGAGCATAACTTAGCGACCGGGTCGGTAATGGGGTCAGTCTGAGGGTCAGCCATAGCTAGTACTGCTCCCCTTATAAACACCTTCCTGTCCAGTGTGAGGTAAAGCTTGACCTTGTCCTTGTATTTATGCCTCTTTAGATATGCCGATGGTTTTTACACCGCTAAATTGTTTACGAGCTCCAGTCTTTCTCCCGGGGGGGGGGGGGTGCACTGCCTCCTCTCAATATCCATATGAAATCACTCAATAAGATGCTGATGGATGGGGCTTGCTGACACTCCTTTCCTTTCCTTCGTACCGCTTCATTTTTATTCATCCAGGGATTGGGTGTTTACCATAATATGGTTGCCATTCCCATTGCATTTCTTGGTTAATGTGGCACCCCCGGAAAAGAACCTGACTACATGCAGCAGTTAGTGCCCTGCACATCTCAGCATGCGATGATCAGAAAATCAATGAGAATCATTCATCACCGGTGTGGAGTGGCAGTCAGATACAGGGGGCTTCCATGTCAGAAATGAATTACATATAAATAATGATTCAATATTGGCCGAAAACCTCCATAACACTTGCCTGGGTAGCTGCAGACTAACTAGGTTAGCACAATTCCATTCAGACATTTTCACATTGCAAAGTTATTGACCTTTCCAAAATGTAGTAAAAGATAAAGAGATGAAGGTTTTTATTCACTGGTTCAGACCTAAGCAGCACGTTAAAAGACGTTAGGTGGTCTGTAATGAGGGTTGCCTGCATCACTGCTGTAGAACCAATTAGCTTAAAAGGGGTCTTGTATAGGATGGATAACTATGGGTGTGTGTGTGTGTGTGTGTGTTAGTCAACTGGAAGGAGTTTCCTGTGTGTGTGTGTGTGTGTGTGTGTGTGTGTGTCAGTTTCATCATATGTGGTCCACAGCGTTATAATGTTATGTCAGCACAAATATATTGCATGGATTTATGCACTCACATGCAAATACACAGCCTTTCTCTCACTCTGTTTTTTAGGTCACTCTTAGTGGGATAAGCCAAGGCTGGTTAAACCCCCCCAGTGCAAAATGTGTGATAAATACACAGCGGTAAGTATAACAATGTTGATTTAAAAAAAAAAATATTTCTATTAGCAATGTTCCAAAATGTTTACATTTCATTCTTGTCTCTACCCAAAACACTAAAGATGTTAGAGTCGATTTCATACTGCAAAATAGTGCCTTTGGTTCCCGTTGCTTTAACATTGGTTCAAGGCAAAAACTGTGATGGACCCACGGACCTTGGCAAGTACACCCATACTACAAAATATATCATAAATTATCATAACAGAGTAGCCAGGGAAGAAAGCCAAGAGAGATGATCACTGAGGATGTTCCTTGCTGCCGGCCTCATTACCCTTGTCCTGCTTGATTGGCCTGATCAGCTATACCTGTGATGCACTCTCCAGGTGTGGTACCACTGTGGAAAAAAAACAAACAAACCCAGACTTGTACACTCAAAAAGTCTGTGGCTGTATTCAAAACCTCATACTAACTACTACATACTTCCATGCCCATACTATATACACTCCATACTGCATACCCAATGCATCAGACAGTACGCACAGCGTATTACATGATAAGCCACAAGGCATTGCACTCCTACCCAAGCTGAAAGCGACAGGCTGAAGCTGATTCCACTTTAGCGCTAAACTATTTAAATACATAACTTTATTGGTAATGGTAATGGTTTTATTTCATTTGAACATGCATCCGATTACAATTGAATGCATCACATAATCAGTTCCCAGTTCCACATGTCCAAAAGGAGTAGGAAGAAGCAAAGCTTATTAAATCCTACCCCTCCATCTGGTACTTTTACAATCAGTAACTGTTACATTTGTTCACTTCCTGCTTTACTAATATAGTTTAAGTTTTTTGAAATTATTATTATTTTTTTTTAATCACATACCGAAGTAGGAGGTGATATGAGCATCCAATGCCATAATGGGTACCATAGTGCGTGTCAATATAGTGATATATATAGCACATCATGACTGGTTCAAGACTCTTCATCCTTGTATTTAGCAAACATCAACTGCTTTCTTGAATTGGCTCATCGTTGTGCATTGTTTGATTTCCTTACTCAATCCATTCCATAGTTTGATTCCATATACTGAAATGCTATGGCTAGCATAACGTAGTCCTAGCATAGAAGTGTTTCAAATGTACTTCTTCCCTGAGATCATATTTCTCCTCTCTTGTAGACAAGTATTGGATGACATTTTTAGGTAGTTTGGTTGTTTTTAGCCTTATGCATTATTTTAGCTGTTTGAAGATGAACTATATCAGCAAGTTGAAGTATTTGTGATTTTAGAAATAAGGAGTTAGTATGTTCTCTGTCGGCGGCATTATGAATTATCCTTACTACCCTTTTTTGCAGTACATTTAGCGAGTGAAGATTGCTTTTATAGTTATTAGCCCATATATCCACACAATAAGTAATATATGGTAGAACCAGAGAGCAATAAAGAGTGTGGAGTGATTTCTGATTGAGAACAAATTTAGTTTTGTTCAATATTGAAATATTTCTGGCCACCTTATGTTGTATATTTGTAATATGAGTTTCCAGCTCATATTTTCATCTATTGTGATCCCCAGAAATGTACATATTTTCCTTCACTTTATTTTCCTTTATTAAGATATTTATTAAATGTCCGTTTAGATCCCGAGTGTGACATTTATTTGGCCAAATACCAACCGTTTACAATTTTGTTCCGACGAATTCGGCAAAATTTAAGCTAGCCAAAGTGAGCAACGCACTTATGGTTATTTTCACCTCCTAAGTTTTCTCATACAAAAAACCTAGTGATACGTAAATCACTGCCTTTACTTTGAAAACACGAAGCAAACCAACTCGCAATATAACCTGCTTGACACCGCCGTTTGGTCCATCCTGCTGCTCAGTGTTCAGCCGTTTTTTTTTTTTTTTACTACTCAACATTTCTGGCGAATGCAGTATGCATCCGGGAACTTCTGGCATACTTAAAAACCACATACTACCAGTGTAGACACACTGCATAATCAAAGAGTTAGTATGAGTAGTAGCTAAGTTTGCGGTTTCGAACACAGCCTGTATCTTTGATGAACAGCCTTAGAAGGCAGACGGTACCGCTAACTGCTCCTCATACACGAGTATTCATGCTTTGGTACTGTAACATCAGTGTCCGTGGGCAAGCGGCCGGCTGAAGCACCCGACAGATATGAGCAGCCGTGAGCGGTGAGCAGATAAGATGGCTGAGAGGCAGATCGAGAGACTGATGTGGAGCCGGACAGAAATGTAGTCAGTCAGTCAGAAGGGGAAGCAAACAGACAAGTGATGACTCTTTAGATTAGATGACATTCAAAGTGAACCTAGCGGAGGTCCAACCATCCTTAAAAGGACCCGTCTCAACTAGTGGTACTTCTGTACAGCAGAAGTGACAGGAAGTAAGCAGTAAAAATAGTGCAGAGACAATCAACGTAAGAAGGGGATGGAGGAAAAAAAGGATGTGTTTTGGGAATGTCAAGAGTTCTTTCTTTTTGTTATCTACTTCCATGACACAGTATGAGCAGTTGCCTGAGGTTCTATTAGGAATCCTGACCAAAAGCCAAGACGGACCATTGGGAATTAGGCTTCCTGGTATCTGTTACGCCTGAACAAATCAATTTATTTACATTAATTACGACAGACTGACGCGTAAATTCCTTTTTATAAGGTGACATTTCACTTCTATTCTCCATATGTTTTTCCCTAGGGGAAACTAAAACTAAATCCTACCCACAAAGTCTTTTTCTTGATATCTTTTGAAATGTATTAGCCAATGTAATTATGTCAGACTGCTTGATTTGTACTTTCCGTTCTTAATATCTTTAATATTCGTAATTTTCAACATAACAACTCAAGAGCCAGGATAATATTTGGCATGTGTGAGTCTTGAATGAGTCAAATCATACCTAAATTAGTTCATTTACTCAAAACTTAAAGCACAAAAAAAAGAGGACACTGTAGTGGTAGGTTACTCGGACATAATTCACCCTGGAACTATCGATAGGGGAGGTGTTGCCACCCGGAGGGGTGGGCGCGAGGGACTGGGGTTTTCCGTTTCCTGTTGTGGTTGAGAGACGGGGCTTTCATGTCTTTCATGTCTTACGTAGCAAAGAGTGCAAGTTAAAGCTGGGATAGGTTCCAGCACCCCCGCAACCCTCGTGAGGAAAAAGCGGTAGAAAATGAATGAATAAAGTTTTCTCCCAAATTCGACACTCCGCCTCAGAGTCCAGTTCTTCGGCGCTTCAACACTATTTTAAACACTGTCTTTCACCAGCCTGTTTGGCTGTAAAATTAACTTTATTGATAGCAACATTTGTAACATATGGTCATTAAATGACTTTCACTGACTCATTGAAGATATAAGCTTCACAGATTCGCTGGGGTTGAACAAGACCCAAATTATACTGACTCATGGCTACTCGACAACGACCCAAGTTTCATTGACTCACGGATTTCGATTGATGATTTGAGGTTCACTGACTCACCGGTGCGCGACAAAGACTTGACTTTCACTGACTCATGGCTGCTCTATGAAGGCTCGAGTTTCACTGAGACAAGAGTGCTCGACAAAGACCCAAGTTTCACTGACTCACAGGTTTTGATTGAAGATTTGACTCACCAGTGCTCAACAATGACTTGACTTGCACTGACTCATAGCTGCTTTATGAAGGCTCGAGTTTCACTGACACAAGGATTTCTGAGGCAGACTCATTCCTTGACTCACGGGTATTCAAGAAAGACTTGAGTTTCACCGATTCAAGGCTACTCTACGAATACGTGAGTTTTACTGACACATGGTAGAATTTCACTAACTCACAGGTATTTATTGAAGACTCTAGTTTCACTGACTCACAAGATCTTGGCTAAGACTCGAGCGCTGCTTGATGAAGACTTGAGTTTCACCGATTCACGGCTACTCTACAAATGTTCGAGTTTTACTGACACACAGTAAAATTTCACTAACTCACAGGTATTTATTGAAGACTCCAGTTTAACTGACTCACAAGTTCTTGGATAAGACTCGACCGGTACTCGATGAAGACTTGAGTTTCACTTTCATCATAATAGATGAAAATATGAGCTGGAAACCTCATATTACAAATATACAACATAAGGTGGCCAGAAATATTTCAGTATTGAACAAAGGGAAATTTGTTGTCAATCAGAAATCACTCCACACTCTTTATTGCTCTCTGGTTCTACCATATCTTACTTATTGTGTGGAAATATGGGCTAATAACTATAAAAGCAATCTTCACTCGCTAAATGTACTACAAAAAAGGTCAGTAAGGATAATTCATAATGCCGTCGACAGAGAACATACTAAGTCTTTATTTCTAAAATCAAAAATACTTCAACTTGCTGATATAGTTAATCTACAGCTAAAATAATGCATAAGGCTAAAAACAACCAATTACCTTAAAAATGTCATCCAATACTTAAGAGAGGAGAAATATGATCGCAGGGAAGAAGTACATTTGAAACACTTCTATGCTAGGGCTACGTTATGCTAGCCATAGCATTTCAGTATGTGGAATCAAACTATGGACTGGATTGAGTAAGGAAATCAAACAATGCACAACGATGAGCCAATTCAAGAAACAATACAAGCAGTTGATGTTTGCTAAATACAAGGATGAAGAGTCTTGAACCAGTCATGATGTGCTATATATATCACTATATTGACACGCACTATGGTACCCATTATGGCATTGGATGCTCATATCACCTCCTACTTTGGTATGAGGTGCATTATTTAAAAAAAAACACAAAAAAAAACATAAACTGTATAATGGAAAACAGGAAGTGAACAAATGTAACAGTTACTGATTGTAAAAGTACCAGATGGAGGGGTAGGATTTAATAAGCTTCGCTTCTTCCTACTCCTTTTGGACATGTGGAACTGTGAACTGATTATGGGATGCACTCAATTGTAATCTGATGCATGTCCAAATGAAATTAAACCATTACCATCAGGGCTCGACATTAAAAACAAAAATGACTTGCCCATGGGGAATCCTTAAGGTGAGAACTACTTGCCCGAACTTGCCCCATGTAAAATGAAAAGACTGCCATAATGATATCATATATCAATATATATAATAGATAATAGTACTGATGCATTGTATTTGGAGGAATGTCTGAAAATTTGTGGAGATGTATGTTAACATGGCAAGCCATGCTACCTTACACATGGTAGTAAGCAGTGATATTTATAAGTTGTGCACCACAATGAAACATTTGACACATTTGTGTACTAGTAAAGTGTTTTTAATCCAGAAAAAAATGCTCAATGGTCAAACAATAATTTGTGAAGCAAAGGTGAGAAAAATACACAGAGAAATTGAACCGCTAGATTTTGTAGCTTGTGCAAAATCAGCACTTGGTATTGGATCTAATGGGTGGTGTTTCATTGTGACCACTTCAAATTGTCACAGCAATGTGATTCACTCACCTGTGCCATCATTTGATTTGCTGCCGCTAATAAAATACTTGTTTAGGAGGCACTGGTTCATCACTTTTTGCTGTTTTCCTTCAGAAGTTGTTGAAGAATTAGACGATGTTTGCAGGGACACCATGATAGATGTTTTCCTAGTAAAACGATCGCTGATTGGTTGATCGCGAACAAGAACGGGTGTGGGTAAAACGCGGATTGTGGATTACGGACCGCGGTCTAAATACACGATTCTGATTGGTCCATTTCAAGATTTGCAAGGATTGCTTTGCAAATTACCACCAGAATTACGCAGTCGTGTTTTACCAACACCCAACAAGAACCGCTTTAAAAAAAAACTCTTGGTAGTATGACATGCCAAAGTGCACTTGCCCGACTGGAATATTAATGATTGGATTTACTTGCCCGAATTTTGTTTTAACTTGCCCCGGGCCATCGGTACAACGTTATTGTCGAGCCCTGACCATAACCATTACCATTACTCACTGGTACTGGACAAAGACTCAAGTTGAACTGACTCTCGGGTATTCAACAAATATTCGAGTTTCACTGATTCACAGGTACACAACAAAGATCCGAGTTTCACTGACAGATGCTCAACGAAAACAAACTTTTCACTGACTCACAGGTGCTCAATGATCGGGTACTGAACTTGTTGCGCATGGAAGATCGGGTTAAGACAAATTCCTGTCATTGGGTTTAAGGAGTAATGAGATTTTACCCATCAAAGAGTCTCAATATTTCCTTCATTCGCTCTTCCACACACACACACACACACACACACACACACACACACACACACACACACACAGACACACACTTTGAATGGACTATCTATATCAGCCAAGTAAAGCAAAACACGAACATGTTGAAAAGATTTCCAATGGATCCTCTAAGATAAAATTAATTAATTCATGAAATTAATTCATTTTGGAGTGCTGGTTAGTCCACCGATTGGTTCAGAATTTCAGCAACAATTTTTACCTCAGGAAGAATAAAATACAAATAATCCCCCAAAAAAGATTGGCTCGCAGACCTCACAGGGAGGAGACCCGAGGTCAATCCCACCCTTGGCCATCTCTGTGTGGAGTTTGCATGTTCTCCCCGTGCATGTGTGGGTTTTCTCCTCCCACATTCCAAAAACATGCTAGGTTAATTGGCGACTCCAAATTGTGAATGTGAGTGTGAATGGTTGTTTGTCTATATGTGCCTTGTGATTGGCTGGCCACCAGTCCAGGGTGTCCTCTCGCCCGAAGACAGCTAGGATAGGCTCCAGCACCCCAGCGACCCTCGTGAGGATAAACGGCAGAAAATGAATGAATGAATGAATAATCCAACAAAAAAAAGTAAACCATTGTTAACAGTGAATCATAAAATGATGCAATGAGACAAAGTTCCATCTCATTTTTAAATTCACAGGGTTCATAGTAATATGAGTGTAAAAAGGTAGACTTTGTTAAAAAGTGGCAGTGGGTATGACTGCTGTGTGCGTGAAGGTGTGTATTTACACAAACTCCTGCTATCTTAGACGTCGTGGTTTCAACCACAAACCCAAGCGGTGCGCTTTTGTGTTAATGTTGCTGCTGTTGTATATTTGTTTCACCGTGCCTTTTGGGGCAGAGGTCTGCTCAGAGGCCACAATGGCTTAAGTTACCCAGAAACTATGACCTCCTCAGTACAGTCTCAAAAGGCTCATTAAATCCACTGGCATTACATGCAGCTGGCAGAGCTGACAGGTTGGAAACTAATGAGGGGGGTCACGACCTTGTCGCAGCAATGTGAGAACTTCAGCTTCAGAATTGCAGCACCTGTGGGAACGCGATAGGGACTGCGGGGACCGTCTGTCATGTGTGTATCATATCCTCTCTGGTATGCTCAAGTCTGGCAGGTGAAAAGAAGGACTCAAACCTCCACGGAACATAACACAGGAGCTGGAAATGAAAGGAAGTGCGAGATAGAGGGCAATTATAAAGACATCACTTTGCTTTTGTACGCAATGTGCATGAAATAGCAGTGAGCGGAATCAGAATGCACGACAGTCGTACAGTAGAATGACTACCCTGGATCAGCCATTTCTCCCGTGAAGATATGAGGTCAGCTTTAGAAAACTGCTGCAGTCACATATTTTCATTCATTCATTTTCTACCGCTTATCCTCACGAGGGACGCGGGGGTGCTGGAGCCTATCCCAATTAATTCCATGGTTCCTTGCTTAGTGTCATTAATCCATTCCAGAAGTTCTGTACTATCATTGAATCAAAACAGTAGGAATCTAAGTAATCTGTCCCTGAAAGTAAAAATGCTAACACAAAACACATTGTATAGTTTTCCAATGATAGTTTTACATGCAGAACCATAACTACTTGTTTTGTGTCAACCACGGGTCATGTAATGTAGCCGACTTCCGGTTCCGGTTGCCATTTTGTTAGCTGGCTAATGGAATGCTAATAAAGAAGGATGTGATTAAAAAGTACATTAAGAACAGAGTTGTATTAACAAGAAGCCACATTTCAGGCTAATCGTAGAATACACGCAAACCGAGGCAAAATTGTGGCACACATTTTCAACATTTACCAAAAAACATGCTAACTCAGGTGGGACGCTAATGGAGGTTCTACTGTATTAGCAAGCTAATAGGCTGCTAAAGACGATTTGTATTAAAAATACATTCCAAATACAGCAGTGTGTTCATAATATGACTTGACACACACCCATATTTATTAATTTGTTCATTTTCTACCACTTATCTTCAAGATGGCGGGGATGCTGGAGCCAATCACAGGGCACATATAGACAAGCAACCATTCACACTCACATTCATACCTATGGACAATTTGGAGTCGCCAATTAACCTAGCATGTTTTTGGAATGTGGACCCGGAGAAAACCCACGCATGCACGGGGAGAACATGCAAACTCCAAACTCCAAGCTGTGTGCCTGCGCGCTAACCACTTTACTGCCGTGCAGCCGTCACATATTTTATTTTTTAAAAATGCAACCAATTTTGAAACCTTGTTTGTGTGAGATCACAGAAAACAAGTTCTATCAGCCTGTAAAAAATAATTACAAATAAAAATAATCCGACTGTAAGTTCCTTTGGGGAAACAAGTAGCCCAGACCATGTTGCCCCGTTGCTTCATCAGCAGAAATGTTCAAATTTGAAATGGCAAAAGTGACTTTTTGCTCCCCTCTTGAGCTTTTGCATTGCTGTCTTGGGCCGAGTGAGATGTCACTTTGATGACAACCACCATGTGACATTAGTACTGTGTCAAAAGACCGAAACCTCTCCCCACTTGCTGGAATAAGAAGATGACCTCCCCATCTACAGTCGGCATTTCCATTGATTGTAAAGACACAATTCAGCCTTACAATGGAATGGACATCTTGCCATTTATTCAGCATGTAGGAGGATTTAGTAGGGAAATAAATGTTCATGTTTTCCGACATAATAAGGTAGACTTAGTTGTTTTATCTTTGGTATCCTTGACCTCCTTCTTCAATTCTATTCCACTTTTCCTTACTTCCTAAGATCCTTATCACCCACAAGTCCTCTTCGGTAAGATATATCATTCATCCTCACTTTTAACCTCCTGGCTTTTCATTTTCTCACTTGTCCTAAATCCCATTTGGTGTTATCTAGAAAGTTTGAGTGTTGTTACCATCTTGTCCGAGCAGGGATTCTCATGTCCTAAAGGAGCATAAAACACTTACAGCCTTAGTGAGACAAAATATGGTATATGTCTCCATGCACTTATTGCACACACGTACAATAAATCATAGGATTTCACAGGTTTTGGAGTTTACATCAAATCAGCAAATGTTGCAGCAATCCTTACAAAGCAAACATGAGCAAAAACCGTGCCATAAAAGTTACACGCAAACACTTCATAGTTAACAGTGAATTTCTCTGCATCTTGATTTGTGTATTTGAACGACTGCCAAGTTGGCCCGCGCACTAAATTGGATTTCAAATTGTCACAGACGGTCCCAATCACATGGCCTTATCCATGACGGTGCAGATATTCTCTCTCAGCATTCCCGGGCTGAGTCACAATCTCCACTAATGGAATGGTTTAATCTGTTTCAAGAGCCACCTTAAAGATCCATTACGCATTTTCTTTCAGTATTAAAGTAAATCTAATGACATCCTGTATGGTGCTGATGGTAAACGCAGAGGAGTCACCTTGCACTCATCACCTCCATGTGGTTTCCAGCACCTGGACTGGTCGCCAGCCAATTGCAGGGCAATTTGGACTCACGGCCGGCTAGCAATATACCGTATTTTCCGGACTATAAGTTGCACTTTTTTTCATAGGTTGGCTGTTCCTGCGACTTATACTCCAGAGCGACTTATAAATGAAAAAAAAACTGTTTATGTTACATGAACACTGGACACCTTTTCTGTTCATTTCTGTTTATTTTTTGTGTAGCTGAATAACCATTGTGTTAGCATATCTTACATCTATTCAGCCTGTTCTCTATTATTTTATTGTTAGAACTTGCCTTCCTAGAGGACGTAATGTCTGTTTTGGTCAAGTAGTTTGTAAAATAAATTACCCGCAATAATTGCGACTTATGTATGTTTTTTTTTCTACCTAATTATGCATTTTTGGCCTGTGCGACTTGTACTCTGGAACGACTTATAGTCCAGAAGATACGGTATCTAAACAATGTGAGGAAGTGGGCGTTTTGGTAAATGTATCTATCTATAATTATTTATAATATAATATAATATAATATAAAATTCTATAATTTATCTACCTAAATAGATCTATAATTTAGCATTTCAAGTAAATTAGAAAAAAGGCTACCATGCTAACAGTTAGCATGCCAACACCGAGCAAGACAGCACTCTGTGCCAAACGCGCAAAGGCAGTTCTATAGTGTCCCTACATCATACCATGTCTTTTTTTAGATTTAGACATGATAAAATTAGCTAACATGCTAACAGTTAGCATGCCAGCACCTAGCAAGATAGCACCCTGTGCCAAATGTGCCAAGGCAGTTCTATAGTGATCATCATGCCATAGAACCAACACTCTTCGCTGTTGAGACAGATGGACAGCATAAACACGCTTGTCATCCAGTTTGTTTGGTAGACACGGAGGAAGAAAATAAACATGCATACACGTGTCAGTATATACAGACCGGCAAAATTAGAAAATATTTTTTTATCGTGCAGTTAATTTATTGATTGTCGCTGTTTGAACGTTATACGATATTCACATTACACACAAGCACTGTTACCATTTTCAATAATGCCAAAGTAGGGCACACATGCGGAATTTGAGCACACATCTCACAAGCCATAACTTGTATGAGTAGTTAATGTCTATGTAAACATAACTTAACTATAACTATAAACTTACGCACCAGGAAACAAGCGCTCTTATCTGTCTTATGTGTAATACTATATAAGTGGATAAAATGAATAGGTACAAGTGAATCATGCCTTCTGTAGAAAAGCCAAATCCCGAATTAAAAATCCCCCATTTGAGCTTTTAGTATGCCGAACACATTGTGGATCACTATCCAACTGCTTTGGCAGCCTCACTCCCTCCCTCACACCCAGCCTTTGATGCCAGCTGAGTGGGAGAAGGAGATGGGACATGAAGACATGGGGGGGGGGGATGGATCAATGCAGATGTTAAGTGTGAAGTACAGTCGACATGAGGTGTAGAAAGTATTTCATAAGTTTTCTTCCTGCTGGTCCACATGGATGAAAAAATAGTTGAAAGCTAGAATTGGTGCATTACTTTGCAGATGAGAGGTGCAAACAGTGATTCATTGCCGTGCAGCTTTTGGCCTTTGGAGGTGCTTTGGCTTTTATCTTATATCAACTTGAAAGTGCTATTGTTGCACAAGGGGAAGCGAATATTTCATGCTTGAACGAAGTGACAGAAATGTGACTTTTTTCACTTGATTTCAGGAAAGAATTAAATTTGGCTCCACTAGAATAAACAGGGATTATCTCCGTCATCTTCATGCTGTATGCTGTAATCAATTTGAAGCAATATTAAACAATAAAATAGGGATATTCCACTATTAGTGAGCAATGTTGGGATAAAAATACGATTTTGGAGGTTTCACCTTGGGATTGTAATAGAAGTACTGGTTATATGACTGAAGTCAATGCAACCCGGACTTCCTTATATGGGCATGCCCGGATTAGAGCAAACTGCAATTATCAATCAACTACAATTAATCAGTGTCCTAACTGTGTTTATTTTGTGTAGATAATTGGACCAAAAGAGCTCGGCAGATGTCCAGAAGTCATCTGGAGCGCCTGTGAGTGTGTACCCGGACGGAGGCTGGGGCTGCTGGAGTCAATTAAACAGAAATCCATAGAAACACTGCAGAAAGAGGTGCAGAATATGGAAGCTCTAGAAAGTTTTCTGTGTGGGTTATCGTGTGTAGCTACTCTACAGGAGTCCACGACTCACTAACAAAGGGCCGAAAATGGGCATAGTTGGTCCGCTTTAATGTTATATCACCTCGTACTTCAGTATGTGACAAAAAAAATAATAATAAAAATAATAATAATAATAATAATAATAATAAAATACAATGAAATAAAATAACAAATAAATAAAATCAAGTAAAAAATGTAAAAACTTAAATTAGGAAAGCAGGAAGTGAACAAATGTAACAGTTACTGATTGTAAAAGTACCAGATGGAGGGGTAGGATTTAATAAGCTTTGCTTCTTCCTACTCCTTTTGGACATGTGGAACTGGGAACTGATCATGTGATGCACTCAATTGTAACCTGATGCATGGTCAAATGAAATTAAACCATTACCATAAAACAGGATCGTTTTTCATGTATTCAAAAGCAGCGTGAAATTGATTCACAGATTACCCATCTGGATTACGACAGAGTAAATGACGAACTTGTTAAATGCACCGCGTAACATGGTGCGTGTCACAAAATGTCAGACGTAGTCTTTCACCATCTTATGTCGGCCTCAGGCTCTCCTACTTCCCACTCAGACTGTCCGCCACAGGATGGCAATTACAACTGTGTCGACATGCTCGCTCTGTAGTCTTTGCCAGGTTTTTTTCTGTTCTTGAGCATCTGTCTCTCACTCCCCCCTTGTCTCCCGCTATCAGTAGCGTTTCTGTCCTGCTCTATTTCCATCTACACCTCGACCTTCCTCTGTCTATCACCGCCGGATCCGTGCCTGAATCGACCTTCCTTTCAGGTTGGTCTGCCGTGTACTTTATCCTCAGTTGCTGTACACTTCCCCTCCTGTGAGTCCATTCTCAGACTGTAGAAGCCAAGCCGGGCTTGAAACCAGCTGCTCGGCTTCTACAGTCTGTGTGTGGTCTGTTTGGATTCCTTTTCACCATTTTTTCATCAAGAGCTGTGCTCTCGTCTCGCAGACACTCTCGGGAGGTCTGATTGCCAGGGCCAGCAGGATAGTCCAGTTGTACAGCTAGCTTTATGATGTGGAAACAGCCTAATTTCACACTATCATGTGAGGTTATGTTGGGATAATCCACAGATCCGTGCGGAATGTGTGCCACCGCTGTGTGTATGTGCTGTAATAAAGAGCCAAGTTAATTGGCAACATTCTGTTCATTGTCTGTCCTTATTGGGCAGTTCTATAAATGTGGTTGACAGTTAGATTTACAATAATTATTACAATAATTTAAGCCACAAATCATAGGCGAGGTGGCAGTAAGCCGTTGTGGCGAGCTCGAATGAGACAAGCCGAAAACATCATGTAACAAATACTACAGTTTTGCTAGTATTTGGACAATGTTTTTCTTATGTCGTCCCTTGTTATATTGTGCTTTGTATATTGCTCCCTCAGTATATCATGGTTTTACAAGAATAACTTTGTTATAATAACTTTGTGTTTGGTTGATTATGGGCTAGTATTAGTCAAAATATACTGAAAGACAAGTTATATCTACAAAGTAAAAAAAGGTTCTCCTCTCATTCTGTGTGGAAGTGGTAAGATTTTGCCTTATTTGTCCTTGTCCGTTTGAGATGCAAACAAAGAATAACAGGAGTGTAAAAGTAACTTTAGGGGTGTTATTTAATGTATACAGGGCTCTAATAATGTTAAATACCATATTTAGAACGTGATCGATATTGGGTATGAGTATTGGGTATTGAGTATGGAATTTATTAAAAACAGTGATTAAATGAACTTAATATAATACTAAATTATACCAACACTTTTGCAAAAGTCAATTGAGCATAGCAATAATTTAGCATCCATTAATTTTGTAATAATAAACGCACCAGTGGTTTTCCCAGTATCTCAACTCTGCGGGTCAGTCACCGACTGCGGCGACAGATTCCTGTATGCACGCTGCACAGTTACAATGCAGCATCCAGAAATGGAAGATTAACAGACCCCACTGGGCGCCTCTTCAATTTAAAATGTGTGGCTGTTTCCCGTCATGGAGGGATTAGGGCTGGACCTTGCTCAACGCTAGAGCGGGCACTGCTCATGCACACTGCATGTCAAAGGAGATGCCAGTTGCTGATCTGATTGGCTGCGAGCGATGTATGCAATCCTCTTCATTATATTACATGGATCATGTGATCATTTAGATCACAGCAAGGAGAAATTCACATAAGCACATCAAATACATGTTTAAGTCATCTCCATCTCTTGGGTTATGTCTATCATTAGAATTATTTATCGTTATAAATCATCATTAAATCATTTATGTTGCAGAGTTGACATTTTATTCAATTCTATCTTCTTCCTGTCCGTCATGTAATGACTTGGAAAATATTTACCCTAAGGCCAACCTTCATTTCCAACCTCTGGTACAGTCCAAACTGCTGACAGGGATCAGTGCACAGTGTTAGCTTTCAATGCTAAACTGACTTTAGGTAAGAGAAAGAGCCTTTTTGTTTATTTAATGCTGTTTGTGGCGTGAAGAAAGTCGAACACACACACAAAGGGTGCTGTTGAGAGACAAAAAACTAAAACAACAAACGACAAGATGTGTCGTCTTGCAGGGGAGAAAACACAAAGCAGTTTGGAGAACAAAGCGGCTGAAATGATGAGAACTACAAAACAAAACAAGGTAATGGGATACAATATGATTGCACACAGGTGGAAAGCAAAGCAGGAAGAAGGAAGCTGATTGGCTGGAAGTAACCTGACAGGAAAACAGATTGACTAAAGAATTAAAACAGGAAAACAATATGAGGAAAAAAACCTTCTCAGTTCCAGAACCTAAGCACTGTTATTTATCAGCACCTGCGCTGCCACTCCTGCTACAGAGTGAGCGATGTGCAGCTTGCCACTTGAAATGATGGCAAAATAAGGAGACGTCAATAGCGGGCAACTGCAGAGAAATGCTTTTTCATTGCTGGCTGTCGTAAGAGAAGTGTTCGCTCATGCATCTCGACTACCTCGCGGTGCGCCAGCGCCGTAAACACACACAATCAGATGGTGCATTCTCCGGTTAGCGTAGGGGTGGGCAAATATTTTGACTCGTGAGCCGCATTGAGTTAACTAAATTGTCCGGGGGGGGCCAGAACATATATTTAACACACACACACTATTTTATGCTTGTAATTTCCCTTGAATTATTTGTCTAATTTTATCTGTAAAAGTGTTATACTATCAGCTATATGCTCTCATGTCCCTTTTTTCAGGAGCACTTTAAGACCACATCAAACTATGGAATTTCATTTTACAGTTTTCTTGTTTTTTTTTTTTTTACTAAATAAGACATCGGACTCGCAAGTCATGTTGCCAGTTTGTATGTTAAAAGTTGAAGTGTCCCCGGGGCCATGGTTTGCCCACCCCTGGGTTAGCGTATGCATTAAATGCAGTTACAGTCATCCCACTGATAGACAGAATACGGAATACTGATGTTGTTCCACATTAGCATGACCAACAAAGCAACATTTCAGTGATAGAAATGTATCAGTGGCGGTCTTATTGTCTTATTTTGCAGTGATGACATTTTGGGGATTTTCCGTTTTGAGTCCCTTTGCTTTTGTCCTATTTTTGGTGATCACTGATATTCGCCAACTATAAAGGCATCGAAGGCATGGGAATATGAATTATTGAGAATTTAACTTGGAACCGGGCTTTTGTAAAGTTTATAAGATTTGAAATATGTCTGTTATAAAAACCGACATCATAAATGTCAAGATGAAATAAGTTTAGCTGTGAAAGTTCAATAATAAGATCGCTTTAATCAAATGAAGACTGTCTGAGACTATACCGTACGTACATCAACCCAACCTGTTCCGGCTGGATGCCTTCGTTCGCACTGAAGGTCGATTCCGATTTATTTTGTTCATGTGTGACCTGTCTTTGACTGTTGCCTTGTCAGCCTAAACCATGGGTGGCCGAACTTTTTGAATCCGAGGCCACATTGGGTAAAAGAAAAAAAAATCGTCCGTCTATATATAGGTGGTAAAAAATGACGCAGAAAGACCGCAGTGTCGTGGGCAGAGGCAGGTTCGAAAAGACCGAAAGCAAATTGGTGAGCCTTTTGGTTGCAGTGGAGATATCTACTCCAAGATATCTGCAAATAGCATGGTGTCATGCTACATGTGATAGCTTTGGACTTTGGGTTGTTTTTATCTGGGTTTCTCTCATTTTAGTTCCTGTTTGGCTCTTATTTTGGTGTTCCTATTTCCTGCTGTACACCTTATAGCAGTGGTGAGCAAACTACGGCCCGGGGCCACATCTGGCCCACCAAGTGTTTGAATACGGCCCGCCCGTTCTTTCCAAAGTATTTCATTTAAACTCAACATACAACCTAGCATCATGGCTTGAGCCAACCTTTTGATGGTTTTATCAATTTCGTTATATGATGTGGTCTGTTGTTTACAAAGCACTCCTGAAAAAAGGGACACGAGCATAATATTATTATTAATAATAATAATAATAATAATAATAATAATAATAATAATAATAATAATAATAATAATAATAATAATAATAATAATAATAATAATAATAAATATTTAAATATAAAATAATAAATAATAATCACAGATTGCATGACACTTTTACAGATACAATGGTAGACTGTTATGTGTAAAATATATAGTCAATTTTGTTAAATCAATGCGGCCTGCGAGTCAAAACGTTTGCTCACCCCTGCCTTATAGTGAGCACCTTTTCCTTCTGGAGCTCACCTGGTGCTGATGAGTAATTGTGGACTATTTAGTTCAGCTGGGCGCTGTTACCTGGTTCATGCTTGCTGCATGTTGGTTACCTTCTTTTGGATTTTACTCCACGGACCTGGGGCGGGCTTGCTTCCCTTTTTTTCTGCCCCGCTACATTCAGGAAATAATATTTTCTTTACTTGCAATTGGGTCCCATCTGATGCCACAACACCGCCATGCCACGCCGCGACGCATGGAAGCAGGGTCAAATTGGCAGCAAACGCCATATTGGAGAAGGACACACGGCGGAGGAGGTGAAAAAGAAATTGTTTGACCTCAAATCCAACACCCTCCGCCCCCTCCACAAATCTTTGTTTGGTCAAAATTTCCAAAATCCTTGCATTCTGACCTCGCCTTTCAATCCAGCCTAAAAGCAAAACGTGGCATTGATTTGATCTGAACCTTCAATTCTTTACCATGTCTTTAATAAGTATCTTAAAAGCCACTTCAGCTTTGACTGATGCTGTTTCTTTGTGTCTTTGACGATGTGCAAAGCAGGTCGTGTGGAAGTGATGCTGTCAAACTCATTTCTCAGTGGCAACTAACTGTACAGGAATCTCCACTGTTTTTTTTTAAGGATTCTTTTCAAAAAATGACAAACAGCGTTTCATTTATTTATACAGACATTTTTACAACAGCATCATTTTTATTTTTTTTTTAAACACAGTCGGTATAAATCCATCTCGGTGTGTATGCATGCGTTTTATTGTCGTAATAAAGTTTAGAGTGTTATTGATTTGGAGTCGGTCCTGACTCGCAGCTATCAGCTTCATCACCACGACGACTCGTATCGACCGCATTAATTCTGGCGGACAATAAAATTTAAACTGTTCAACTGATCACCACCACGCCAAGACTCAAAACTGATTGTTCTGCACTATTAGACTGGGGGGTGGCTGAGGTGGAGGGATGGGAGTGGGGCGCGCCATGGGGAACTGTGGGCCAATCAGATGTACTGTAACTACAACACAACAGAGAGTGGGCTTGAAGAAACTGGTAATAAAAGTGCATCCTTTGCACAGATGGGGGCGGGGGGTGACCCCTTATGGTAACCATACAATGCGTGTGCATGAAAGCAGACCAACATATGATGAGAGACACACAGGACATTAACTGTGATGCACGTCTTCATTAGCATTTAGATGAAGGTCATATTAACGGCAAGATAACAGTATCTGTTAGGAGGAACTTTGGAATAAAATTGGACATGTTATGGGGGGTAGAGGGGATTTGAACATATTATGTGCCTTCTTTTAATGGTTCAATTCATATGGAGACGGAGGGCAATGACAAAGGAATAAAAGACAAGGTTGAATTGCAGTTTTTATCCAGAATTCTGTTATGGTCATACGTCCATTTTAGATCACAGGGGAGATAAACTATTCTGTTTGGGACAAACAATTAGAGATTTGTAGTCCAAACGTTTGTCATACATCCAAAAAGTAAATGCCCAGATGTGACTTATTGTGAATAAAAAGAGAGATGTAACAGCTGGAATGAAATAAAATTGAGAACATTTTAAGACACCTGGCTCACCTCTCTATAATGAATCATAAACTTTTATTGGGATGGCCTCTTTAAACTTCTTCTGTGAAATTTATGAGGTAAGAAGATACTCATAGCTGCCGCCATTTGACATTCACCATTTTTTCTGAATGGGACTTTATGGGCATGTGTATTGTCAGCACACACTTTATGGTGCTATTTATTGTAAATGTTACAATGTTAAATGTGTGGATACTGCAAAACAATAAGGATTATCTTTGGATGCTCAGTCAGTCATGACTGAACGGTCCTGATCCTGCTCCCCCGGGGTTGGGTGGGTGATGTGGGGGTGGCTTTGGGTCCGCTGGGGTGTGGTGCCTTTTGCCTGGTTCAAGGGCTGGTTGTCTCCCAGTCCCCTGCTGCCTCTCCTTGATCTCTGCTGACGCAGTCCTGTGGTGGCTTTGTGGTAGCCCTAAGGGCATTTAGATGCAAAACACTACGTGCCCATTCACTTAGACTGGTTTAAATATATTAAATGCTATGATTATTAAAAACAATAGGGGAAAAATGGACAAGTGGTTAGCGTGCAGGCCTCACAGCTAGGAGACCCGAGTTCAATTCCACCCTCGGAAAAACCTGTTGTGCTCAGTGGTCATTGATCTTGGTAATATTTTGTAAAGAATCATTATTGGGGGCTGCACGGTGGTCGAGTGGTTAGCACGCAGGCCTCAGAGCTAGGACACCCAAGTTCAATCCCACCCTCGGCCATCTCTGTGTGGAGTTTGCATGTTATCCCCGTGCATGTGTGGGTTTTCTCCGGTTACTCCGGTTTCCTCCCACATTCCAAAAACATGCTAGGTTAATTGGCCACTCCAAATTGTCCATAGGTATGAATGTGAGTGTGAATGGTTGTTTGGCTGGCGAGCAGTCCAGGGTGTACCCCGCCTCTCGCTTGAAGACAGCTGGGATAGGCTCCAGCACCCCCCGCAACCCTCATGAGTACAAGCGGCAGAAAATGAATGAATGAATCGGGGTAAAAATGGTCCCGCCACAAGATTCATGCATGAATATAGCTTATTTGAGACGAGTCACAATCAGAGTGTTAATGAATGCATCCGATGTGCTGAGCAGATCGCATATGCCCTTGTCATCTCTCTCTGACTGAACATGATGAAGCTACAGGCAGCCCTAGACTGTGTGTGGGTGGGTGTGCATTGTGCATTACCGGAGGCTGACAATCACAAGGACTAAGATCACATTAGGCCCATAGTCATGCTGCCTGCTATGAGGGATGCACTGACAACTGACGGCAAATGACAAAAGTTGGAGCTGGTTTTTTTGCATTTTGTCAAAGTTTTCAGTGAGTTTGTAGTGAGGCATATTTAGCTAAATGGAAAAATGACAATGTCTATCAATTTGAAAGACGTCTGTTTCATTTATACAGTCATTACCCACAAACCCATGGACCCAAATATTCCAATTGCATTTGGTTTATTTGCTCAAACGAAAAGAATTGAACCTTTTGTATACACCTCATTCTGAAAGAAAAGTGCCAATCCGAATGAATATGAAATCGGATTCACGGGGGTGGAATATTCCTTTCCCCAATCTGATTAAGATATGTTTATCTTCTTCTGTTGTTTATTGGCGGTTGGCAAGCAGCTTTTGTGTGCATTACCGCCATCTGTGGAACAGAATCTAAACCCTTCTATACTTTATTCACAAGTCCAGGCTTATTAAAAAAGAAAATATATATCTATATAAAACATGTCCCGAGTTTAATTATAAAATATTAGCAAGATTGAATTTGATCTTTTCCTGTTTAAATTTATCCCGGGTGCGTTCTTTCAGGGCATGACGTAACACGCAGCTCCAGATGTTCTTCAGCTTTAAAAATGGAGGCCAGCAATCGGCACTGGACTGCTGCGGAAAGTTTGAAGTTTTTGATCCAAACTAAATTTCAAGACTGGACAAACGAAAAACTGGCCATACGGAGTTATTCCAACATGTGAAAGAAAAACTCTGAAATCAGTATCATGTGATGTTGATGTCTATGTTTTACTGGGCATGCCCCACTGACTATTCTGTTTAATTATAGTGCCGCATGTAGACAAGAGATTGGAATATTTCTTTCCATGTATACCATTGTTTTCGGAAAGGTCATTCGGAAAGAGAAAAACTCCTCATGTAAACGTGGCTAATGTTTACACTTGGGCTGGGAGCGAATTATGAAGCACCACTGACTAGATCCTCTGTCATCAGACGGACTTCATCTTTTCAAGTCCAATAACAATTTAACAACAAGTGACGCTAGAGTGGCACTCAAAGACCAACAGTGTTCCCATGTCTTTCATGAGTTCCCTGTTGCCATAACAACACATTGTCTCCACAAGGCCAGTCACATTTAGTGTATAACGGACTTATCCAGCAACTTGACATGTTTGTTAGACTGTTCAAAAGATGATAAAATACTTAACATATTAATAATAAAAATAATAATAAATTTTATTTGTATAGCGCTTTTCAAAATACTCAGACACTTTACAGAAAAATGGAGTTGAATAAAAACAAGTAAACAAAGTAAAAGATACGTTAAAACATGAGTGAAAGCGGGGCGGGGCACAGCAGTCAGATATAAAAAGTTAGACATTAAAAACAGATTTAAAAAGGTGGGTTTTTAGTTGTTTTTTGAAACTGGGAAGGTCAGGGCAAACACGGAGTGAGTGGGGCAAAGAGTTCCAGAGGGTGGGGGCAGCGATGGAGAAGGCTCTGTCACCCCAGGTTCGGAGCTTGGTCTTACAGGGGAGTGCCAGGAGGTTGGAGTCTGAGGAGCGAAGGGGACGCGGGGGATTGTGTGGATGGAGGAGGTCTGTGAGATATGGGGGGTCAGATTGTGGAGGGCTTTGTAAGTTATGAGAAGAACTTTGAAGTGAATGCTTTGGGGGACGGGAAGCCAGTGGAGGTTTTTAAGGACCGGGGTAATGTGTTCACGAGAGCGGGTGGAGGTGAGGAGGCGGGCAGCGGAGTTGTGAATATATTGTAGTTTGTTGAGGGTTTTGGAAGGTGTACCGTAGGGAATACTGTTGCAGTAGTCAATTCTGGTTGGGATGAATGCATGGATCAGGGATTCAGCGGCAGAGAATGTATGGACGAAGAAAGTGATGGACGGAGTCGGGCTATGTTCTTAAGATGGAAAATTGCAGTCCGGTTTAACTGTTTGATGTGGGGTTCAAATGAAAGGGTGGGGTCTAGGAGGATACCAAGGTTGTGGATGAGCGGGGATGCAGTGGGGTGGCACTGTCAAATTGAAGATGGAAGTTATGGGTGGGTGTTCTGATGTTTTTGGGACCGATGATGATAATATCTGTTTTGTCACTGTTAAGTTTAAGAAAATTTTGTTCCATCCAAGTTTTGATATCAGCTAAGTAGTTGGTGAGGGTGGAGTAGATGTTGGAGTTGATGGAGGTGGTGGAAATGTTGAATATCATCGGCATAGCTGTGGAAATTGAGGCCATGTCGATGGATGATTTTGCCAAGTTGATGGATATAGAGTATGAAGAGAAGAGGACCAAGCACCGAACCTTGGGGAACACCTTGAGGTAAAGGGGCTATGGAGGAGGAGCAGCTATTTATGTGCACAAACTGTTGACGGTTGGTGAGGTATGATTGGAGCCAGGACAGAGCAGAATCGGTGATATTGAGGCTGGTTTTGAGGCGGGACAGGAGGATAGAGTGGCTAATGGTGTCAAAGGCTGCGGTGAGGTCTAGGAGGATGAGGATGGTAAGATGGCCGGAGTCGGAGGAGAGAAGAAGATCATTGGTGATTTTAAGAAGAGCTGTTTCAGTGCTGTGTTTGGGACGAAAACCGGACTGGAAGGATTCAAACAGGCTGTTGGAGTTGGGGTGAGTTTGAAGTTGAGCAGCTATGACACGTTCAAGGATTTTGGATAGAAAGGGGAGGTTGGATATGGGATGGAAATTGGAGAGGTTATTGGGATCGAGACCAGACTTTTTGAGTGTCTTTTTAAAGATGGTGATGGAGTGGGAATCAGGTGTCAGGTGAACCCTGCCCTTCACCCAACTCACCTTTGACTGGGCATTAGCCAGATACCGATCTCAAGGTGTACCACGGTATGAAATGTTCCCAAGGTTATCATGGGTCAGAATCTCACACCATCAGTTCGACCCGTTGGTAGTATTTGATGTCATCCTACATAAACCAGAGCGTCGCCTAAGTCGGATGAACAAGCATCACTCTAATATTTTTTTCCACTTGTCATCAGATTGGCATTGGTAGAGCTCAGTGCTGAACTGAGTGCCATTGTAATTTCGTGGTTTTGTTTTGTCTGTGAGACACGAGTCTGCTTCTTCAATGAGACTCCCTACGGGGGAGGAAGTTCCAGCAAACTTTGGCTAAATATGAAAACAATGACTTGTGGTTTCTTGCTCGGAATACAAAATATTGGCATGCAAATCAAGTACTCGGTTGGTGCATGTTTATCAATTGTGGGCTCATGTTGTGTCATCAGCTAATTCTTCAACAGAAGATGATTCAGTGTGAACTAGTTGGTTGGCTAATGAAGTCAGTATTACAATGAAGTCCATTTGCATGCCGCTCACCATTACTGCCACAATGTTACGGAATTATGCAAATTCCTTGTAATTCTGACTTTCTGTTCCATTCTTATTGTGATTTGCTTCAACAGTATGGAGGTCAGCTCTATTGTTATGGTGCTGTATATAAATACACAGCCAATGCCTTGCAGTATTTTTGGAGAGTATAAGAGAGCATTGTTTAAAGGGGAACTATTATGCTTTTTCCATGTTTCTGACCTACAAATGTAATTACAGTGTTGTCTTTTGTGTTAAATGACGCCAAAGTTTCCGATTTTTTTGTACTTGTTTGATATGCCCACTACAGGTGTTACGTTGTAACATGGCATATTTAGTATACAAATGGTTTTCGACTTTTGATTTAATAGGTGCTTTTTTCCCCAGTGCTGAACAGTGTACGAAATCCAGCGAGTTAAACAGTAGTCGGCCATTAAAAGTCATTCATTGTCGTCTTCATCCTCCTCCTGGGAACTAAAACCTACTGAAGTTGCTTTCTTTCAGCGTCAACATTGAACAGCCTCATATTTTTTTATCACACACTTTGTCAGTCTCTCTCTTTCGTTTTCACTCTCTGTCACTTTCATCTTGGGGCAAATTAGCCCTTCAGCTTGAGCTGTCCTCTTCATCACGCAGTAGCAAAGCCTTTTGAAACCCTTTGATAGTGGCATTTGTGACACACTATAAACCTTGCAATCCTACCTATACTCATTAGCTCCAAAAATGAGATGTGAGATGCTATTTTTCATTTTTTTTCATTGGAATTCATCGTCTACGGTCCAAGCAGTCTAAACAGAAGCTGTAGTAATTGTACACTTGAACAAACCTCCTGAAGATTTGTCAGATTAAAACACAATCACTGCAAAATCCTTGCAATCCTACCTTCACTCATTAGCTCCAACAATGAGATGTGAGATGCTATTTTTTTTTTCCATCGGAATTCGTAGCCTACGGTCTAAGCAGTCTAAACAGAAGCTGTAGTAATTGTACACTTGAAGAAACCTACTTAAGATTTGTCAGATCAAAAGTCAATCACTGCAAAAATTCCGGTAAATGGCCCCTTTAATGTGAATATTTAGATCACAGAGAATGCCCCTCAACTCTCCAGCGTCACTCACTCAGGAAATCAAATTTCTGTACTAGAACACCAAACCTTCAAGCACAAATGTCAGCTAAGCACTTGAAAAATGAACCAAACAGCAGAAAATTAATTGTATTTACTCCCATTCTTGGCCTACCGGATGATGACCACAACCTGCAGAGTGTCCACGGAGTAGGTCTGTGCCTCTGTGAGATTATGTAGAGTGCAGATTACGTAAGCAAAGAAATAACATTAGCACCTGACCCATTGTGCAAATCCTGCTGAGGTTGCAGGTAAGATTGGGAAAGAGAGGGTGATGGAGACAGAAAGGGAAGCTTTTGCATGAAGACTTATTACAGGAAAGAAATGCAAAGACAACTAAGTTGAAGATGCAAAACCTTATCTTCGCAAATGTGTGCTCCAATATCAATAAAACTTTCTTACATGGATTTGAAGGTGGCTGGTCAAGAAAAGGCGGTTGAGTGGTTAGCGCGCAGGCCTCACGCTAGGAGACCCAAGTTCAATTCCACCCTCTGCCATCTCTGTGTGGAGTTTGCATGTTCTCCCGAAAAACATGCTAGGTTAATTAGCGACTCCAAATTGTCCATAGGTATGAATGTGAGTGTGAATGGTTGTTTGTCTATATGTGCCCTGTGATTGGCTGGCGACCAGTCCAGGGTGTACCCCGCCGCTCGCCCGAAGACAGCTGGGATAGGCTCCAGCACCCCCACGACCCTTGTGAGGATAAACGGTACAAAATGAATGAATAAATGAATGAATGGTCAAGAGAAATGCTGGATTAACACTCGAGGCGATGAGATGAACAGAAACACTTTCACGGCCCAATTCCTGAATCATTTACAGTGTGTAAACCATACAGGCGGCCCTGATTTCATGTGCGACTCGTGCACAACTACACCACTCTCAACGTTCAACTGCCGTGACCAATATGAAGGATAAAGACTGTGATCAACGATCTCTTTATGGCAGAAACAAAACCACTCGACAACAACCAACCTGTCCTCTCTGAATGTTCCTGCTGTACTTTTGCACCTGAGGCCACTTCCCTTTTCTCCACTAAACCACATACCCTTGCCGGCTGCATGCATGAGTGTATTTTCTCTTTAGTTGCAGGGAAATGACTAAAATCTCTGGTTTAAATTTGTCGTGTCCTTGCGGATCAGGCTAATGGCCACAAGCATGTGTGCATGCTTTGTGGGGGTTTTTTGTATGCCGTGTGTGTGTTGTTAAGCTCACCAGGGAAGCAGACAAAATGACACCTAAAATGATAAGCGGCAGTGACCTCCCTCCTCTCATCTTCCCCCCTCCAGCCTCTTTAACCTTCATGTCTGACCCGTGGGACACGTGCTTTGCTATGCCGTGCACTCCGCATATTGGTCGTGCACTTTCACATCTTCAGCTGCAGGGACAGCAGGTGGACAGGAGTGTGTTTAGACTCTGTGCTTGGGCTAGAGTTTTCACTCAAAGCCAAATATACTACTTTTTCCTTTTTTAAAGTTAAAATCAAACATTTACCAAGAATTACTTTGTCTTGAATGTGCCCTGTGATTGATTGGTGATCAGTCCATTATTGACCCTAACGAGGACAAGTGGTATAGAAAATCGATGACTAAACGACTGATGGCTTTGTCTTGGCGTATCTATTGTACATAGTATCTAAAGTTTATCTAGATACACTACATACAAAAATAGTATTTACTTTCACATGCCTTCTATTTCTCCTACTAATTTGAATTTTTACATACAGTGATATTTTCAATGCTAATCTTTACAATAATCCTATTTATTTGCATAATCCCCATAAAAGACATGAGTCATCTGTTTCAGTGTATTCCACTTTCAATATAACACAGCTTCTCATGAATCAAACAAAATATCAAAATATATGTGACTTTTATTCCTTCTGGTATCTCATATTGTCCAACACTTCATTGCCGATACCGATATCAACCACTCCCGATACATGAAGCAGCTTTTCCATTGAAGTGATTCTTCCTGAGGTGAGGTATTAGAAGTACTGAAGACACTCGCATAACCAGCACAAATCTCAACTCAAAACCTCCGACGTCACTTCCTGCCTTCCGCCCACTCACATTTATTGCAACACAGGCATGAGTCTTATTCAAATTTCTATCTGCTTCTGCCATCGCATTTTTGGTTCCCTCCACCCGTCAAGGCCTTTAACTTGTTGCGCTACGATCCAGCAGGAGGTGTCTGACTGTTCCGGCACCCCGAGAGTTCATCCCGATGGGTCCTTGAGCAGCAAACTGTACCCGCGAATTGTTTGCGCTGGTGGCAGTCTCTTGTTTGCATTTAGATGACATGGCAATATCACACTGCAATGAACTGTTTAAGATGTTTACAGCATATTTGCCACTGGGACTTCACTGCAGGCATAGCAATGAAAGCAGCCTCTCTGCTTTTGTGACCTTTTGGATGTTTTAGAAGAATATTAATTATCGCTGTCTTGACTGTTTAGGTCTGTATGTCGATACAGAGGAATCAATAAAGTTATACTGCTATGGGTGTAAATTTATAAAGGGTGACATAGACTTCACATTCTGGCAAAGATCTTGTATTTTTTACAGAATGATTGTTTTTTTTGGTTCTGGTTGTGACACTTTCTTGGTTTGGGTCTTTGGAGTAATTTTTTTCTTAATTCTACCAACTGGCATCTTTACTTCCCTGTCTACCCCAGCTGTCACTTATGTTCTAATCTAGCATCATCATCCATCCATCTTTTTCCGCTTATCGGAGGTCGTGTTGCGGAGGCTGCAGCCGACACACGGAAGCCAGACTCTGCCAGGCTATTTTATACAGCCACTCCCGGCGGATCCCAAGGTGCTCTTAGGCCAGTTGAGAGACATAATCTGTCTAAAGTGTCCTGGGTCTTTCCCAATGCCTCCTACCAGTCCTGAACATCTGCCCAGGGAAGCGTCCGGAAAGCATCCTGAACAGATACCCGAGTCACCTCATCCGGCTCCTCTCAATGTGAAGAAGCAGTGATTCTACTCAGTTTCTCCCGGATGACACCTTCTCTCACCTTATTTAAGCAACGCACCGGCCACCCTACGGAGAAAACTCTTTCGGCCGCTTGTATGCCCAATCTGGTCCTTTCCGTCACTACCCAAAGTTGGTGACCATAGGTCAGGGTAGGAACAAAGATTGACCAGTAATTGAGAGCTTTGCTTTGGGCTCAGCTCACTGTTCACCAACGGAACAGGATTAGCAGAGTCCGCATCACTGCATATGCGGCACCAATCCGACAGAATTGTAATCAGTTTCCTGGTTTTGAGTTGTCAGATCCTTGTGTTGGTGCCTCTGGGTCATTGTCACTTGAGGTACCTTATCCTGATACGTCTGGGCATTTCCATCATGGAAAATCTTTCTTTCTGGGGAATGTAAAACTGTACAAGCTATACCAAAGTCTTCTTTGTCACATCTATGTATTTTGTAATCAAAGGATGCATATTCCCACATTGTTATCCGACACTCCAGACGGGGATTTTTTTTTCCAAGCCAGGTAATACAGCATATGGGCATATCCATGGGCCAAGCAACACAATAAATATCCACTACAGACAGTTGGGTTGCTGATCCTATAGGCGAGGATCTTAAGGCTGTTGGGTATTTCAGATTCCTTCAGGACACAGGACACAGGATACGTTATAGACTTACCTAGGGTGCCTTGATTATCACCTGTGAAACAGGAGGACAGACATGTCTGGTTATCCTTGCTAAGACCAGAAGTACCCTGATCCACAGATACGATCCATCTCATGTGATAAATTCCAACATCGAAAGGGTTTTGTTCTGTGCATGAGGTACCTGAGGGTATCTTAGTATCTGCCTTCTATCTGCCGTAGCGCTATATTTGAAAATGCTAATCTGATGGATATGAACCCGTTTATACTAATCCTAGCAACCCAGCAAGAGAAAAGTCATTAGTAGGGCAAAGCCTTGCAAGCTCATCAAATGCGCCGTTTCCATGTCAGCCTCCACGTAATTGAAGTCCTCTGCCGTCACATGACAGACTTATGGCACCTCCTGGGAATGTGATGCCACTTATTAACTACACCCTGTGATTTGGTGCTGTGTAAACACCCTCTGGGGGGGGGGGGGGGAAGTGTGTGTACAAAGGAACATGGCAGATATTTCTTCACCTACATCCACAAAATAACATCAGAGAAGCAAAATGATGTATGTCTGGCACTCGCATGGTCTAACTTTTAAATGCCACATGATAGTCATCGCAGGCATGATTTTTTTGTGGGGGGAGGGAGAGGGTTGAAGCTGAAAGGTCACATAGTGGAAAAGGCTCAATAGGTCATCTAAGGTAACCCAACATAACTTCAACAGTTGGTCAAGCGTGAAGGTGAGATGCACTGTTTCGATCGCTGTTGGCTTGTTAGTCGGGTCATGGAAAAACTGTCCATATTGTCCCACAATAGCAAGAGCTAAAAATATGGTTGCCAACCATACAAATGGAGGAACGAGTTCGTCCATGTCCGGGTGAGACTGAAACAGTAACAATCTAGTTTTGGGATCAGGCATTCGGGATTATAAAATCATATACGTAACTCCGTATTTGGTATTAAATTAATTAATAACGGGCTGCAGGGCGGACGAGTGGTTAGCGCGCAGGCCTCACAGCTAGGAGACCCAAGTTCAATTCCACCCTCGGCCATCTCTGTGTGGAGTTTGCATGTTCTCCCCGTGCATGCGTGGGTTTTCTCCGGGTACTCCGATTTCCTCCCCCATTCCAAAAACATGCTAGGTTAATTGGTGACTCCAAATTGTCCATAGGTATGAATGTGAGTGTGAATGGTTGTTTGTCTATATGTGCCCTGTCATATGCTGGCGACCAGTCCGAAGACAGCTGGGATAGGCTCTAGCACCCCTCGTGAGAATAAGCGGTAGAAAATGAGTTAATAACATTTACTGATACAAAATGTATTTTACTGTTTTGTTCAAACGGTGTTAGTTGTGAAATGCATCCAGTGGCATCACTGATGTCACCTGACATTATTTTGAGACTACATGGATATCGGATGATATCGATATCTGAAATAAAAATGGGTGAATCAGATGTATCAACTTCAACACGATCTCTCCAATGGCAAGACACAGCAGTGCTGCTTCAAAGAAACCTGTGCAAATATATGACTTTACCTCGCTGTAACTGCCGATTTTTCCCCCAATAACTCATGTCACTTGGCCGCGTCCCAGGTGAGCGGTTCCGGCGTTCAGTCGGTGTCACATTTCACCACAAATGTCCTCTTGCATTTGTTGACATTGCGTGACAAAGACACAGAACGGAAACAAATGGCTTTTTTTGTTCCTATGGTGTTTACACTCGGATTATGCAAAAGTTGAATACCATTGAGGACAAAGTAAGAGAGGGGAAGCGGAATCTAAATGAGAGATGGGAGGAAAGAGAGCGAGGGGACGCAAAGATGAGAGACGCAAGAAAGCGGAGACGCTGAGAAAGAAGAACTAAGTGGAGAAGAGAGAAGGTTCTTGGCTGAGCTCGGCCCAAGACGACGTGCTGTCACCACGCATCACGGTGACAGACAGCAGACCTGCCACTTGGGGGGCGCGACAACAATGCATGCACATTCAGCACACACACGCACCAGCATACCATAAAAAGACACCTATGCAGCCATGTGGTCACAAAGACATGCAAATGACGAGTACCTGCGTTTTATCATAATTGGCCATACGCACCTTCACACACACACAAAACGCATCATTCACGTTTATGACCTCAACAGTAACAGGGACCAATGTCAACGGATTAAAGACATCCATTAAATAATGCACATATAAGATACAGCGTCTGATTACTCATGACAGACACTGCCTGTGCTCGGTCCTTTATGTGATGTGATCACATGACAGTCGAGTGTGTGTGTGTGTGTGTGTGTGTGTGTGCCATCTCTTTGTGTCTGATCATGATGACACGTCTGACGTGCATGTTCCAGTTTGCCCTCCAGGGACCCTGCAGCCAGTCAGACTTATCAAAGATCTGTGTGTGTGTTGGCCAATCCTGTTAGGACCCTAATCAAGTAATTAAAAAGCTTAATATAAAAAGATCCCTCGTTAAGGGGGATTGTCATCACTTCTTCACAGGACAAGCAGTAATTACTTGGAAAATTATCGGGACAACGTCATGATGTGAGAATTGAGGAAAAACTTAAATTAAATTTCTTAAACTAAAATATTGTCTGCGTGGTGGCTTCCATCATGGGTCATTGGACACTGTTTGCAACACCTTGTGTCGTTGTGTTTACCAGCCTGCAGTTCATCTTTATCTATTTGGCAAGAACATTATAATAATATAATAATAATACATTTTATTTGTATAGCGCTTTTCAAGATACTCAAAGACACTTTACAAAAGAATGAAGTTGAATAGAGCAAGTAAACAGAATAAAAGACACACCAGAATACAACATTCATTGGTTAGTACACAGTTAAAAAAGCGGGGCGGGGCACAGCAGTCAGATATAGAAGGTTAGACATTAAAAACAGATTTAAAGAGGTGGGTTTTGAGTTGTTTTTTGAAGGTGGGAAGGTCAGGGCAAGCACGGAGTGAGTGGGGCAAAGAGTTCCAGAGAGTGGGGGCAGCGATGGAGAAGGCTCTGTCTCCCCAGGTTCGGAGCTTGGTCTTACAGGGGAGTGCCAGGAGGTTTGAGTCTGAGGAGCGAAGGGGACGCGGGGAATTATGTGGATGGAGGAGGTCTGTGAGATATGGGGGGGTCAGATCGTGGAGGGCTTTGTAGGTGATGAGAAGAATTTTGAAGTGAATGCGTTGGGGGACGGGAAGCCAGTGGAGGTTTTGGAGGACAGGGGTAATGTGTTCATTAGTCAGCTTGTCAGTCACATATTTACTCATAACTGGAGTGTTCCCTTCCTGTTCAGCTTGGCGAAAAACTTTCCTTTACTAATGACGTCACATTTGCTCTTGCGTTGATGAGGTAGGCTAAACTTGAACAGCTTCAGTGGTAAGCAAACTATTTCTTACAAAGAATGGTGCATTTTGGAAATGTCAATTTCCAATTCAACCTCTCACCCAAAGACAGCTGGGATAGGCTCCAGCACCCCCGCGACCCTCGTATAAGTGGTAGAAAATGAATGAATGAATTTCCCATTCATTGGTCCGTTTTCACATGTCCTCTCCGCTACTCACCGCTCCTCGCCCTGCCTTCCTAACACCAATGGGACACAGCTGATGCTAAACAAGCCCAAACCCATCGGTGTCCACTTCAGGGTGTCACTGACCATTTTTCCACCCCCAACAACTCAAACAATTGAAGCCTGATGCGTGAAAACAGATTTTATAACAAACGTGACTCGCATGCAGAAGTGAGAGTAAATGAGCCGAGCCCGCTAGATGATTTTATGTGACCCATAAAAGCGTGGAAATAATGCATCTCAATAGGCACGTCATATTTCTTGCTAAATGTATCAGTTCTTTCAATTTTGACGGGGGTATTTGCGAACTTAAAGTGACCATTTTTACCCATCAAGTTGCCTTTTGAAATAAATTGCTGTATACATTACGGTAGTTGTATTCTTGGATACATGCTTATTATCTAGTCCATCAGTTTGATGGTAAACACAAATTGATTTACAAATAAGTGTGCTCCAACGACCAAACGCTTTCTCTCCATGCAATAGATTCTGTTTCCGAGTCTATAAAAGTAAAGTCCAGTGTTTCTGTGTGTCATAACATTGACAGGGTAAATGGAGACGGCTTCAGCACATCATAACAGATCAATAAAGAAATCACGCTCCTTTATGCATAATTATATGTCATCTGTGTGCATATTTCACAGATTACACCAGAAATTCCCAGTAGCATGCCAAATGCTGATGTTTTCAGCACATCATTTATGATATGATATGAATGTCCCGAATGTCTGTTTTTCATTCATCATCTGTATGTCGATGGATGGTTTTGTTCAGGTTAACAAAATGGTCACGGTCAAGGTTGGTGCTGTAAAAAACACTTTTGTCAAGGTTGCTTATGGACGGCTCACAGACCGGCCAAAGAGAAGCTCTTATTGATGTGAGAGGCTTTTGGAGGTGATTGACTCCCGAGTTGTTACTTATACATACGTCAGCGTCAGGCATGGAGGGGCCTTGACCAAGCTCAGCTGTGTTTGACGGCTCATGGTGCTGTGTCATTACTAGTCCTCAGATTTCAGTATATAATAGTCCTTCACATTTACAGGTTCCAAAACAATCCTTGAATGTGATGCCAAAGGTTGTGGTATAGTTAAGACATTCGGCAAGGAATTGTACCTTGTGTACGTGCTGAGGTGTCATTGTTGCCTTGTTAAGGGGAGAGTCAATTGTTGGTTCCATTATTCTTGACTTCTTGACATATCCCAGTGATGAAAATCCATGTCATAGATTCCATAGATTCTTTTGTATCTCCATTTAGACATCCGTCTGTTTGTCCGTCTGCATGCAAGGGGTACGACGGTTTCCTTCCATGTTCCAAAAATATGCATCCATGAATGGTTGTTTGTCTATATGCACCTGGAGATTGTGTACTGGGATAGGCTCCAGCATACCTCCTCAGGATCACATCACAAAATATTACTTGTAAATTTTCTATAGCAATTGGTTCGAAATCATTCATTCATTCATTTTCTGCCGCTTATCCTCACGAGGGTCGCAGGGGTGCTGGAGCCTATCCCAGCTGTCTTCCGGCAAGAGGCACGGTACACCCTGGACTGGTGGCCAGCCAATCACAGGGCACATATAGACAAACAACCGTTCACACTCACATTCATACCTATGGACAATTTGGAGTCGCCAATTAACCTAGCATGTTTTTGGAATGTGGGAGGAAACCGGAGTACCCGGAGAAAACCCACACAGAAATGGGATTGAACTCGGGTCTCCTAGCTGTGAGGTCTGCGCGCTAACCACTCGACCGCCGTGCAGCCCTGGTTCGAAATCATTAATAGCAATTCCACTGTATACAAACGGGTAACATCTGGAAGTAAAAAGAACACATATGTTAATTCGTCACTTGTTTTTTTTTTTAGTTTTAGCCTGACAGTCTGAAGTTTACCATACTTAAAAGTAAGCCTTACTATGCATTAATAGAAAATGGACGCAGTTTTGGGGTGACATGAAAAAGCTTTTTTAATGTTATTATTCATGAATGCCAGATACAAAAATAAGGTGCTCCCTCGCCTTTACAGACTAATAGCTTTGAAAAGATGGCAAAAGTAGTTTTCTGTGGAGCACATCCACCATCGCTTATCATATGATTTTATAACACTGTGGATGTTTACCTTTACAGAAATAAGTTTATAATGACCTTTACCCCATAGTGCATTGGGGGACACAACACATGTTTCTATCTTTAGTAAATAAATAAGACACAGGCTGTGCAAATATTGAACTATATTAAATAAAGCCGTAATGTTTCACCCTAGAGCCCATATGACTACAATATTACACTCAACAAAGTCTCTGCGAGCATATTTTTTCTGCAAGGAACATCTGCTCCACTGCAATTTGAAATTGTACCCACTCGAACCCCCATCACCCCTTAACAGTGTCTCCTGTGTGCGTGATAGAATTCCAGTGTCAGACAATCAACCTTGGTAGACCAGCACACTAGCAGGTGTCTGTGCCCTTCTCCTATTCCCTCCATTACTTAGCCAGGGTGCTGTTTCGTCTTATTCTTCCTTACCCGCAAAGGCAACAAGCGCCGTCCATCTTTATATTTAGCGTTCTCCGGCAGAATAATCTTAGCATCTGGAAACGAAGGAGAAGATGATTACCAGCACAGTGCTCCAATGATCAGTAAAATGATCCCACAGCAGCTCTCATAAACTTTTATTTCATTTCTTTCGCAAATTAGAAAATCTGGACTGCTAAAGTGTCCGTTGAGACTGCCTGACAAAACCCAACTGGGTATAGTACAGACTCCAAATGAGGACAGTGAATCAACTTTTTGTTTACTTTGTTTTGGACTTTGTACAACAATGCGTTACGTGAAGAACAATGGCAGGGAACCAAGCACAGATATGGTGCCACACTTGTACGTAGGCATTGTTACCTCATGTGCATACATCATATAATTTGGGGCTCTAATTTGGTGGCGCAGGGAGGCGCAGTGGTAATTTGGTCCAGCGCACCACTGTGGTAGACACCACAGGGAGGTGTCCACCTTTTCAGTTTGGCACAGTGACAATTCCTGACAAAACTGCACCAAAGGTGCGCTGAAAGCTCACCAGCTACGACCCGGTCTATGCTTGGCGCAGGCGAAGCGCACCCCACATAGTGGTAAATTGTCCGTTGGGAGCAACAAATGGTGGATAGCTTCATGAACAGATGGATAGGTTGGCTATTTTGTGGGTGTATCAATGAGTGGGTGGCTGATTGACGAGTAGGTAGTTCAATGAATGAATGGATGAGGACTAACGCCACAAGGAAAACACTCCACATCAAACAGAGCCAGGTAGAAGTTTCCCATCGTGAGATGCAAAGAATGAGATTCTTAAAGGGAAAGAACAATATCAGATGGTTATAGGTTATGCAGAAAACAGCCTGCATATTTTTGAAAAGGGCTGAGACAGCCAACTGGTGATCCAGAAATGCTGGAATGAGGATTCCAAAAAAAAAAGGAAACAGTGTATGTGATCATTTCAGGCCAGCTATCTCGACAGGGGAGCGTCCCTGCCGAGCCAGTAATCCTCTCCCTGTACAAAACAGAAAATAGAAATATCCTGAGAAATGAAGTATGTGCTGACTCCAGTGGCTCGTTGAAATCTAAGACTCTACATAGTCATCGGACAAGCCGACACTGCAGGTTTACAGTCCATTACTATTAGCTATTTTTATGTACACCTCTACAGAATCCTAGTAGTAAGTTGGTGTGTGTGATTGTGAGCTAATTGCATCCTAAGACAGGTTGTACTAATAGAGATCTTGGAGCAGCTTGATTATTCATTCATTCATTTTCTACCGCTTTTTCCTCACGAGGGTCGCGGGGGTGCTGGAGCCTATCCCAGCTGTCTTCGGGCGAGAGGCGGGGTACACCCTGGACTGGTCGCCAGCCAATCACAGGGCACATATAGACAAACAACCATTCCCACTCACATTCATACCTATGGACAATTTGGAGTCGTCAATTAACCTAGCATGTTTTTGGAATGTGGGAGGAAACCGGAGTACCCGGAGAAAACCCACGCATGCACGGGGAGAACATGCAAACTCCACACAGAGATGCCCGAGGGTGGAATTGAAGCCTGGTCTCCTAGCTGTGAGGTCTGCGCGCTAACCACTAGACCACCGTGCCGCCCCACCAGCTTGATTATATAACATTATATTTGGACATTTTGCCTCATCATTAGGAAGTCATATTAAATAGAGCCAGTATGTTAAGGTCATGTATTTCCATTTGCTGACCCGTCGAAGTGTTTTGTTTTGTGAATTGTCAGCCTTAGAGTTCAACCTCTCCATTGCATAGTATATTTGGAAGAAAGAAAAATCAAGAATATAAACTTTGGTGACCTGCAGGGATCTTCAACAGTGAATAAACAGCTTGCTGCTGCGTCACCAATATCTAATTCTGATGTGCAAGTGAAACCATAAATCAACAACATCCTGAAACGCCTTCTCTGCACTGAAATTCATCTTGGAATGGTGTGACACAAAATACAGGTATAAATGTATGCTGCACGGGGTGTGAGCGGGATACATTTTGTATTTAAATCATGGATATGATTTCCCTCAGGATCCACTTCACCCACCAATGCTATCCAAAGCAATGTAGGATTCAAACTCATGCTATGTAAACATTCATTCATTCATTTTCTACCGCTTATCCTCATGAGGGTCACGGGGGGTGCTGGAGCTTATTCCAGCTGTCTTGGGGCGAGAGGCAGGGTACACCCTGGACTGGTGGCCAGCCAATCCCAGGGCACATATAGACAAACAACCATTCACACTCACATTCATACCTATGGACAATTTGGAGTCGCCAATTAACCTAGCATGTTTTTGGAATGTGGGAGGAAACCGGAGAAAACCCACGCATGCACGGGGAGAACATGCAAACTCCACACAGAGATGGCTGAGAGTGGAATTGAACTGCGGTCTTGTGGCATTACAATGTTGTAATTTTATTTTAGTCGTTACATCGGGCACTCAAGCTCCTTGGCATCAGAGGGCTGCAAGAAAGAAGGGCCACCAAAAACATCAGCGAGGCGGCCGAAAAAGCCTCGAGGTGGCTGTGGATCAAGAGGAGAGACACATGGAGTAGCACGCTGCTTGGACACAAACCGGGGCCTGATCACCCCCGGTTGGGTCGCCTAGGTGAGGGTGTCTGAAGATCAAAGAACCGAAACACCCAATGACCCTAGGTCCTTCACTGAGGATGTGTCCAAGCCGCACCCTTGAGGTGTTTCATCAATCTTATAAAAAATAACATCATTTTAATAGCACAAAGTTGAAAAATTAAAGTCATTGTATTAAGAAAAAAACAACGAATACAGTTGTCATTTTTCGAGTATAACGTCAAAATAAAACGGGGATAAAGTCCTAATATCAAGACAAAAACATCAAAAAAGGTCTCTAATTTTACGAGAATTACGAGAACAAAAGTTGTAGTCTAACAACAAAAACAGTTGCAATTTTCTGAGAATAAAATTGTGAGACAAAATAATGTCGTTTTAAGTGCATATGGTGGTAATATTAAAGAACATGACTTTTATAAGTCATAATAATGTAAAAAACAAAAAAGTTGAGTTGGACGAATGGTTAACGAGCAGGCCTCACAGCTGGAAGACCTGAGTTCAGTTCCACCCTCGGCCAGCTCTGTAAAAGATAATCCACCACATTATTGTGCTGTACTGTCTGCCCTCCCTTGTGTAATGTGTACATTTACTTGTGTTTATCATATTTCTACAGACTATTTGTAAATATGCAAATATTGTTTTATGTTCTTTTTATTCCCTTTATCAGTTTTTTATTTTACAATATTTCATTCAAAATGCATTGCATTTTATTTATGAGTGTCATTATTAGCATTAGGGCAGTATGGCGTACCGAGTTGGTCTGTTGCCATCTCTGTGTACTGGTACTCTGGTTTCCTCCCACATTCCAAAAAACATGTGAGGTTAATTGGCGACTCCAAATTGTCCATAGGTATGAATGTGAGTGTGAATGGTTGTTTGTCTATATGTGCCCTGTTGGCTGGCCACCAGTCCAGGGTGTACCCCGCCTCTCGCCCGAAGACAGCTGGGATAGGCTCCAGCACCCCCTGCGACCCTACTTCTCCCTACTACTCCCAACCACTCTGCCATTTGCTAGATTCATCCAACACATCCTGCTGGTGTAAAAAGGGACTCGCTTTGTCAAATTTATTGATTATTTATTGCGGGTGTTTGCAAGGGGAAATGACCTTACACGGTGTTACACAAAGTGGCATTTTGAATGAGCCTGCAGTTGTTAAAAGTTAAATAAACAACTTTAAGTTATAGCAGAGGTACACTGACTTTTAAAGGGCACACAACAAACCACACATCATTGCTTGAAATGCTCCACTGTTGACATGCTCATTACCTCAAAACACACACACACACACACACACACACACACACAAAGTGTTAAAAATATCAAACATGTTGGTTGCTTTTACAGAGCTGCATTGCGTGAATAATCACCTCATTCAGGGCAAACTGCTCCCATCGATGACATTTTTAGATATGAGCTTTAATATTCTATATTGTACCTTCACCCATTCATCCATTGTCTGTACCTTTGTCCTCATTGGCGTCGAACTGGAGCCTATCTCAGTTGACTTTGTGCGACCGTGGACTAGTCACCAGCCAAGTACAGGGCACATGCTGTATAATGTATACTGTATGTAATGGTGGTTACTCTTTAAGGCGTCAGGGAGTGAGGTTTTTGCACCGCCGTACTAGCAGCCATTACATATAGACACACACTCGCATTCACAGGCTGCGGAAACAGGCTTGTATTGTAGGATTGTATTACTCTGAAGACCCAACATCACTTCCTGTCCCCTAGCAGGGACACATTGACAGCAACACACACGTATGAGTCTTATTCATGTCTTAAATGGCTTATTAACTTTTATTATGTCAACTATGTTGGGTAACACTAGTGTCAATGTGACTATAGGGATGCTATTTCATGTCTAAAGGGCTCTAATAATGCTAAAAAAACAGGTTTTCTATGCTCTAATTACAGTAATAGGCCATTTATAAATAAAAAATCCCAAAACTCCTTATGACGGTTCGGTCTGGAACCAATTAACCACTACAAACGAGCTATTGTCGTACAATGAAAATGTTATTCATTTTCACACCTGAAATAAAACAGCATCAAATCTAAACGTGTGATCAGAATGCAAAGTTTCCTAAACAAAGCAAACCAGTGAGGGGGATCAAGCAATTAAAAGTGAGTGTTTACTCATGGCTCAGCTGTTTCAAGGCTTCCATGCGGAGCAGAGTTAACCAAATAATAGACTTTGAAATGCTGCTAAATCTGCAACGACATGTATAACGCGTCATTTCATTCATGAGGCATGAAACTCAAATGTACCATTATTGAACTACCCAAGGGCAACACGGTGGAAATGTGGTAAGGCATGTCTGGGTTAGAATCTTGGCTAGGATCTCTGTGTGGCGTTTGCGTGTTTACAACCTGCAAGTTTGGTTAATTTGATGCTCTAGATGAGTGGGTCTTAATTGGTTTGTCTGCGGGACACACCATCACTATTTAATGAAAAATCGCGACCCAAATTAGGGAAAGTCAGCTCGACTAGCAAGCTCGACTAGCAAGCCTGCAGCTCACCCATCACTCAAAATGGATGAATGAGTGAACCACCCAAGAAATCAGTATTTGTTGGTTCATTTCTGTTGACCCATGCTGTTATGTCCAGACGTGCATCCCGTAAGCGCTCTGACCTTGAAGTTTATCATCATATGCACCTTCAAGTTTCATCTGGTCATGAGCCCTGACACCGGAGAGGGAAATGAGCCGTGGAAGAATTAGCGTGGCAGCTGTAAAGGTCAACAGAGTCACTATAAAGTAAAAGAGGACTCACGGGGAGACGGATGAGTGTTGGTGAGCAATCTGAGGCTTTGCTGGGACCAAAGTGAAAACTAATTCACTGTAACTCACTAAACATCTCATTTTCATGGCTGTTTGTACCTTTGAAACATTGCCTGTACAGTTAACAAAAGGTTGTATAACATTAGAAGTCATTATTTCTATAATAAATGTTTCCAAATTCAAACAAAGGTCTCCAGATGGCCTTTAGATTGCATTACAGGATGCAAGGAGAAGTTAAACACAATATACATAACCAAAAAAGGGATTGAGGACTAAACATGGGTTGTCATCTAGGGGTGCCAACTCAGTGCTAAATTAAAATGGGCGGTGATGGGATTAAAATGGGCTACGGCGAAGATAAAAAAAACAGGAAGTTTTAAAGGATTAACAAGGAAAACAAAGAGTTAAGCAGCAAAGAGATAACGCTGACACACTTTTTTGGCTTGAGGACAAAAAGGGCCGGCCCATATGAGAATGTTCCTGTGACTATTTCTGGTCATGTGATGGCGATGTGTTTGTGACGAGCCGGCGTTCTCAGATTTTCACTCTTGGGAAATCGTTTTCCTGAACGGATGATAAAATACCATGACCCAATAGATACAGGTGGCATAGATTAGGATTGTGCTGGGCCTGGTTGCATAACGTGTACGGCATTGTGGTTGTCATATACCATATGTAGCATTCCACTACAGCTTTTATCAACATTAGATCCCCTCAGACTTTGACTCGCCATTATTCTAGAACCGTCTCCGGAACTTTTCTGCTGCTCTACTGTCTAATTTCCAATTCCAGTTCTGCCCACCATAGTCCTGAAGCTGCCCGGTTGTCTCCAGATGGTCTTTATGTTGTCAGTGCCAACAATTTTTGGTTGCTTCCCTCTGCGGCCAAGAGAAACGTTGCCCTCGGGGCTGGCTTTGACAGGCTATGGTAAAAACATAAGCTCTTCCTCCAGCAACAACTGTCAAATCTGGACGGTTGCCAGCATTCCTGACACATCCCAGGTACCCGTTGACTCTTGACCTAGCTTAGCGTGGATACATCAGGGAGGGGAATTTGACTCCACTTCCTTGATCAACTTTAAGGCGACAGTACAGTATCCATTAATCATTCTTTTTCTGACAGGGTTAGAGGGGAACTGGACCATTTCCGAAGGTAGGGTCCACTCTGGACGGGTCACGAGTTGATCACATGACACATACAGACAAACAAGCATTCGTGGACAATTTGCAGGCATGTTTTTGAAACCGAACCTGCAGTAAAACCTCACAACCGCATTGAGGCAACTGATGGATGAAATGTTGGCTGCCTAACGTGCATTCCCTCCAATTACAGGACATTAGGGGTAACAACACAGACCCAAACGGACAGTGTGAAGAGTCAAAGTGTCATTCTTAGGGGGTTCTGGAAAGTTCAATTACATTTGTGTTGTGGTTCACCAACTTGACTGGCATCCATGCATCCAACACAGTTTCAGATCCTACTCTTTGGGTGTAATATTGCTTGCTGTCCCTAAATGTGGCCTGCAATTGACTGGCAGCTGGGATTGGCTCCAGCTTTGCGACCTTGAACATTCCTTTTTACTTGTTGTTTTATAAAAACATCCCCATCTTAAGATGGTCCTTTTTTTTGGATCACTTTCAGGACTGGTCATAAAAAATAAAGGTCTGCTGGAGCCCTGACATTGTATTAGATGTTGAGGTTATATGGTTTGAAAACCGCCTGCAGCGGGAACTTTATGCATGACATAACATGTCACTATCTCCACCAGATATGACAGACCATGTGACATTGGTGTCAAAATTGGGCTCTCCTTCTGCTTCACCTGATGATGTCCAAAAAGTCACCCTCAGCTCTGTTGTTCATTTGGGTTTGGATTTCTTCTTTTTTGAAATTCTCTAATTCATTTGTAAATAAATCATTCATTTCTTTACCCTTAGTCACCTCTTCCACACTCCAAGATACATCTTACTGTCGCTCCTTTCCCCTCCAGCCCCATCCTTTGAGGTCACACTGTATGAGATTGATCAGTCTCATTGATCCTTCAGCATCAACGCAGGCGTGCCTACCATTTCAAGTCAGAGCGTCCGTAATCATTAATTTAGATCAGGCCATTAACCAATCATTAATCTGGGTCGCTGTTTGAAATTCTGGGGCTCCTGATTAAGTCAAGGCTGACCTTTTTGACACGAGGGTTAGTGCTGGCGACATATTATCTGACTTTCTCATTTGGCAGCTTTATGATCTCATCGCCAGGCCACTGTCATGTTAATGACTTAGCAAAAATATCAGGCCGTTGTTTGCATTGTTTGTGTAATGGCGTTTTTACGAGTTTGCATGGTGTCTCCAAATTGTCCATAGGTATGAATGTGAGTGTGAATGGTTGTTTGTCTATATGTGTCCTGTGATTGGCTGGCGACCAGTCCAGGGTGTACCCCGCCTCTGACTCGAAGACAGCTGGGATAGGCTCCAGCATATCCCCTGATGTGGACAAACGGTGTAGAAAATGTTCTTGTTTTTTCTGTATTTATATACCAATGCCGGTGTTCGAGTGGTTAGCGTGCAGACCTCACAGCTAGGAGACCTGAGTTCAATTCCACCCTCGGCCATCATTGTGTGGAGTTTGCATAATTGGGGACTCCTCCCACATTCCAAAAACATGCTAGGTTAATTGGCGACTCCAAATTGAATGCATTTTTCTTGTAAACAAAAAATAAAAAAATTGTCCATAGGTATGAATGTGAGTGTGAATGGTTGTTTGTCTATATGTGCCCTGTGATTGGCTGCCCACCAGTCCAGCGTGTACCCCAAGACAGCTGCGATAGGCTCCAGCACCCCCCATGACCCTCGTGAGGATAAGCGGTAGAAAATGAATGAATGAATGAATGTATACCAACGCTTGGGAGCTGATTGGGGTTCAGACAAGGACGGACATCAGGGTTTAAGAGTTTATGGTCTAGGTTATGGCCGCAACAGGACATCGTCTACAGAGATGATTTATGACTTAATTAATTAATATGTTTTTGGAAAAAACGTGATCAAGTGAAGCTGCAAAACTCAAAACCCAAAGTGGTGATGAATTACTGTAAATCAAAGTGCAGCTAAGTGGCCCACAGTGTCGAGTTCAGGTATGGGCAGGCATACTGTACATTATGGATGACAGACACGGGTGCATTTTATAGATGACGAGGTCCCGAGGCCCATTGTTATGCCATTCAGCCCTCACCTCATGTTGCGCATCATAATGCACAGCATCATGTTGTAAGGATCCCTAGAAACCTGAAAGTTGAAAAGATCCCACTTCTTGCATTGCAAGCATACTGACAGGACATGTGACCCACTGAGCATTTACTGATTTCAGGCAAGACACTGACCGCTTTTTGGATGCCCCCCCCTATTATTATTACTATCATCATTATTCTTTTTCTGATTATTACTACTACTACTAGTAGTAGTAGTAGGCTAGTATTAGCCTGCTCATTGGCTTGCTTATTAGCCTACTTTGCCCTATTATATGAAATTTGTCAGAGATTTTTCTAGTAGGGGCTGCACGGCGGACGAGTGGTTAGCGCGCAGACCTCATAGCTTGGAGACCCGAGTTCAATCCCACCCTCGGCCATCTCTGTGTGGAGTTTGCATGTTCTCCCCGTGCATGTGTGGGTTTTCTCCAGGTACTCCGGTTTCCTTCCACATTCCAAAAACATGCTAGGTTAATTGGCGACTCCAAATTGAATGCATTTTTCTTGGAAACAAAAAATAAAAATCTATAAAAAAAAATTTTTAAATCAATAAAAAATATCAAATTATTTAGGCGGGCTTAAGAATATTTCAAGGGGGCTGAAACCTCCCTAAAATAGGCCTAATGACGCCATGGTGTGCATAGAAAAAGTTGTAAATATCTTAAGTTCATCTCATGAAAAATTGGAGCCAACAAAAAGTGTTGCGTTTGTATTTTATGGGGGGGGCATGATGGGGGGTAAAGCAAGTAGAGGGTTAAATCTTGCAAATACAGCCAACCCACTGCGCTCTTGTGCCGGCACCAGTGTCATACTTGTGTTGGACTCGAACCAGGCAACATGCACTGTGGAAAATTATCATTTGTTCATGTACATATTTTTAAATACCTGTTGAGGGTGCTGCTCCGTGGATGATAATTTTTCTTTTTCTTTCGACGCCACCGAGCCAAAAATGGGGTTTCCCTCTTTTTGGAATGTGTTTAATAATGCGCAGTGGACCCGTTGTGTCTTCTCCTCCTCCGGTGGAATATATGAATATGTCATCTGATCACACAACCTGTTCCAGGCTTGAATGATGTCCATCTTTTGAGATGAAAAACGGCACTTTGGGGGATATTTTCTTGCCTGTAAGCGGCTCCGGTCTGTTGTTAGAGTCTGCGAAGGAACGCACAAGTTTGTCCAAAACTGGACCAGGATCTGGACACAGAACCGGAGCTGGGTCCGGGGATGCAGCGGGTCTGAGCGGCTCACAAGGACCACACTCTGGGGGCCAAAGGAGGGGAGATGAGGATGAAGATGGGGCTGATGATGATGGTGAATGGCACCGGCTCTTCGCTGTGTTTACTTGTGTGCGCAATAGTCTTTCTCCCGCATGGCTCTTACTCGCACCCGCAGCCGTGTCAGGTTCTAAAACGGATCGGCCACACGGTTCGGGTCGGGGTTCTGCACGTGCAGCCTCGCTTGCTCCCGGACACCACCGGTCCGGATGTCTGGAATAACGCGGGGCGTCCAGCAGACACCAGAGATGGGCGAGTGCCGGTGGACAAACGGCTTCCAAAAAGTGTCGCTTCGGAGTTCGGCAGCCTCCGGAGCAGAGGTTCCGCTCACAGCCAGCGGGGTTCGAGCAGGGGCAAAATCAATGCAAGGCAAAGGGAAGAGAGCACGACGTGGGATACTCGTTTATTCTCACCCAGAGAATCCATCCTGCTCGCGTCGGAGGCTCTAAACCGAGCCGGGGTTCTTCCCTTCAATTTGTCCCTGGAGCTGGTCATGGCAGTTGGGTCGGGACTCGGCGAGCTCCCCGCCTTCTCCTTCTCCTCCCCGGGAAGCCCCGAGGACGAAGACCCGCTGTCTTTCGTGGAGAGCGTGTGTCACACCGTGGTCGTGCAGGGGGTGTCCGCCATGCTGTCGTTCCCACGGAACCGGGACGAGTTTGTTAAGTTGGAGTTCGTGTCTCAAGCGCTTCAGGTGCCGGTGGTCAGCGTTGTTCCGAGGGAGTTTAGGCGCCACAGTGAGGTAATAAAAGGTGTTGGTGTTTTGTTTTGTAACTATGTCTCCATCACATTTACACCACAAGGATAATACTTAAAAAAAACAGCAGTGCATCATACTGGGGAGAGGGGGGGCTGCATAAAATGTTGAACCATTCCATCAGGTCCTCACCACTTCAAGAGGAACTGAACTGTCCGTGGTTCTGAACCACACACACACATGTATCATGGGTTTCCTCTTCGCAGTTACACCAGCTTCACTTATCCTAGAAAGACTGAAAAGTCTCAGAAAACCTTGGCCCATTCACCCAGAAGATTATTTGAGAGTTCCTGATGTTAGTTTACAATCTCTGTGGCATTCAGTCCCAAAATGGGTTTCATGGGGTTGAGGTCAGAGCTCTCAGATTCTAATTCGTACTGTCTCTTGTATCAAACTCATCCAAGTTTGTCTTTATGTACCAGGGGACAGAAAAGCACCACCCCTGATTAATGTATTGATGTGGATGTGCTTGTATACACTCCTTATGGAGTACTGTATGTATAACCACACCACTTTCATGAAGCTATTCAGATGAAAACAGAAAATAAAAGCATACATGATAAAAATAGTAATTGTATAGAATTGACTGAATTAAATGTCTATAGGTTGTCATCAGACTTAAAAAATGATGTCATGCCATTAAAATACTTACTATCGCTCATTATTTAAGTCCTCCCAAAGAGGCAAACCTCTAGTGTGAAATATGGGGAATATTATCTCCCTACCAAGTGACTAATAAAGTCTTGCACATACGATTAGGTTATCTCTGCCTTATGGGGGAGTTGGGGAAAGACTGACTTTGAAACATCCTTCACTCTTGTATTAGAAGAGGGGGATAAGTACTATCATTTGCATTACACCAAGACTAGACTTCATGTCCAATGCATCGTGTGTAAATATGTAAACATGAGGTTTAGGACATTACACACACCATTACCATTTCCTAACTGAAGGCTTCTGGTGTGTGTGTGTTTGTGTCTGTTCCGCAAATTAGACAAGAAATGAAAAACTGGATGGATATACACTACCGCTCAAAAGTTTGGGATCACTTGGATTTTTTTTTGGCCAGATATGGCTTTTTCTTGGCAGACCTGCTATCAAGTCCAGCATCCTACTTATACGTACTCAAACTGACCCTGGTGTTTGACGGGTACCATTCCGTGCAGCTGCCAAGTGACGACCAGTGAGGGGTCTTTGTCTTAAACTACACACTCTCAGATATTTGTCTTCTTGCACAGTTGTGCATCGTTTTTCTGTCTTTGTTAGACCCAGTCTGTGCTGCTCTCTGAAGACATCATGGTAAGACATTTTTTTAGATGGGTCTTCTAATAATCTATTAGCCTTATAAAATGATGAAATTGGATAAGCAGCCATACCAGGAGATTGATGCAGAGGACTGACAGTTGTTGATATTTGGCCTCTATGCAAAAATGTAGATCATTCTTTGAAAATAATCTGATAAATTGTAATTGTTTGTGAAATTGATAAGACATTTTGTGAAATAGAAAAAAATTGTTTGTGAAATGCATGTTTTTCTTTGGAAAACAAAGAAATTGGCAAGTGATCCCAAACCTTTGAGCAGTAGTGTATGATCAGACGGTTGGTCAGTGAATTGATGTATGAAAGGATGGAGAGGTGGTGAATAGATGAATGATGGATGGGCACTGGATGGACGGATAGTGTACGTGCAGAGTGGGTGAATACAATGATAGATGGTAGGATTGATGACTTGAAGCACACAGAATAGGTGAATGGTGGTTTAATGCCCGGGGCTAGGTTTTGGTTGGCTAGTGGCGCAATATAGAAAGATGGGTAGAAGGACATTTGATGATACGGTAAACAGATGAATTGACTGATCCAGTTCAGAGACCGTTAATATGCTTGATATGTAAAATGCTGGACTGAGAAAAACAACTTGTGAAGTCAGTGAATAGCTAACAGAAGGACAATAGCTAAGGCTAAGCAACGTCCTAACCAAAAACCATGTCAGCCCTAAAAAGGCCTTAAAGATAGAACTAATACTGACTGTGACTACATTGGACAAGGAATACTCAGTGAACTGCACAAAGCAAGGAACAAACAGCAAAACGACTCAGCAGGAAATCCAATAGATAACTGAGGCTATATTCTCGGTAATACACATGACTTAAGGTCACACTAATTACCGTATTTTCTGTATAAGTATAAGTCGCACAAGGCCAAAAATGCATAATTTGGTAAGAAAAAAAAAAAAAAAAAAACATACATAAGTCGCACTGGAGTAGAAGTTGCATGTTTTGTGGGTAATTTATTTTACAAACTACTTGACCAAAACCGACATTACATCCTCTTGGAAGGCAAGTTCTAACAATAAAATAAAATAAAATAAAAGACTAGAGAACAGGCTGAATAGGTGTAAGATATGCTAACACAATGGTTATTTAGCTACACCAAAAATAAACATGAACAGAAAAGGTGTCCAGTGTTTATGTAACATAAACAGTTTTTTCATTTATAATTCGCTCTGGAGTATAAGTCGCAGGAACAGCCAACCTATGAAAAAAAGTGCGACTTATTGTCACACAAGTAACAGGTAAGACTCCTTGAGAAGGAAACACAAACAAAACCAGGAGCTAGAATAAGAAGTATTAAAATAAATAGCCGGGAACAATAATAATAAAATGAAAATGTGACTTTACAAACCCTCATTAACTTGAGGATTAAAAGGGAACCAATCAGGTCAGGCTTGTGTTTGTAGGATTGAGTTGTGTGTGTGTGTGTGTGTGTGTGTGTGTGTGTGGAGACTTGAGAGGAAAGGAAATAAATCCAGGGAAAAGTAGCTGGCACACAACATCTGGGTCAGACGGAAAGCCAGTCAGACATCAATTCTTTTGAGCTGTCAATATATCCGAAAATGACAGAGAGCCAGCTGACTCATAACTTTGAATAATGGTGGCCGGGTGGCATTCAAATTCAAAGGTTGATATGAAGCCAAACAACCGAGCCACGATTCTATATTATGCAATTGAGAAAGGATCAAGTGAGAGTAAAAAATAAACATGGAATGTTGTGATAGAAAGACACCAGTCTTAATCAATATTGACATGTTCAGCAACTAATCAGCAGATACGGAGACGATCAATCCAAATAATTCATAGCTTGATTTGCTGGCATCGGGTAACGACATTTTCTGCAGCGTGGTAAAACAGGCGGTGTTCCTCTCACGTCACTTCACGGCAGACGGATGTGTTGTGTGGAAACGGGTGGAAGAAAGCTCAGTGGCAACGCAGTGGGCATTTCTAGCTGAATCTCCAAATTAATATTTCTCTAAGAGGGCAGGTAGCTGCACTGAGGAGCCATCTTTTTTCCCCTGATTATATTCATGACATCAGCAGATTAATGCATGAGCAGAGAATATGTCGTCAAATCACCACATATTCTCTGACGTGGTCTAGTAGGTCCTGATATTTGTATCTTTATTCCAGTTAACTGTGCAGTCATCCGTTTCATACACACAGGAATGATTACACGCTTATGGAGTCACTAATGTGATTACAGCCTTTGGCATGGCAGCTCTGTGCTTTCCAGGTTGTCTCGAGTCGGTGAACTCTACATTAGCGTGGATCGGAATACAGTTGTCCCTCGTTTATAGCGCTTAGCTATCATCACCTTTAAACTCATATTGGAGGCTACTGGATTTCTGAAGTACTTTACACATAACAATCCACTGAGCTAACTAGTTAGCTTCCAATTCATTTATTCTAAATGTGAGAATGGGCTTGGATTGGGAAGGAAGAGAAAGTAAGAAGCTAAAAATGTACCACTTCCACACAGAATGAGAGGGCAACTTTTTTTTCACTTTGTCATGTCGGACTCTGTGTCCATGGCTGTATGTTAAGTAAGGCGATGTCTTTGACTAATAGGCTTTATTCAACTATGAATTAGCGAGGATCCTCATTAGAGTTGCAGAAGTATGCTGGAGCCTATCCCAGCTGTCCTTCGGTGAGAGGCGGGGTACACCCTGGCTGGTTCAGTGAGAATGTATGAATTAATATTAATTGTGATATATTGAGGTACGACTGTACTATATATTTCATATACAGTATATTTATTTGGAAATACAAATTGATAAATTAAACACCAATCCAAGATATTTACTGTACATCCATTAAATATACGTATATAAAAGAGCAAGTGTAAACAAAATATTGGGAAATATGCATCTGATAGATTACTATATATTTCTCAGCTGTGACAATGTTTTTTTTCCAATACAAAGACTGGAGATCTGTTTATTTCCCTTTTCAGTGTTGTGTTTATAAGCATGTGTGTGATGAGCAGCACGGCTGACACAACCAACTGGCGCCCTTGCACAATGTGCCAAATCGTCACTGGCTATGCTAAACAGCTTATTCATCTGTTGCTATGATGTCTTCTTTGGTGTTGTGGATGATGGGGCTCTTACGAGCAACAACAACACATTGTGGGAATTTTAGCATTTATGTTATTGATCTAACACATGGCATTGTGTGAAACGATGAAAAAAGCGACAACAGCCTGGCAACTGATTTTCATGCTGCTGTGGGATGGCCTTGACTTCTCCACAGAAAGTCTGGGTCTGCTCTCTGATAAATACCACTTGGTTTCAAAAGGCGTGGTAAAACGGCCCCTTTGTGGTGTCACAGAGGGGCGGACTTCCTTATATGGTTCATTGTTAGGAAGCACTTTGTGGGCATGCCTGGAGGTGGGCTGTGGGTGGAATAAATTAAAACAGACCGTTTTGGCAAGAAGCACAAATCCAAGGAAATACAGCGAGAATAATAAAATCATATAAAAAGTTTTCATTCATTCATTTTCTATCGTTTATCCTCACGAGGGTCATGGGGGTGCTGGAGCCTATCCCAGCTGTCAGGTGTACCAGCTGGTACACCCTGGACTGGTGGCCAGCCAATCACAGGGCACATATAGACAAACAACCATTCACACTCACATTCATACCTATGGACAATTTGGAGTCGCCAATTAACCTAGCATGTTTTGGGAATGTGGGAGAAAACCCACTCATGCATGGGGAGAACATGGCTGAGGGTGGAATTGAACTCGGGTCTCCTAGCTGTGGGCCTGCATGCTAACCACTCGACTCCCGTGAAGCCCTAAAAAGTTTTCTGTGCGGGTTATTGTGTGTAGCTGCTCTATAGGAGCCCACAGCTCAATACAAAGGGTCGTAAAATTGAGCATAATAGGTCCCCTTTAAGTGACATGGGCCAGCACTTCTTATTCTGAAGGCTCTGGGCGGATGACATCAACATGGCAACACATAGAAGCTGATTGGACATTAGTACAATTTATACAATTTCATGGATCAAATATTATTAAGGCTGCACGGCGGACGAGTGGTTAGCGTGCAGGCCACACAGCTAGGAGACCCGAGTTAGGTTGTACCCTCGGCCATCTCTGTGTGGCATTTGCATGTTCTCCCCGTGCATGCGTGGGTTTTCTCCGGGTACTCCGGTTTTCCTCCCACATTCCAAAAACATGCTAGGTTAATTGGCCACTCCAAATTGTCCATAGGTATGAATGTGAGTGTGAATGGTTGTTTGTCTATATGTGCCCTGTGATTGGCTGGCGACCAGTCCAGGGTGAACCCTGCCTCTCGCCAAAAGACAGCTGGGATAGGCTCCAGCACCCCCATGACCCTTGTGAAGATAAGCGATAGAAAATGAATGAATGAATGAATATTATTAATACATTTTTGTCATGAATGTAGGTCAGTGCTTGTGAGTGTTTAGGCCAGCAGAGAAGGCTTTGCTGGCCCTGACGACATGCTTTGTTTTCTCAGTGTTTGAGATGCCGCCCCACACGTCGACACCATCTCCACTCGTCGCAACAATCGTCATTATATTCCCATTGTCTTCTTCACATTCTGACCCCTACGATCCAACGTCTGCAAGCAACATCTGGACATATTGCTGAACAGAATGTTCTTCCACGTTTGTGTTTCATTGCAGACGTTACTGGAAGCTCCAAACAATAGTCAATAGCAACAGCAGAATAAGCTGTTTGGCGCAGCCTGTGAAGATTTGGCACATTTTAGCCACAGCAGACATATTCAGTTGTGCTGCACATCCCCGTGCAAATGGGAGTTTAATCGGAAAATAAACAGTATTTTTGGCCAAGAAGCATTGAAAATAATCTCCTCAACACACATTGCGATGATGACCATGGTTTCAGACGTATTTAGTATAAAGTGAGTGATAATTTAGTACTTTGTTTTTATGATTTGCCATAAATACATGGAGTGTAACTTGTGATGTGAATAATGATATTCATAGGAGCAGGTAAGTGGAGGTTGAAATCCATTCTTTTCACCACCGTGTCTGGTCTCAAAGAACAAATTGAATGTCGAGGGAGAAAGTAATTCCAATGCTCAATTCGTAAGCCATTTTTTATTTCCTCCTCCACTTCACCCCATCTGTTTTGGAAGCCCCATCTTCCACCCATCTTCCATCGTCCATACTGTAACGTCCCCCGTTTTACCATCCTATATTGCCTTCATCGACTGTAATTCAGTGTCATTTCTCCCCCAATATGTTTTTTCTCATCTCCTTGCCCCCTCGGAAATCCAAATGACCCCTTTGAACGTTTTATCTGCCTCATTACCATTTGTTTATCACTGCCATCGCCCTAATGTTACCATTTGCATTCATCACATCCAACCCTTATCTTTCCATCAATGTTCTTAATCCCGTAAAACTCACCTTTACCTCACCTGCCCCTCGCTGTTTGTATATCTTTTCCCTCCTCTTGCTAATTTATCTAAAAAGCGCACCCTTTCTTTTTCAACAGAATGCTCTTCATTTCCAAATGGCCATGCGGACGGTGGAGGCACCAGCGTCCCGTCTTCTCTACTCTTTGTTGATGATGAACGGATGGTGGGACATAAGTGTCCTTCTCTGCCAGGAATGGGACATAAGTGAATTTCTTTTCCTCATCAAGAATAACACCCGCTTCCACCTGGGTGCTCTCGTCAACCTGACAGCATCAACCTCAGCACTGCCTTCGTCGTCTTTACCAAACACAGGAGGAACGTTAACGTCGTCATCATTTTTCCACCATTTATCCTCATCTTCCGATTCAACCTCCTCCACTAAAATGGACCAGCAGCAGGCTCTCATGCGGCAGTTGGAGGCCCTGAGAGAACCTTCATCCACAATAGGAGTGGTGACGTTCGGGTGTGAGATTCGGGAGGTGCGGCGCTTGTGGACGCTGGTCACTCGGATGACTTTACCGGAATTCCACTGGATCTTGGGGGACAGCCAGAATGTGGCTGAGTTGAGAACAGAGGGGTTACCCCTTGGGCTGCTGGCTCACGGGGTCATGGCGTCTCCTTCCTTGGATCACTACGTCCATGACTCGTTGGAGCTGGTGGCACGGGCTGTGGGGAACGCAGCCCGAGAGAATCCAGGCCTGGCGCTTATTCCTGGAACTACCAATTGTATGGATATACAGCAGAGCAATGGAAGCTCAGGGGGATACTTGGCAAGGTAAGGAATTCCATCCATCCACATTGGGTTACTGCTTTGTTTACTCTGAAACATCAATGTGACGCTTCAGTCATGTCAGACAAGAATGGTTTCGCTCTTTTGTCGTTGGGATCCATTGGAGTAACGATGGCCGTTGAGTGTGATCCCCTTTGTTAACATTCCATTCAGATGGAATGATGGTCATGGACCCACCTGAAACCAAGATGCATGCGCTTGTTTTGTTCTTAGAGGCGAAGGGATGGAATCTTTTAGGAAGGAATGAAACTGACAGCATTTTTGGTGTGGCAGACCTCCCCGCCCATGTTCAGGGATGACTTCTCAACCTTAACATCTCTCACTGAATCATGTGAAAATGTCTTACTTATTGTCTTACTTACACTGCCGCTCAAAAGTTTGGGATCACTTGCAAATTTCTTGTCATGTTCATGCATTTCACAAACAATTTTTTCCATTTCACAAATTTTTTTTATCAGTTTTACAAACAATTAAAATTAATCAGATGATTTTCAAAGAACGATCTACATTTTTACATAGAGGCCAAATATCAACAACTGTCAGTCCTCTGTATCAATCTCCTGGTATGGCTGCGAATCCAAGTTCATCATTTTATGAGGCTAATAGATTATTAGAAAACCCATCTAAAAAAATCTCTTACCATGCTGTTAACTACTCCCTTCAGAGAGCAGCACAAACTGGGTCTAACAAGGACAGAAAAACGATGCACAACTGTGCAAGAAGACAAATATCTGAGAGTGTGTAGTTTAAGACAAAGACGCCTCACAGGTCGTCATCTGGAAGCTGTACTAAATAGTACCCGTTAAACACCATGGTCAGTATCAACAGTGAAGCGGCGACTTCAGGATGCTGGACTTCATGGCATGACTGCCAAGAAAAAGCCATATCTCAGACTGGCCAAAAAACTTACCAAGTGATCCCAAACATTTGAGCGGTCGTGTATATGAACAGAAAATTCTCACCAGAAAGAACAGATACCCCAGTTCTAAACTGGGCTAGTTGTTTAGTCAATGGTGACAATCACAATTTAAGTACCATTGATTGAACCCCCTGCTGTCGTTATCTTAGCTATTTTGCTTAACTAATTAGACTGGAGCACATTGCACTAAATCGCAGTATTTAGTGCCTGTCGGGGACATACTGTGGGCACACTAGGGCTGTTAAGACCTTTTTAAAAGCTCACTTTTGTTGAAGAAGACCCCGGTGAGTGCCAAGAGTACCCATTACACTCAGGGACAAGAGCTCTTCAATGGAGCCAAAAAAAGCCCGATACATTAGCTTTAGCTGTCACGGTGTCTGGTTTTAAAGCCAAGTGGAAGCAAATGCAGCAGCAACAAACTCGACTCTGCTGAGCTTGTTCCTGGGCAATGTTTCCATACTGATGTCTTGGTGGCTGTCACTCAATCGGGGCCAATTGCAAGTCTGCTCGGACCGTCTTCATTGGATCAATTTCTGGTCTGAATGTTCTGGTCCATCAACCAACCCAAATGTAACATGTAGTCACTTCAGTCGCTAGCTTTGGCTTTCCGTCACAGGCAATTAAACGGTACAACGTTAAACATAAAACATAACAATAAACAATAAACAATAAACAAACAAAACATAATTACACAGAATTTGATCAGCTTTAGCGTTTCCGTACTTGGCAGAGGTCGTCAGATGTTAATGGGTACATTTTAAATTGCTGGAAACGTGATTGGTCAAACAGGTCGAGGTGATGGCGAAACTAGTAATGGCACAGAAAAATGGTTGAACGCTTGGAACCATTAATCGAACTGAAGGAAGGTCAGGCCAAAGTCAATGAAAAGAGAGTGCAGAAGTACACATGGAACATTGTGGCAATGTGCTGATATACTCGTTGAATGATGATGTTTTTCTCACCATCTTCAAAGGCTCGTTCATTTCCACAGTCAAAGTACAGTAACTGCAGAAATATATTAAATCAGGCTTGTAATCTCCACCACTCCACTTGAAATCACTTTGATGAGAGGGTGAGTGTGATCACAAGCGTCTGCATTACAATAACCGTGTACCTTCCCTGCTGCGATTCCGCTTAAAACAACTGAATCAGCAGAGTGATCATCTCATGGAAGGAAGGTTGTAGTAAAATCACTCTGCTTGTACAAGCCTATGAATTATTGATTGCTCTCTGGATGATTTACATATCATTAGACAAAGAACAGGCAAACTCGAGAACTGTCCTCAATGACACCTGAGGACTTAATGTTGGAGTCAGAGCTCAGTTTAAACGGGAACAAAACGGGGATTTAGGTTGTAAGGGAATGAGCCAAACCGGAGTCCGGAGGCATGGTAGTTTGCTGAGACGTTGTTTATAGCCTGCACCTCAGCCTTATTTTCAATATTAATACAAACTTTTATCCTTACATTAAACATTTTTGCTCTTTCTTTATTTTTAAATTTATTTTTAAATTTTTTCATAGTATTATTAATTTTAAAATTATTATTAATTTTACTTTTTAAAAAATGGTTTGTTTCCCATATTTCACATTTTTTCCTTTTAAAGCTTTCAATTTCGATACTGCTTATCCTCACGAGGGCCGCGGGGGTGCTGGCGTGATTGCTGGACTGGTGGCCAGCCAATCACAGGGCACATATAGACAAACAACCATTCACACTCACATTCATACCTATGGACAATTTGGAGTCGCCAATTAACCTAGCATTATTATTATTATTATTATTTTGTTATTAGAAAGTGCTGAGGGACGATAAAAAACAGACAAAAAACAGCTGCTCTGCATGCGCTTTAAAATATTGTTTGTACTACTCGGGTGTTGGTGTGAAAGTCATGCATGTTACATTTGCCTTCCCGTTGATGACCATGAACTCATCAGCGGTATTAATGCTGGTTTAGCAGTTTCTTCTTGGCGGTATTACAACATTGGTTCAGTTTCGTTTGTGCTGTGCGATGCCGGATGGCCATGTCGTCAAAGTAAGTAGACTTGTGCTTAAATACCTTGAGGTACCCTTGTTTCATCAGTGAGAAGAGACGAGATTACTTCTTGTCTATCACTCTTGCAGTGTGGGGACCTTGTTTTCCTTCTGCATCACAGCGTCGAGGTATCAGGTGTTCCAGAGGGTGGATGAGCTGCCCTGAAGGGAACTGTTGGCATCACACCGGTGTTGAAAGGAAATACTATGTGACAGATGAGCAGCACAGATGCATTAGCTGCTCACAAAATGGAAAGAAAAAAAGCACGTAAGGATAAATATTCAGGTGTGTAACATCAGATAAGCAATGACGATTTGTTCCAGCGGCCAATTTGTTCTGATGCTAATAGTTGAACTAAGTCCGCAGTGTTGTTAAAATGCAGACATACCAATGAAGTAATGGTGGAAAGGATGGTGGAAACTCACAGTTGAAGTAAAGCAGGAGAAGAAGAACAAAATACAGGCTGATGTGCGTGGATTTAAAGTCGACAGTCATTAACAAACAAACTGATAGGCACTTGGATGTGGATGACTAAATCAAATAACGGGCTTGGCTCTGTAAGAGAGAGATAAAGGGAAAGATAAATCTCCGGATTAGGGTGATTTTCAGAATATTATACAGTCTCTAAAAAGTACATTTGCATGGAATACTGAAGAAGGGATGGCTTGGGGCTATTTTTTGACTCTTGGGGAATTTATCTGTTTTTTTACAGTATATAATCGCAGTAAAATAGCACGTCATGTGTCATTGATAGTAAAATCAGAAATAGGACAGGAATTACGTCCCCAATAGTCTGTGCCTTGTTGTGCTGTTTATTTGTTCAATAAAAAAAGTTTAAGATAAAATAATTAGGTAATGAAACATGCATATGGTATGTTTGACAATCAAAAATCGTATTGTATTGCATGTTACATAATAATCCGTTTGCTCTGTACTGTGGACCTGATGCCCAAAAAAAGAGTGACTGCTAAATAACCATCCATGGGGCCAAAGAAAGTTGTCAGTGCCAACAATTTGCTAAAGAAGTTGAGAAACACAATCAAATTAAAAAAAATAACTCATCACTTGGGGGGGGCTGCACGGAGTTTAATTCCACCCTCGCCCATCTCTGTGTGGAGTTTCCATGCAGGGTTAATTGGCGACTCCAAATTGTCCATAGGTATGAATGTGAGTGTGAATGGTTGTTTGTCTATATGTGCCCTGTGATTGGCTGGCGACCAGTCCAGGGTGTACCCCGCCTTACGCCCGAAGACAGCTGGGATAGGCTCCAGCACCCCCCGCGACCCTCGTGAGGAAAAGCGGTAGAAAATGAATGAATGAATGAAAATCTTAGGTTGGGCTAACATTCCAAATTTCATACTACTACTATTTATTTATTTTGAGTGCTATTTTTGATGCCCAACCAGAAGAAAACAGCCATTCTGGCCAGGTTCCAGGCACTATTTGCAGGCTGCTGGAAGTCCATATCTCCTGTAGCCTCTCTGGGCGTGCTCCAGGCGTCATAACTCACTGTTCAGGCTGAGCTCCACGCACCACGTCCAGGCTTTATGAAACCCCTTCCCCTGCTAAACTTGCCCACCTTCAATGCAGCCTCACTGGGCATGCTCCAGGCAGAACACCTCACTGCTCTGGCCTGCCTCCAGGCAACATTACCGACCTGCTGAAGGCTCCTTTTCCCACACTCCCCTACCTTTCATGGGCCCTCTCAGGGCGTGCATAATAGCCTCAAAACTCACACAGGGGGGTTGATTTCTGTGGGAAAAAGTGCTTATGTTTTATGAGCTTGAATGGGGACAGCCACAAAATCTCCAACAGGATAGTTGTGTTAAACTTCTTTCTATTTACCTCTCAGACCTTTTGGCTGAGCACCAAGTGCTGCGTCATTGGACGTTAATTCAGTTGGTCCTGTGGGAAGATTCATTCAAGGCACATCACTTAGCATTATGATGAAGAAATAGCCCGAAAGGGACACTGGAGTGTACGGCGAGCGAATACAGTAGCTGCAGCAGGAATGGCAACGAGTCTTTCATCTCGGCTCCAATTTGTGGACTTTACATTTATGACACAAAGATTTATCCGACAAAACATTCCATTTGAAGTCCAGAGGAGTATTAAGGCCACACTGGACAGAAATGAGAACAAAGGGTCTCATTCATGAACTGTTCTGAAGAACAAATTGGTTCTAAAGTCAGACAAAAGACAAGAATGTTGCATTCTGGGATGGAAAACTGCATCACAGCAGAGTAGAGTTGGAACGACAAACTACACAAACAGTCCCATCATAATGTGTTTGTGAGACACAGATAGTCCAGATTATTTTCTTTACTTTAAGTAGGACCAAATCTGTGGCGTTCTGAATTTATTTGTGGCAGGCCACCATAAATACATGACTATATGGGAAACGTTTGACGTATTTTGTCGTTTGGGAGCCCAAGACAGACCTAGTCTTTCATATTTATTTTGACAAAATCTGAGTATGTAGCCATGAAAAAATTCCTGAGCTAGAAAACGTCCTTAAAATCCTCCTGAGGGATTATTATTACCTAACAAGTTAATCGACACGGATGCACGGTGGTCGAGTGGTTAGCACAGATAACACAGCACAGCTAACACAGTCTCCTCACAGCTAGGAGACCTGAGTTCAATTCCGCCCTCGGCAATCTCTGTGTGGAGATTGCATGTCCTCCCTGTGCATGCGTGGGTTTTCTCCGGGTACTCCGGTTTCCTCCCACATTCCAAAAACATGCTAGGTTAATTGGCCACTCCAAATTATATATATATATATATATATATATATATATATATATATATATATATATATATATATATATATATATATATATATATATATATATATATATATATATATATATATATATATATATATATATATATATATATATATATATATATATATATATATATATATATATATATATATGTATATGTGCCCTGTGATTGGCTGGCCACCAGTCCAGTGTGTACCCCACCTCTTGCCCAAAGACAGCTGGGATAGGCTCCAGCACCCTCCGCGTGACCCTCGTGAGGATAAACGGTAGAAAATGAATGAATGATTCGAACACTAAGCGACATTGAATACTGCTTTCATACTCGTTTTGGTTTTGGTTTGTTATGACTGTGAAAAACGCCGACACCTTCGATCGGTAGGACATGGAATCGTCCATCGCATGAGAAAGGAGGGCAGCGGTTCAAATGCTTATGACAGATAATGCATTCTCACAGTAGTCTATATTGAAAAAAAAAATCAATGAAATCAGTTCTTATGAGACGTTTGGGGGCACCAGGAAAACAATTGCCTGTGTTTGTCAACACAATCATACTCTATATACATGCCACACATCACTGACAAATGACAGTTCATTGTTAAAATATTAATGAACAAGGTTTGTAAATGTATAGTCAGGTTGTCTGGTTAATAATAAATGAGTCCAGTCATAAATTCTATGTACTGCTGTTGTTGAATCATTTAGAAGCCTCCAACATGGAACTTCTTGTCCAAACATTAATGGTACTTATCAGCTATTGATGAAGTTTGTGTACTTTCAGTTTCCATGCATTCTGTCAAAGATGCAAAACTCCACATTATATTCTTATCATACGTCATACAGTACATCGATACATTGGTAGAGTTCCTTGTTGTTCCTTTATTATATCCGCTTTCTGTACAGTACTTCCAGAGATGTACATATATGTGACACATCACAATACTTTTGCATTTTTCCTTGTACTTAAAGGGGATGACGAGTGATAAATGAAACATGTATGTACTGTATATGATTGATTTATCCTTGGGTTTGCGGGAAGAAGCTGTAGCATATACATTATTCATACATGGTGCTGGAGCCTATCCCAGCTGTCTTCAGGTGACAGGCGGGGTACACCCTGGACTGGTTGCCAGCCAATCACAGGGCACATATGGACAACCATTCACACTCACATTCATACCTATGGACAATTTGGAGTCGCTAATTAACCTAGCATGTTTTTGGAATGTGGGAAGAAACCGGAGTACCCGGAGAAAACCCACGCATGCACGGGGGAGAACATGCAAACTCTACACAGAGATGGCCGAGGGTGGGGTTGGGGATTGAACTCCGGTCTCCTTGCTGTGAGGTCTGCATGCTAACCACTCGACCGCCGTGCAGCCCCATGTTGATAATATTTTTAAATATTATTGATTGAAGTCAACCACATGAAACCTTTAGTTCACTTCCAAGGGATGATAATGTAGTTTGTATTACAGTAAGGATATATCTTAGCTGGGTGACTCCGCTTTATTGATCACCACGATATCATTATAGTGGCATCATCATTTTTCCTGTGTTGTTTGCTAACCTTTCTAGCGGGTCTCTTTGTCACAGTTGCATCAGTCGAGGTTTGTGAGTGATAGGATGGTGCTTGTCGCTGCCATCTTTCTACACACAGGAAAGGCCAGCAACGCCAGCTTTTTTTTCTGTTCATATTTTCACATTATTCTTTAAACAACTGCTGATTTTTCAGATTTTTACTATTGTTGTTGTAGTATTCTTGTTAAAATAAATGTTTAGAATGTGCAACGTGCCAATCATTGCCAATAATGATACCCTTGTTATCAAAGAAAGTTGGGTAAGTGACAAACCAAACAGCTGCCGAGAGCAGGCGTTAATTAAAAATGATCAAGATCGGAGGATATAAAAGTAAAAGATCTCACAGAGGCGGTATTCCTGTGTGAGCACACAGATGTAGCGATAAAGTACAGCAGCAAACATCTGGATAAACAGATTAGGTATCGCTATGAGACGAATGTCAGCAGGTTATCTGTATTTGGTGTTTTACCTAACAGAGACAATCTCTTTTTTTTATAGCAATCCATTCACTGAGACATTTAGTACCCTCGGTGTGCCAGCTAGCTGAGTTACAAAGATAGAAAATCCTACATAATAAATGTTCCCTCTGCGGCTTGTATTGAACATGACTGTGTAAGTAAAACACTTCCCTGTTTGCTCTGGGGGTGTAAGATTGTTTTAAAGCCGCCATAAAAGCAGCTGCGCTTCCTTACTTGTGTATCTTCTGGCATCAGGAACACAGAGCTGACATGGCAGCCAATGAGGTCACACTGGTGTGAAATAGATTTGATTCACCCAGCTGTCACTCTCCAGCTTAAAATACCGGCTTCAGTTCATCGTTTTCAACGCCATCAGTCTTCCATTTATGAATCACATAGGAAATAATAAAAATGGCACTTTTATGTGGCGTGCAGGAGACGTTGACAGCAGCGACCCTGAAAAGAAAGTTACACTTTATTATTACTTGCAAACTTCTCTTGAGTTAAGTAGTATTTTTAGGACAACACATCCCCCAGCGATGGACATTAAAACCAGCGTCCATGCAAAGGGTGAAATGAAGTAGAAGAATATATTTGTACTAAAATTCCATGAGCGGGGGCATTTACACAAAAAAGAAATTGGGTTTACGACATGGAACATCACCAAATGTTTGGATTTCATGAACTGCTGTAATGTGAATTACCAGGAACAGATTGCGCCTCGGAATATTCTCAATATTCTCCGGTTCATTGTATTCTCAGGGCATGCCATCCATCACAACTGGACTGTTCCGGTTGTCTTAGAAGATGTTTCACCACTCATCCCAGTTGGCTTCATCACTCCATGCTCAAATAAGTGGGACACACACCAGTCAGACTAGATAGGACAGCTCTAGCCTAGTTGTAGGACAAAGACTAGGTGGGACACACACCAGTCAGACTAGATAGGGCAGCTCTAGTCTAGTTTAAGGTCAAAAACTAGGTGGGACACACACCAGTCAGACTCGATAGGACAGCTCTCGTCTGGTTCTGACACATAGACGAGGTGGGACACACAGCAGTCAAACTAGAAAGGACAGCTGTAGTCTAATTTAAGCAATTGGACTAGGTGGGACACACCAGTCGGACTAGATAGGGCAGCTGTAGTCTAGTTTAAGGTCAAATACGGGGTGGGACACACACCAGTCAGACTAGATAGGACAGGTCTAGTTTAGTTTAAGGTCAAAGACGAGGTGGGACACACACCAGTCACACTAGATAGGCCAGCTCTAGTCTAGTTTAAGATCAAAAACTAGGTGGGACACACACAGGTCAGACTAGATAGGACAGCTCTAGTCTAGTTTAAGGTCAAAAACCAGGTGGGACACACACCAGTCACACTAGATAGGGCAGCTCTAGTCTAGTTTAAGGTCAAAAACTAGGTGGGACACACACCGGTCAGACTAGATAGGACAGCTCTCGTCTGGTTCTGGCACATAGACAAGGTGGGACACACAGCAGTCAAACTAGAAAGGACAGCTGTAGTCTAATTTAAGCAATTGGACTAGGTGGGACACACCAGTCGGACTAGATAGGGCAGCTGTAGTCTAGTTTAAGGTCAGATACGGGGTGGGACACACACCAGTCAGACTAGATAGGACAGGTCTAGTCTAGTTTAAGGTCAAAGATGAGGTGGGACACACACCAGTCACACTAGATAGGACAGCTCTACTCTAGTTTAAGCTCAAAGACTAGATGGGACACACACCAGTCACACTAGATAGGCCAGCTCTAGTCTAGTTTAAGATCAAAGACTAGGTGGAACACATCAGTCAGACTAGATAGGACAGCTCTTGTCTGAACAGGAACAGCTTGCTAGCTCTACAATGACTTTGTGGACCCAACCCCCACTTGGTGGAGCCCAGGAAGAATCATGAGTATCTTTTAGAAAGTAAGTTTTTGAAAAATTTATTAAAATTTATTTTTCCATCATGGCCAAGTATCGCAGTCTCGTGGGAAACACCAATGCCCAGCATTCTCACTTTGTCTTCTCTCCAAACTTCAGTGTAGATGTTGACCTTCACGACTGACACTCTCCTCAAAGATTAAGCTAAATAAAAAGAATAAAGAAGCTGGTGGGGAGTGAAACATCATGGCAGATAATATAGAAAAAAGTTCCCATCCTTTCATCCTCAACTTCTGATGAGTGCATCTCGTAGGTGTGAACCAGCCTTTAGAGAATGGATGACTGCTTTTCTTCTCACCTCCATCACTGCGATCTTTCCACCCCAGTGGAGAAGGATGTGTTTGTGTATGCTGCCATTCTCATGCTAAGGTGAAATGTGAAATCATCGCATTTGAGTCCTTGTGTCGTCAAGTTATTGGCCAAGTGGCGATTCGACTCAGGAGACATCCTTGTTATGTCGGCTAATGTGATGGAAAACATGACTGAGAGGGGCTGCGTTTGTGTGCGTGTCTCCTCTGGTTCCTGACACTCTTGGACAGCCAGTAGCATGGATCACTGAGAGGCATGGCGTGAGCATGGACCCGTGCTCTGTCTGATGTTGTAACACTCACTCACTCTCACACACACACACACACACTAAGGTCACTGAGATCCCACACCTCTGCTCCGCGGCAGGAAAATGGTATTATACTCTATGAAAAATAATAATAAAATAACAGAAGTTATCCATTCACTTGTAGAAAAAAACAGTGAATTCTCCTCATTCGGTGTGGAAGTGGTAAGGTTCAAGAAGAAATTTGTTTTTCCACAATTCCATTTGTCACACTATTATTTCATAATTAACTGGAAATGGTGCCCATTGCTGAAACCTTTTTAATATGTTGCCTTGACTTCGGCTGCATTGAAATTTGCATAACCATTTTTATATCTTGTATATCTGTAATGTGTGATAGCGAAGGCTAACTGGATAACACGGCGTAGTTATTTTTTGGCTGATTCCGGTTATGTACACAACTATTGAGGAATTATGTGTAATGTTGCCATATTGAATTGAATTGTTCATTCATTCATTTTCAACCGCTTACGCTCACAAGGGTCGTGGGGGTGCTGGATCCTATCCCAGTTGTCTTGAGGCGAGAGGCGGGGTACACCCTGGACTAGTCGCCAGCCAATCACAGGGCACATATAGACAAACAACCATTCCCACTCACATTCATACCTATGGACAATTTGGAGTCACCAATTAACCTAGCATGTTTTTGGAATGTGGGAGGAAACCGGAGTACCCGGAGAAAACCCACGCATGCACGGGGAGAACATGCAAACTCCACACAGAGATGGCAGAGGGTGGGGTTGAACTCAGGTCTCCGAGCTGTGAGGTCTGAGCGCTAACCACTCGGCCGCCACTCAGCCCGGCAAATGGTATTATACTCTATGAAAAAAATAAATAAATAACAGAAGTTATCTATTCACTTGTAGAAAAATAAAGTCAATTCAAAGTTGACTTGTGCAAAACAATGTAGTGTACTAGATACTGTATAAGCAGAAAAGAAAATAAACATGTACTACGGGTTGTTTACTTGTATAATTTAAGTTAAAGCCCTAATCATATTTCCTTCTCCTGTATTTCAGATTTCTTTCCAATGCGTCTTTTGAGGGCCAAAGCGGCTTCATATCGAGAGATCGTCAGAGCCAGAATGTCCTCTCAGAGGCCCATCACTACATCTGGTCCCTCCAGCTGGACCCCCTTGGCCAGCCAACCTGGACGAGGCTTGGACGTTGGCGCAGGGGGAAGGTTCTGATGGACCAGGGGGCCTGGCCGAGCCACCAGGGCTCTGGAGGGGGAGGTGACTGGCGCCGACCCACAAGGCTCCATTTACGCGTGGTGACCCTGGTTGAGCACCCGTTTGTTTTCACCCGGGAGGTGGATGGGGACGGTCTGTGTCCTGCTGGCCAGCTGTGCCTCGACCCGCTCTCCAATGACTCATCGGTTTTAGAGGGACTTTTTCAGAACCTCGCCGGGCCAAACGGCTCCATACCCACCGACTCAAAGAAATGCTGCTATGGTTACTGTATTGACTTACTGGAGAAGCTGGCCGAGGATATGGGATTCACCTTTGACCTCTACATTGTTGGAGACGGGAAGTATGGAGGCTTTAAAAACGGTCGATGGACGGGATTGGTCGGCGACCTTCTCAGTGGTGCTGCTCACTTGGCCGTGACGTCCTTTAGCATTAATTCAGCAAGAAGCCAAGTCATTGACTTCACCTCACCCTTCTTCTCTACCAGCCTGGGAATTCTGGTGAGTTATCGTCTTTGGTTTTCCTTTTTTTTCGTTCTATCCCCTTTTGTCATTGACCTGACCTCATCTTTCGCTGGTCAGAAGTGGTCGATACGTTTTACTTTTACCTTTACAATAAAATTGCGCAGGCAGTTTATAAACAGAAAGAAAATTTGAACATGGTCCCGTTTTCAGGTCCGTACCCGTGACACCGCAGCTCCCATCGGTGCCTTCATGTGGCCTCTCCACTGGTCCATGTGGCTGGGCATCTTTGTCTCGCTCCACGTCACCGCCATCTTTCTCACGCTGTACGAGTGGCACAGTCCCTTCGGTATGACGCCACGCGGACGGAACCGAGATCGGGTCTTCTCCTTCTCCTCGGCTCTCAACGTGTGCTACGCTATTCTTTTTGGGAGAACCGTTGCCATCAAGCCTCCCAAGTGCTGGACAGGTCGTCTGCTGATGAACCTTTGGGCAATCTTCTGCCTCTTCTGCCTGTCAACCTACACTGCTAATCTGGCGGCTGTCATGGTTGGAGAGAAGACCTACGAGCAGCTGTCAGGGATCCATGACCCAAAGGTAGCAGCATCACGCAGAAAATAAATAACAGTACAACTTGATATTATCATAGTAGGCAGATATTTATTAGTTATGGTCAATTGTGCACACATTTATTAGTCTGTTGTATTGTGCCATGTGTTTACTCCTCACTGCTAAACAGCAGTACTTTAATAATCTAGAAAGCAATACATAACCATAGAAAATCAATAAGAGACGTAAGCTGGGAAATGAGTGATATTAAAGCTCTTGGATGATACTTTAAACGTCTACTCCGTCTTTCTTGCAGTTGCACCATCCCTCTCAGGGATTCCGATTTGCTACGGTGAGAGAAAGCAGCGCTGAGGACTACGTCAAAAAGAGTTTTCCTGAGATGCACGAGTACATGCGGCGATACAACGTCCCGGCGACGCCAGACGGCATACACAACCTCAAGTAATTCCATTTTATGCATCCTCCACAAATAGAAGCCACTTTCAGGTATGCAAACATGACTTTTTGTCATGACCATAAACCTTTGCTTTATTGTTTTTGGGAATAAAACATAATTGCCAAGGTGAGCACATGTGAAAGAAAAGAAGAATACTGCTGTCATTTCCTACCGTGAGTCTTCCTTCGCATTCAGCTCTCACACCGATCCCCCCCCAGTCTACCCCGCCATCGCTGTCAACCTAAGCTGCTTCGTCATTCCACCGGCGTCCTCACTGAGCAAAGCAAAAATAAAGTGAGAAATGGCAGCTGGGATACAAACAGACGTTGGAGAGAATACCATTTAAATGGATGAAACAAGATTTGATTTTTTTTTCAGCTGAGCCTCTAAAATGCTGATTAGAGGGTTCAAGGAAAATGTCAACCTTAGGAAATTACAGCTCAGGAACAAGAACTGTGCATCTTAAGGATTCACACCCCATAGGTCCACACATTCTTATCAGTCACGTAATATATTAATAACATTGCGGTGTTGCTATAGGGAATTCATTCTACAGACTCAATTCTACGCTGATAGAAGAAACCCGCCATGTTAATAATCATAGCTGCAGTGTTATAACTGCAGTAATGTATGGCTATTCTTACATTATCATCTCAATAATGACGCTAAAACAGAGCAGTTACATTTAGTTTTTAGTTAACCTGCCTGTGTGTCAAATGTAAAGATGTCACATTCCGATTATGTGTAAAGCGTAAAAAGAAGTGGCGCCTCCCCATTATGTAAATGTGTGGATGCAATCCGATCCGTCTGCTTCCTTGTTTGTCTTGTGTGTGTGTGTGTGTGTGTGTGTGTGTGCTGGGGGGTTAAAACACCCTGTTAACAAGAAGTAAACATGTCCTGAATATTTCCCCATCCCATCTCTTTTGGATTCCCAACACATCCCTCAACTTGCACGTCTCATTGTCAATGAGCAGCAGCTCCAATCGGAGTCCCTCCCTGATGACCGGGCATCTCACCGACCTCTCAGCGGGAGACAGACGCCCCGCGGAAGGAACTGAGCATTGCAAAGGGTTGGAACTTACATAACCACCAATGAATTGAAAGCTAAGCCTTTTGGCTGACGTTGCTCACCGATACCGGTTTGCACATGTGATAGCATGGCCGTGGACACGGGATGCCGTGATTGGACGGACAGGAATGGAGGAGAGCTGTACCAGATGGTTTTATATCAAGTCTGGTCATTAAAAGGCAGCAATGTGTGGCAAACAGTGAATAATTTGCATAGTGATCTTACTATGTGCTGTACCTTCTACAAGTATCGCATGTTATTATGAATGTACCTGTTACTACATGGTCACAGAATGTTTTTATAGATGTAGAATGCACAGAAAAGAGAAGGACGTGTTTGTCTCACATGAGCATTGTGGCTGATTGAATGAATGAATGAATTTTTAAAAGTCAAGTTTTCCTTGAAGAAAGTGAGTGAGGAAGAACCTTACCACTTCCACACTGAATGAGAGGAGAACCTTTATTTGATTCGATTTTGGCATGTCAGGCTGCACGGCCGTCGAGTGGTTAGCGCACAGATCTCACTGCAAGGAGACTCAAGTTCAAATCCACCCTCGGCCATCTCTGTGTGGAGTTCTCCCCGTGCATGCGCGGGTTTTCTCTGGGTACTCCGGTTTCTTCCCACATTCCAAAAAAATGCTAGGTTAATTGGCGACTCAATTGTCAAACAATTGTCCATAGGTATGAATGTGAGTGTGAATGGTTGTTTGTCTATACGTCCCCTGTGATTGGCTCGTGACCAGTCCAGGGTGTACCCCGTCTCTCACCTGAAGACAGCTGGGATAGGCTCCAGCAACCCCCGCGACCCTCGTGAGGATAAGCGGTAGAAAATGAATGAATGAATGAATTTTTGGCTCAATCTCCATGCAATGTGAATCACAAGATGCTAAAAATCTAAAACCTTTTAGGTAAAAGATTTTTCTTCAGTCAGTCATTGCGGGTGCAACTTATTTTGCAGAACCATTTTGCTCTGATCAACCAATCAGGACAGGTGGTCTGCCTATTTGCCAATGTTTTTGGCCATAACTGTATACGTAGATTAGGCTGATTTGGTTGTATTCCATACAGACTTGGCTTTAACACCGGAATTTGTTGCCTTATGTTTGAAGGGCCGATCCCCAGAAGCTGGATGCTTTCATCATGGACAAAGCTCTGCTAGACTATGAGGTCTCCATAGATGCAGACTGCAAGACACTAACGGTTGGAAAACCATTTGCTATAGAAGGTAAGGTAACACTATTAGCTTTCATTCAACATATTCATTAGAGAAATACAGTTACTGTGGACTTTTGAGGAATTTTTTTCAAGTCAGCAGTCTTATTCCGGCCCGAACAAATGTCTCTTTTTAAGTATCAATTTCAATTTTTCAAAGGTGTCACTGTATGAGTGTCCAGGCACCTCTGTGAATATCAATCAGTCAGAATTTAACAGTCTTAATCTTCTGTCTTTCAAAAGCTTACACTCCTCGCAGTGTCCTGTTAATCCCTGGCCCATTTAGAGAGCGTCATTCACCCACAGTGAAATTGTTCCCGTGATGGTTCACGTCCATTACGGGCCTCAGTAGTGCCACATACCTGCGCTGCTTTTAATTACTTAATGCAGCCTCAAGCTGTCAGACTTCAAAATCACATAGTTCCTTTTTTGAGCCAGACAGGATGTTTTTCTAATCTTTTCAAGGGAAAAAACATTGAGTTAACTGGACGTCCATCCATTTTCCTCCGCAGTCTCAGTCGGGAGGTCCATACTTCCCGGTCCCCAGCCCCTTCCTGAGACATAGTTATCGGTACTGTATCGGTTCAAATGTGAAAGGTAAATCAAATCAAATCAAATCAACTTTATTTGTAGAGCACTTTTCCTGCAAGGAGATGCAACACAAAGTGCTTTCCAGAATTAAAACAATTACCACAATTAAAAAGGAAAACAATGAAGAAAAAAGAAAGCCCCTCCTTCCCACCCTCCATACTAGACCCACACACACACACACACACACCCATCCACCCACACACACACGCAAGCACACAATCACCCACAGTAGGGAGACATGGCATGGTACTGAGGAACAAGGAAACGCCACCTTTGGGGCCGTCCACACTGGGAGAAGCTGCAGGCCGTGCCATCGGAGGACCAGCACCCGGGCCCTCCGACTCCGTTAGACGGGCGGACCCCCACATTAAAGGGAGGAACCCCCCAGCCGGCCGTGTCGAAGGGACCCAAGGATGGCACCCCCTCAGCATACCGAAACAGCCCCCAGTGTGGAGGACCCCCCTGAGGAAACACTGGAGTTAGAGCTAAAGACTAAGACCATAAAATAGGACTAAAAGATAAAACATAACACTGGAGTTACAAACTGAAGATTAAGAGCATAAAATAGGACTAACAAGATAAAAACAGGTACCCATCCTAAGTGACGTCACATGTAAACTGGCCAAAGCCAAAGAGTCCAGTGAGTGCAGGCCATAGTGGGACATGATGGGGAGGTGGCATCATAGGTTCCAGCCCCGGTGAAGTGATTGTATCATTGTGCGTGATATCACTCTCATTTTAATCTGTGACTGTTATCACTGAATGCCCTTTTTGTCCTGACTGTATGTATGTGTTCATCAACAGGTTACGGGATCGGGCTACCTCAGAACTCTCCGCTCACCTCCAACTTCTCTGAGCTTGTTAGTCAATACAAGTCGGACGGCTTCATGGACATGCTGCATGATAAATGGTACAAAGTCGTGCCCTGCGGGAAGCGCAGCTTTGCTGTGACCGAGGTAAGAAGACATCACCTTCACCAGTAGAAGCGTTTTAAATAAGACTTACTGTTGACATAATTTGTTGATTTATATGTCGGTGGTGTTTTGTTTCTGTTGGCGCTCTGTGAATTGGGACAGTCTGTCCCTGCGACCTGCCTTAAAGCTAAAGTAATTGCTTTCCTTCCAAATTTCCATCCAAATTTCTGCATGCTTGTTTTAATGGCAGACATGAATAATGGATTACTACTATGTGCAATCAACCAATGCATATCACACTAATGTATTAGTAGGTGCAGGATGGATATCTGGTGGCTTCCTTTCTAATTGGATTCATTCATTCATTCATTTTCTACTGCTTATCTTCATGAGGGTAGCAGGGGGTGTGCTGCAGCCTATCCCAGCTGTCTTCCGGCGAGAGGTGGGGTACATCCTGGACTGGTCGCCAGCCAATCACAGGGCACATATAGACAAACAACCATTCACACTCACATTCATACCTATGGACAATTTGGAGTGGCCAATTAACCTAGCATGTTTTTGGAATGTGGGAGGAAACCGGAGTACCCGGAGAAAACCCACACAGAGATGGCCGAGGGTGGGATTGAACTCGGGTCTCCTAGCTGTGAGGTCTGTGCGCTAACCACTGGACTGCCGTGATTAGAAGGTTATTAATATGATTTCCAGTCACAGTCAAAACAACAGCTTTTTATCATCAATATTGCTGTACAATAAAAGTCTTTGTACGAGTATAATAACGTCTATCTAATTCTAAGTCCCCCCCCCCCAGCAGTTCATCAGGCTGTACATCCATAACTTTTGTCCTTAACAGTCAAATCGGCCTCTGAGGTCCATCCAGGAACTGTTCCTGCCTCGGAGAAGTTAGCGCTTTTAACGGCCATCTGTGATTTGGGATCTCGTAAAGTGTCTCCTTGCTCAGAATGGGCTGCCCAACCTTATTTTGTACTGTGGATTGGAGACCTGTTGGAACTAATTGTCCCCCGCTGTCCACAAAGGTGCCATTACGGCTTTAATTGTTGCGTTCATTTTATATGGGTTGAGATGAAGCATAACCCACGTGCTTTTAGTCATTCTATCAGAAGTAAAGGGCAGGATATGGATTGGAACAGAACATCTCACAATCACAATGTTTTTCAAAAATAGTTGCGACATATTAGAAGAAAAGTACCAACATAAATAAATGTTTGCATTTGTCCAATGAAGTGTGCTATAATTGTATTATCTGTATGATTCCAATCGTTTTGACAAGTTTCTTCAGTTTCTTAGAAAGCACATTACATTCATGATGTAAGGCTGTCAGCACTTGGTGGACTAATAGAGTCCCTTGCTGCAGCAAGAGTCTGGTAGAGATGGTGTCAGTAGTTGCGGACATTCAAATGGCTCCAGGTATACATTTCATTTTGATGCATCACACCCCACCCAGTTATGACTGCAAGCATTTAGCGCAATGCCATTCAATTTTACACTCCATATCTGTCAGAGGCCCGGCAGAAATGACTAGCAATGACATGTGGGGGGGGGGGGGGGGGGGGGGGGGGGCAAGATATATGTATAGTATGCTTGGCAAAATGAAACTCTAGCAACATGATTTAACTGAACCGTACTCGTGTTTCATTGGAAAAAAACACCCTCGTTATTACGCTGAAATCCTCGTCATTTCAGCCGTTACTGTCAAAACTCTTACAGGACAGCATGGACAGGAGATTCATGTGACACAAGCGGGAAAATCCTGACTCTGCCGCCACGTTTTTGACATGCTCAGCATTTTTCCAGCGTTACAACAAAGAACTGATAGATCTGCTTCAGAGATGAGGCCAATCTTTCTGCAGCCTCAGAGAGGTTGACTTGAATTAATACAATTAGTCATATTATTGCATGAAACGGTCATTGAATGCGACTTAATACAATGAAACGATCCACTCTCAAATAATTGTCAGGATGACTTGCATTAGATTACAAAAAATCCACAAAAAACTTTACAAACATAGCGTGAGTGTACCTAATTTTTAAAAATCTCATTACCATCTAGCTCTCAGAATGTTCCTAGTATTCAGACAATTTCCTCCCAGCTTTTGGAATAATTGGCTCTACCTGAAAAGTCATTACAGCCAGCTTAGGGAACACTATGCAGCCAATCACCAATTTAATCCATCATGTATTTATTTCCGACGTCACTTGATAATACAGCCATTGCGACCACATGGAGAACTGCTCAATGCACGGCCGTAAGAAAGATTCATACGAGGATGAGCGCGAGCAAGTGCGCCATTAAGAAAAGTGCAACATTTGTTGATTGCTACTCTGCACTCGTGAGTGACACATTCGAGCTCGAAAACTGGGAGATGAATGCTGTAGTTTTGCCTGTTTTAAAAAAAAAAGTGGTTACAATCATTGAAATATAGTTTGTAGATTTCCATCATTGCAGAAAGCATAAGTTGAACTTGACCAAAGAGTTCATGTTAAAAACTTTCATCTTAGTCATCCAGGTCATGGTAATGCACCAAGGTTTGAATAGACTGTTTTTCACCTGGAAGAGTGGCTGTTCCTGATCAAAAAGACATATGTTAGGGAACATCTCTCCCCAAAAGACTGTTTTTCAACAGGAAGATGAACTATTTCCAATCAAAAAGACATATGTTAGGGACCATCTCTCTCCAAAAAACAGTTTTTCAGCAGGAAGAGTGGCTATTCCTGATGAAAAAGACATATGTTAGGGACCATCTGTCCCCAAAAGACTGTTTTTCACCAGGAAGAGTGACCATTCCTGATCAAAAAGACATGCTAGGGAACATCTGTCCCCAAAAGACAGCAGGAAGAGTGGCTATTTCCAAACAAAAAGATAGATGTTAAAGAACATCTCCTGCCCAAAGACTTCCCTTTTCAATGGGAAGATTGGCCCTTACCAATGAAAAAGACAAATGTCAGGGACCATCTCTTTTTAAATCCGTTACAAGAGACAGATGTTAGGTAACATCTCTGTCCCAAAGATTGTCTCTTTCAACGAAAAAAGTGGCCACTAACAATCGGTAGGGCAGCAACCTACGACGAGAAGCCCAGTTTCCCTCTCCCTGGCTGCTTTGTTTAGCTAGTCCTGGCGGACCGTGAGGTGTTCGAGTGGTATCCAACCAAATGCCTGACTCTCCCCATCTGGCCACCCTATGGAGGAAACTCATTTAGGCTGTTTGTACCCATGATCTTGTCCTTTCGGTCACTACTAAAGCTCATGACCGACCATAGGTTAGGGTAGGAACTGTAAGAATCGAGTTTTGCCTTTTGGCTAGGTTCACCACAGCTTCACCACTACAGACTGCAGATGCCGCAAAGATCTCCGTTTGATCTCACGTTCCATCCTTCCCTCACTGTCACCAGTATTTTCCATCCCACTTTATGTCTTTTCCTGCCATTGCTGCAGCACATTTATATTCCAACTGTTGAGGCTAGCCTCTCAAGTAAAAAAAGACAAGTCAGAGGGGAAGAAAAGTCATTGGGCAGCGTGACATTGTGCGTGTTCCCGGGCATCCCAGCAGCAACACTGCAACGTGTGCTGCAATTGCCAAGAGGGACGTCCTTCACCTCTTTGCCACTCTCGGTCCAAAAACAGCTCATAGTGCTTGTATTACATGACACCCTGTATGACGTGGTCATGCAGAGTGAATGTACCAGTGTACTCAGTACTACGCCCTGCGGGACGCCTTGCTAGGTGGTCTGTGAGCATTTGACAGTAATGAAAATTTTCAGATTTTTGTGATATCAAACTGTTGATCTTTTCTATGGCTGTCTCTCTCTCTCTCTCTCTCTCTCTCTCTCTCTCTCTCTCTCTCCAGACACTACAGATGGGAATAAAGCATTTCTCCGGTCTCTTTGTGATGCTGTGTGTGGGTGTGGCCTTATCTCTGCTGACCACCATAGCGGAACACATCGTGTACAAGCTGGTCATCCCCAGAGTCAAGGAGCCACGCTTAAAATACTGGCTGCACACCAGCCAGGTATACTGCACCCCCCATCCCCCCTCACATATCGTAGCATCCAAATGCATAATTCTATAAAATATGCGGTACTATCGGAACATTTAACTTACATGTTTTTTTTTCGTACAGTCATCCAAACAAATTTAAACAAATGAGTCAGCATTATGTGTACACTCCCATCAAACTGTAACAAATTAATGGAGGAGCGGTTCGACCAATCTGTGCATTAGATATGATCATATTTTTGACAAAGTGAATTATCCCGTTCAGTTTCAACCATTCATCATTTAGATTTATTTTAGTGTTGTTTTATATTCTCTTTAAAATGTGTTTTGTGTTCATACCTGTGGGTGTTCGATTTTCATATATCAAATGTAGTTTTTTACGGATTTAGTGCCTTCATAATTGTCGCTAACAGTCTTATCTATTTGACTGCTGTTCTCCAGAGATTACACCGAGCCCTCAACTCTGTCTTTGCTGATGACAAGCTGCAGACTGTCACCACCGTCAAAAGGTACTCTTCTTTTATTTACAATGTATATTGGAATTGTACTTGAATGTACTAATTATTTGTAGAGTGTTGGGGATATCAGTACATTAGGCAGGAAGCCATTTTCCTCAAACCTTCAGGATTGGACGGCTGAGATATTATTAGGCTGAGAATAAGTGACACCAATTAACATCCAAGTGGCAGTTAAGGGACCCATTTTAATGGGGAGCTCAATAGAAGTCATTCTGTTGGAAGCTAATTATCAGCAAGGAAAATTGAGAGTAATAATCTCCGGTTGACATCACATAATGTTGTTTAGCGCATCTGTTGAAATATTTTACTGCTCGCTTGTTCTCTAGCTGGTCTTTGCCTTGTCCAAAAAAAAAAAATCGTACGAAAATAATCTTATGCCCCCCCCCACGCACACACACACACATTTACAGCATGAGTCATATTTATGTCTTAAATGTCTACTATACGAGTGTAAATGTGAATATAGGGGTGCTATTTTATGTCTAGAAGGCTCTAATACAATATTAGGGTGGTGGTGGGTCCCACAGCAAAACCCGTTGAGAACCACTGTCCTAGAATAGTCATGATGCCATGTGGGGTATTTCCTCATGATTCAGTATCTTACCTTATCACATACTACAGTGTTAATTGTCCCTGTACCCTAGAAACCGCCCATGAATGATACGGGAAAAGGCCCAAATGATACTGTGTCAAAGCCCAGGGCAGTGATACTGATAAAATATAGAGTTTAACCATGTCCAGTGTCAGCCCCCGTAGCTGTCCACTCAGAGCGCGCTGCTCTGTAATCGTGCCCATGAAACAACCAATCAGAGAACAGCGCACGAGCGTTTTTTTTGCTGCCGTCTGTGCTCTGTCAACATGTCAGCGGTTGACACTCCCGGCGAAAGACAAATAGGGAAAATAGCAAACAGAATATTAGTGGAACGTATTAAACAGAGTATTAATGGAACATTTTATCACCATTAATGAGGAGGACACTCTTGAAATGATGGAAAAAACTAAAAATGCAAATACAAGTCGGAAAACCAAGGGCGACTGCAACTGCAAGAACGAACGAAGACTGGTAGAAAGTATTCCCCCGCCTGAGTTAGACAAATACGTGTCTATGTTTATTGTAACGTCGTTGTCGACGCTATGGAAAGGACACGACTGTGATCGCTAACAAGCTTTTATTACACAACAATACTGGCTACTGTCGGCCGTAACCACGCCGTTGCAACCACCGCCAGCAACGCAACAGTGCTTCCTCAACACGACACGCCCCCACCCCTGGTGCATTCACAGTCACCCAGAACAGTCAGACACTCAAGAGCACAACATGTCAACATGAACACGTCAGGGTCGCTACATTATTTTATCAATCAGAAAATAAAATGGGGATGAATATGTCAGGTTCAAACTCCTGTGACACTTGTAAAAACACTTAAATACAAAAATACAGAAGAGACAGACAACAATATTCAAAGTTTCTCGCAGCGAGGAGAGTGAAACCACATACCCAGTGACATGCCGCTCCACTCTGAATATGCAGTTCACACTCCTCTCCTTTTATTCTCTTTCGGGGGTCCCTACTACATGGTCGTGCAACTCTAAGGGGGGGTGGAGAAGACAGTTGCACAAGCTGTATTTGTTTGTCTATGTGTGTGTGTGTATGTGAGAGCAATTACTTTTAATGTTTTATGAGTTCTTATCTTGACCCATTCTTGCAGGATTAACATGAGCATCTGCAGAGTCACTGTTGGTGCATCCAGGCACCTCCAGGACCTGGGGGTCACTGGGGGTCTCTGATCAGGGTCACGGGAACATTCCTTCTTCAGCACATTCAAACACTTTCTATTGTCTAAGCAAATGGATATAAGGGTGATAACTAACAAAATAATACCTGTATCTACATTTTATTCTAACAGAATACGAGCCTGATTCTCTCAAATCAAAATTCAACTCTCTGGCACGTTACATGATGGAAAAACGAAAGTACGTGATAATGAGCTCATGATTAAATAGTATGTGATAATAAGATCATCACATGGTTTGTCTGGTATCAGGCCCAGTATCATGATACTGACACTTGGGGGCATGATACCTGGCCTGATACCAGACAAACCATGTGATAACCTCTAAAGATAAACATGATTCGAACGTAGTTTTACACTTCCAAGAGGAGGTGCTTTTGTTTTGCTCTTTCTGTGCTGCTGTTCCAAATTTGTCCCGGCTTAGTTCTATTGCAAGCCTGGAGGACACTCCAAATCAAGAGGAATGTCTGAGTAATGAGGATAGATGACTCCGCCTGCATAGTTCTGCCCATTCAATCAGGCCCTTCTGCAACGTGCTCTTCCAATTGAAATGATAACCGCCAACCTGTCAGTGTCTGACAGAAGTGATGTGTTTTGTTCCCAGTGACTAAAATAAAGACTTTCAATTACATCACTGGGGCTATGAAATGTAAATATTGTTGAAAACTTGCATTTGGCCTTTTCACCATAAAAGCTTTTAGCCATTATAGCTACAGGGCTGATGATGTGCTGTGCAAGCATTTCTGTTTCATCAGCATGATCAAATTAGGAGGTATTATGAAACAAAAGAGCCTTCGGGGCATAAAGTGTATTGGCGTTAGCAACCAAAATGTGGGCACAGAACTATACGTCTGAGAGAACAATTTCAATTATGCAGTCACTGACACGCCATTAAAGGGGACCTATTATGCTTTTTCCACTTTTCTGACTTATAAATGTAGTTAGAATGTCGTATTCTCTTGTTAAACGATGCCAAAGTTTCAGATAATGAGCTTTGCGCGTTTGGAAGTGAGCCATAAAAAACGTTTGGGATGGCTCAAAACGCTCCGTTTCCAAAGGCGTGGTCAAACTGCCCCTTTGTGATGTCACAGAGGGGAGGATTTCCTTATATGGGTGTGGCTCTAAGGCAGTAAAGCTTTCTGCTCTCCCTCAAGCTCTGCTCCTCTGTTGACTTGATAGCTATTTCTCGTACGGAAGTTCCTGGTTTCCTACCAGCAAAAGAAATGCATTTTAATCTGTCAACGGCATTTTCACATTCATCATCTTGGAACAGATGGGATGTTTTGTCCAGCGGAGCCGACAGGATGTGTTTTTTGTTGAAGAAGAGAACCTCTTTGCTCACTTATTTATAATGTATGTGAGGGTTCAAAGTGTGCAATGTCTTCCACATGGGTCAGATTCTATCTTCCGCATTTCTATCTAACGCGTAGATTTACAACAAGCTGCAAAAACATGTGTAAAACCTCAGAACAAGGGTGACATTAATATTTATGAACATCACAAATGAATGAATGAATATTTAGAGTCGGACAAACTGTCAACTCTTGTTGGAAATAATATGGTAAAAACCCCACCCACTAAGTCTGAGGGGGAAAAACCTTGGGATGACCAACTCTGAGCCCTTGTAAAACTAAATTAATTATTGCAGTTTAAATGATTAATGGAAATATAGGCGTGCATACGGGCTCCAGGCCTCGTGTTATATGGAATATTAAACCACCCACGTCCATTTGTCTTTTTGTAAGATAATCCTTCTCACAACACAATTACTTTAGAGGCAAGTGATGGATAACTTGTGTAACATAAACTGCAAAAAACACAGTCATAAATTCATAGAATGAATTAAAAAGCCATTGTTAAGATGACTTCCAAAGACAAATAGGGAACCAAAGGCTGATTTATATAACTGTTTACTTTGAATGAATCTGCTGACCACAACCAGGGGCGTCACTTGGTTCTGAGGACGGTTGGGCTTAGCACCCCTGGAGATGCACAGGATATGAAAGAATGTAGTAAAAGACATTCAAAACAAATAACGGACAAGAACCGGGATATAACTTTCCCATATAACTTTTGGACAGATTTAGTAGATACTCTCTAGTAGAGATTGTTTTAGGCCACCATTAAATTTACAGGGGGGTCTGAAGCCCGCCTAAAATAGGCCTAATGACGCCACTGACCACAACTACAAGCCGCTTATAGTGTCAAACTACACTATTTATTTTGGATTTTGCTGTGTTGTATATTAGTTGTTTTAAATGTTTTATATTAGTCAAACAATGACTTGTAGGACCGGTGGTGTGGCAGATAACACCACTGTTAAAATCCAAAAGTGTATTGTTGCATGTGGAGTATAAAAATGCTGAGCGAGCCCGGATCGTGTTGGTTTTGAATCAAGAGAGCAAGTGGTGACGATGGAAGTGACTGAGACGAAGAGGAGTCACTGTTGTGGCATCTTCAGTCACAAAGAATATTCAACCAGCTCACACGTAATTCCTCTCAGTCACATTTCAGGCCTGAAAAATTATTATTAAGTTATATGTCTCTTTTTTATTTCATTGGCTCTTTTCTGCATTTGCAGCTTCCAGTGCCGCTGTTAACATTTACTGTATCCTTTGTCACTCTCAATCTCAGCCCTTAGGCTTTGGGAAGATGATGCCATAATAACATAAAAATCCCATTTTATTTTTATGGGCTTCCATAAGCTGTTTATGCACGTTACCTAATCCTTTCCTGAAATATATTGACCCCAAAGGGACACTCCCCTTTTATGTTGTTAGTAGAGATGTCAGAGTGAAGGCGGGATTGCAATGCTGGAAAAGCAAACGGGGATCTGTCCAGCAACAATTCTTTATGTTGCAAATCAGGTCAATTTTCAGGTTTGTTGGTATGAGCCATCACCAATGGTTGGCCAGCAATCCAGTACTGTGCAGTACTGTGCAGTACTGTGCATCAATTAATCAAGGGGTCATTATCCACTTCCTGTTTCTCTAATGAGGCTAGTAACAGTCTAAGATTAATTATTATTAGGAGTCGTACCATATGTTGGAAACAAGTCCCCGTAGGTGGGACCATAAGTCTTTAATCCCAAGTCTCGAGTCAAGTCTCAACTAAACAGGTGCAAGTCCCTGTCAAGTCTTGAGTCAAGACAAGTCGAGTCAGGTCTCAAATCATAAGCTTAATATTTATCAGTCCAATAAGATATTAAAGACGTAAATGGACTCATGCTTGTGTAAGGGACCTGAGTAGAGTTTTAGCTTGGCATGGGTTACGGTGCTCAAGTCTGGTGCTTGTGTCTCACTCAACATTATATGTATATATATAATATATACATATACAGTGACCATGTAGAATATGTCTTATATTTGTATTGTAGTTCATTTAGCCAGTCTTATTATTATTTTAAACGTCAAATTTGCTCGGATATGCCTATTTTTGGATGGACGGATGGATGAAAAAATGCAATATTTGAAGTGCAAAGAGCAAAGGTGAATTGTAGTTCTTTGTAGTCCCTTTTTTTTCTGGGCACCGACTTTGTCTGTTTGAACAATGATGCCTTACATTTCCTTCTTTACCTGCATCTCCAGGTGCAATGAAGGAAACAACCAGTCGGCAACCTGGAATCCGTCTGAATCATCTCTCTGCAACAGGCGTAGGGTTCTTCCAAAAGAGACACAGAACGACTTGGAACGGCCATGCTCCCAGGATCTACCGCTACCGACACCAACGTCTGCTCTTCCTCTTCATCATTCTCTTCCTTTACTGGAGAAACATCTCCCCATAGTGACCACCTCGAACGGACGCTCCAACTTGTTAGGTCGTGTGTGTAACCAAGGATTGGGGCAAGGGCATGGGAGCGCTGTACTGGGCGTGGCCCCAGGCCAGTGTCGGGGTTTGGGTGTGGGGGACTGCGGCCCTGGCCTGGGTGTGGGTCAGAGCTCACTTGTGCAGGAATTGTCAGAACTGGAGAGCCAAATCACTGTGATAAAGCAGCAGCTGCAGTCGGCCATAAGGAGGAAGCGAGAGCTAGAACAGTACCAATCGGAGAACCAACAAACAAAGCAGACTGCACTTAGTCAGGCTACTACGCACCAGTCTAACCAGTTCCCACAGTACACACAGTCCCACCAGCAGACTAACCAACACCCAAACACACTCCCGGAGTTCTGAAACGTTTCCCGTGCTTTATCCAGGGAAGCCTTCCTACATGTTTTGTCTTTTCCAAAACCTCGCAATGGTTCTGGAAGAGGATGACCCAGCTGGAACATTCATAGATTCTGAAGGAGAATGTTGGACTCTTGGATGGATATGTTGGATATTCTGGAAGGATTTCCAGACATGTGAATGCAATAGACAGGAAGTACGACTGGACACATTTCCTAACCAAGCACCGAGTCAGCCCCTCCTTGCTTGTTGCAGTTACTGGTGAGCTGGACCATTCTGTCACCTCTTTCCCACCTTTCATTATCTTCCTTTCCTTTCATCCCTTCTCTCTCTCACTCCTCCCTCCCGCTCTCTAAGCTTGCCTCGAAAAGGGAACAGATTTGCTTTGCAGTGATGATAAGCCTGATCCTAGATATGAACACCCGTTGGTATTTAAGCCTAATGGGCTGAATCACCTGAGTCTGAGTTACGGCTCCTTGAGAATATCAATGACCTGAGCTTGAACCCAGCCTGTTAAGTCTCGGTATCCCATTGGTCTTGATGAAACCTTGTCTTTCAGGGGGACGGGGTGGGGGGTTTACTGTCATGAGAATCAGTCAATTTTACCAATTTTTTTTCCAATGATCTGATGCTTTGATGCTTGGTTGGTGACCGTGAAAGAACTTTGGGAAGACGTCCGCATATTCATGAAGAACATCTGTTTGGTAGTTTGTGGTAAATTATTGAATAAGTTGTTATTTTACGGATCACTTGTCCTGCACTTCAGTGATGCACACTTTGTTTCTTCAAGAAATCTGCACCTATAACACTAGAATTGGAGTTTGACTCCAGGATCACAGGAAATGGCTTCTTGGGCTTTTTTTCCATGAAGTACTATTTTACTGTTGGTTAAACAATACCCCCACCAATCTGCACACAGAGCACCCTGACACAAATGAAACCATCCCTCTGTGATGAGACCCGTTTTCTGTTCAAGTTTTGAGTTCTGTCATTAAAATCATTTCTCTTGTTCCCACTTACGACGATTTCAACATTATTTCCCCTGCAGTTTGCTCGCATTGTTGACCTTTGCACTTACAACACAGCCAACAACTCATCAGTCGATAAGTGTCCGGCTCCTGTAACATTTCTTTTCAAAGATTTCCTTTCACGGTGGCACTGATGTTAACTGACAGCTACACACGCCCTTCCGTCTAAAAACTCCATTATAATTTAAACCAAGACCTGCGGCTACATAGCCGACCCCCACGCTACAGCCAACCTTGAACTGAAATTTGGCTGTTGTGCTATCCCTCACTTCTATCGCTTGGAGAGAGCAATACAGACAAGGAGGCAGAAAAGCCAAGGACTGCGACACACACACACACACACACACACGCACACACTATCTGTTTCGCCAGTGTGTCTGCAGGGCAAGCAAAGGCTGTCACCATTGAAATGAACACCTGACAGAGCAGAAGGGCGAGCGCACTGGCACAGCAGCCAGCTTTTTTTCTGTGTGGATCTTTGTGCTGACGTGCGCGTCACTACAGTTGATAAGGCCTTGACGGGATGACTTAACCAAAAAGAAAACAAAAGTGCCAGGTTTTGGCAGATCTTGTTCTAATCCCCTGTCTGAGCAGCGTCGATTGAAGAAGAAAGTACCATTGGTGCATGAGAAGAATAAAATCTCTTTGTCCAATTCCTCACACCTCCCTGCAAATTGTCATAATACCAAACACCATTAGCAATTCCATTTTAGGGTGTGAATTCATCAACACATGCCCCTGGGTGCCATCTTTGACCCTTAGGATCTGCACAATCAGTAGAAAGTACCGTCTTTAGTACATGCATCATCACCCTTCGTCTAAACAAGCAATCAAATCAATGAGCTGCAACATCCAATGCAATCATTACGACCTGGCCCTTTGAAACATGGGAAGTTCATTTGGATCTGACATCCGAATGAAATCATTTACTCCGGAAGAGACTTCACGTCAGCTCTGACCGCTGTCTCTCCTCCAATCTGCATGACTGCATCATGACAGGGAAAAAATTCAGCTCACTCCTCTGGCTGCTGTCAATCAAAATCAAGGACTGCCCTGCAACATAGACCCCCCCCCCCCAAAAAAAACAGTGAAGCTCAGCTTCTATGGAAGTGGATTTTTTCACCCGTTTACCCAATCAGGGTCTTATTTTCTTGCTGTGAGCTTCCATGACCTGACGCTAAAGTGTCAATAGCGCTCCCGTTTATTTCCAATAGCATCCGCGGGTCTGCCGAGGGAAGAGAGATCTCATCAGAGTCTTTCATCTGTGGTTCATTGGTTTGTTTGTAAAACAGACCTTTTTGGCAATACAAGGAAATACAGCTGGAATAGGTGCAGATTCTGGAAGATCTTTCTATTGTGTGTAACTGCTCTATAGGAGTCCACAACTCAATACAAAAGGCCAAAAATGAGCATAATAGATCACCTTTAAAGAAAAACAACACATGTTCTTTCGGGCTGGTAGATAACCATTCAACAAATAAAAAAGACTCTTTAACTCCAAATTGGAATAACTGGAGGTTTAGCTGTACAGTATATTATACAATCACATGCAGAAACATTTCAGACTAATCCAGCTTTAAATTTCATAGAATTTGTGTTTTGTTTTGAAAATGCGACAGAAGACAATTGGAAGTAAAATTACTTTTGTCTGTAGACTTGAAATATTATTTTTATGTTTGTTATTGAATGCCTTAAAAAAAGACGAACACACAAAGGGTTGCTACAGACGATTTAATTTGAGAACAAACCAAGAAAATAAAATATATGCAGCATTTTAAATGAAACTGTTTTTTTTTTAAACTCATCATAAAAGACATATAATCACAAATGTTTAAAGAGTATAATTCAAATCATGAATATTTATAAAACATCTTGACTTCTCTCTTCATGCTGGGCGTTTTTCTTCCAATAGGAAATGGAGTCACAACATTGCATCACAATCCACTGGTGGGTGGGGGAGGGAGACCTCAAGGAGGAAAGGTGAAGCGCTTGTTAGCCTGGTTTACGTTTGGAAATAAAAACAAAAACACAGGGCTAGCCAGGCCTTTTTAGACAGACATTGGGTTCATTGTGATTGGGAAGATGATTTTCCCTTTTAAGCGTTGCCCCATTTGCTAGAATCATGCATTTTTGTAATGAAAAGCAGTTTTTTGTGTGCGAAACTTATTTCCCACGATATTTCACGCGATTGCTCCTCCGCATGTGATAGTGGTTGTCTCCCATCCTGAAGGTTGCTGGTTCAGTTTTGGCTGGTCCCCCTACCTACCTGGCCCATAGTTTGGGATTAGAAGGGTCTGTCAACAACCCTCATTTCAATCCAATACTTCGATGAAAGTGTGTGCTTTTCATGTTAGGGTGATCAACAAAACCATGACAGTTCCAGGTTGTGTTGTGTGGTTTTTCCTTGAACTGTTGAAGCTCCTGGCTGATTTTATTGACAACTTTAATCCTCCAATCCACCAGATTTGGCACCAGATTTTGCAGGGCTGCACGGCGGGCGAGTGGTGGGGTCTAACAGCTAGGAGACCCGAGTTCAATCCCATTCTCGGCCATCTCTGTGTGGAGTTTGCATGCTATGTGTGACAAACGAAAGTGTGGAAAACACACATTTCTTGAACCTTACCACTTCCACACCGAATGAGAGGAGAATTCACTTTATTTTTCTACAAGTGAATGGATAACTTCTCCTAGGTCTGACACATGGCCTCCTTTTGGTTGGGCATGGCCGGAACACCTCGCCAGGGTGGTGTCCAGGAGGCATCTTGACTGGATTCCCAAGCCACCTCAACTGGCCCTTCTCAATGTGAGCTCCTCTCGGGTGACAGAGACCTCTTAGGGTGAGTTTGGCCATCCTAAGGTAGAAGCTCATTTCGGCTGCATACATTCGCAATCTTATTCCTTCTATCACGACACGAACCTCATATCCGTAGATTTGTAGATTAAGGTGGAAACATAAATCGACCAGTAAGACCCTGAGATTCCTCCACCTGGGACATCGTATGATTCGAGTTTCATCAAAAATTTGACCCTGATTTTCATACACTGTCTCGTTTTTTTTTGTGCGATATAGCATGTAACTAATCCGTTGGCGCTGTACTGGATCATTCTGCCATATCCAGTGCCCAAACAAAGCGTTGCTGACTCATGTGTCTGCATTTTTTATTGATTTGACTTTATTGCCCAGCCATTGGGCCAAAGAAAGTTGCGAGTGCCAGCACTTTGATCAAAAAGGTGAGCAACGCGATAGAATTCCATCTCACCAGGATGTCCCATCCATAATTGTTCATATATTTGAGTGTGGGGGCTGCTCGGCGGACGAGTGGTTAGCACGCAGGCCTCACAGCTAGGAGACCCGAGTTCAATTCCACCCTCGGCCATCTCTGTGTGGAGTTTGCATGCGTGGGTTTTCTCCGGGTACTCCGGTTTCCTCCCACATTCCAAAAACATGCTAGGTTAATTGGCCACTCCAAATTGTCCATAGGTATGAATGTGAGTGTAAATGGTTGTTTGTCTATATGTGCCCTGTGATTGGCTGGCCACCAGTCCAGGGTGTACGCTGCCCTGGGATAGGCTCCAGCAACCACCCCCCCCCCACCCTCGTGTGGATAAGCGGTAGAAAATGAATGAATGAATATTTAAGTCTCTATCATGTTCCTGACAAATGGGGCGACATTCAGAAGGGAATAGTAGCCTTGTATGTCAGAGTAGTAGTAATGTTGCTTCTATGGATTGAGTGTTGTGGCACAGGCTAGCCCAGCAGATCATCTCTGAAGAGAATTTCCCGGAAAGAAAACCAAGAATCAGGACACATACATGTGGCTGATCCAGCACTCCATGTGTCCCCACTATGATACCAAAACATATCCAAGTTTACAGCAGGCAAACAGGTCCAAAAAGGATCGTAATAGTAACAGATTAACAAAAATCTTTACAAAATATGACCCGACACGGTCAATTCATACACAGCCATCATAAAAAGAACAATTCTATCTGGGATTTTTTTTTTCTGTACAAATGACAAACATCACAGAATGACAACATCAAAATTGCTAATTTTACATAGCAAATTTTCAGACTTGGGGGGGAGTGGGAGTTGAGACAAGGTGATCGGAGGAAAGTCACCTGACAGGATGTGATGTAACACACATGTGTGCAGGTGAAACACGGTCAGGGTAGGATAACAGCAATCGCTTATACAAAATGTGCAAAACACCATCCTCCAACGAAAAACACAACACCTCCCATGTTGCAATGACTTGTAGGAATATGAGGAAACAATCTGTGCTTGTTTTGGAATACGTAACCCCGACGTGAACCATCACAAACATGGTGGAGTTTGTCCCCGCCGGGTTGGGGGAGGGGGGTGAACTAGACAGATATATCAGTGTTTGATTTTTGTTAAGCAATCGAAGCCACGCCACATGCGTCCTTATCATTGTGTCTGGAAGTGCTGTGGAGACGCAAACGTGACCCGGTGCTGCCCCCTTAGTCATGTGACCTCCGTCATTGATGCCGAGTGGTTCTGAAAATGGACGTGGGAGGAGGGAGAGAGGATGGAGAAAGATTATTGGGACAAGAGAGGGAGAATGGAAGGGGGGGTGAAGGGGTAAGGGGGGTGAATGCAAAGAGGAAAACATCAAACAAGTGTTAGGAGTGCTCCGCCTGAGCTGCTGTTAGTGTTTCATTAGGGAGACACGGACAAGGTGCATGCATATGCTCATGCCCGTGCGTTGTTGATGAGTCATTTGTAAAGAAAGAAAGAAAAGCACTCTCTGTAAATGATGACAAATTGCCGTGGATTTCAGTGAATTAAGCGTCCACCAATAGAGCCTGAAAGCCTGGAGGGAAGGCGGCCAATTAATGAAAACAATAGATTGTGTGTTTTTCCAAGCTACCTGTGCGCTGAGGGTCTCCAGAGGACTCTCCACACGAGGGAAAGTCATCAGGGGGAGGCCGCGGTAATCTTCGCTCTTCTGTTTGGTTGTCGCACCGTGGACGCCTTTGAAGTTGTTCACAACGCAAACGCCCTGCAGTGTTGGGACACACACGTAAATGGATCGTCACACCAGGGCAGATTTTCTACAAAAAATACGCACCAGGCAGCCTCATATGTTACACTTAAGCAGTACAGTTAAACCCCGGTTTTGGTATAATTCAGTCAATGTCGTCCTATATTGCATGCAACAAACTGTATTATTCCACTAAATCAAGTAACCCCGGAAAAGCACCTACGACTGCTAAATAAATTACAATTATTCTCTGCAAAATGAATTTTGTATTCATATTTTTTGGGGTGTTTGTCAAATGTAATAGATTTGTTACATTGTGAAAACATCTTATTTAGGAGACACTAAGCAGTGCTTGGGCTGCACGGCGAGCGAGTGGTTGGCACGCAGGCCTCACAGCTAGAAGACCCGAGTTCAATTCCACCCTGTGCGGAGTTTGCACCGAGACCCCGTGCATGCGTGGGTTTTCTCCGGGTACTCCGGTTTCCTCCCACATTCCAAAAACATGCTAGGTTAATTGCCGACTCCAAATTGTCCATAGCTATGAATGTGAGTGTGAATGGTTGTTTGTCTATATGTGCCCTGTGATTGGCTGGCGACCAGTCCAGGGTGTACCCCGCCTCTGGGATAGGCTCCAGCAACCCTCGTGAGGATATTCGGTAGAAATTGAATGAATGAATGAACAAGCAGTGCTCATGACTGTTAAGGCCAAGGACTCCATTTCAACTGACATTTCAACATGACTTTGGACTTGACTTGATCTGTCTGTCATGACTTGAGACTTGACTTGGACTTACACGTCTTTGAGACTTGCCCCCACCTCTTACAAAAATGACTTGACAGAATCACATAGTCTGGCGGTGTGAATCCAAATGCTAAGTTTGCCTTTAATATTCATCCTGACGGTCACTTTTGTTGACAGATTACATCTACACCCGCAGAAAAAAAAACTAAACTCATTTTCGGTAAAGCATTCACTTTGTTGTTTAGATAGTGAAAGACAATATCTTCTTCCCATTGGTGTTTCCTGTCATCCAGCCTCAAAGAGATTGCTTGTTTGGCAGTAGCATAGAAAATCCCATTAAACATCTAGCGACACTGCAGACTAGAAGATAGGAGATTTTTGTCGCCTGCATTGAAACTAACCAGGATGGACTCTTATCTTCTAGAACTTTGGCTACCAAAAATAAACTTGAATGACTGGAGAAACACGACTTTGAACAAAACTCAAAGCAATGCAGGATTGTAACATTGTAACAGGATTGTATGTGAACAGTATGTTTCCCCAAAAGTGTTTCAAAGCCTGTTAAGAAAATGGTACAGACGCCGAAAGCAGTTCCCATCCAAGGTATGTTTTACTATTAACATCAGTTCCTTTACCGACTGTCATTTCCTAGCTCTACATGAAGTACATTGAACACGTTCACTGATTTATTCTCCCATTAATCAAACTTGTGTCTTCTTAACATCAGCCTTTAGCTCCATGAAATGCTTAATAGGAGCGCTCGCTGGCTGGCAGTGAAGCGGCAATCTTTTCTACGTCTGAAGCGGTTGATTGGATGACTCAATTCACTCCTGTGTTGCGAGAGCCCGGATCGTAGAGGAATTTAACCCGGATTGCCTTTAAGAAGCCGTCCGTCAGACTTCATCCGTCATCAGAAGACAAGGCAAGCGATGAGCTCCATCTGAACCGCTGGTCCCACGTGGAGGTAAGAAGCAGTCCTCCTCAGTTCAAGGTCGCTAGTTGATAAGCTAGAAATAAGAAGGTTTCAAACTGCTCTTTTTGGTGTTCATCTTCCCCCTGAAATCACTGACTCGATGTACGTTCATTTTTATAGGTCAGTCATGAAAAGCTTATATTCTTGACCGGTCTCAAGGACCCCCCCAACCCTCCCCCCCATATAAACTCACAAAACTTACTCACAAAAAGAGACTCCAAACTACTGCACATTGTGGGCTGGTGACGTTAAAGAGACCTTTAACACATGTGACATTACACATGTGACATTTGGGACGTACCAAATCCCAGATTGATGGTGCATTTCAATCTTGTGAGTGTGCATGGTGTGTTGCAAAGCAAGGCAATCAAACAGCTTATTTTCTGCATCAGTGAAGATAGTGCTCCAACATGTCTATCGATGTTCTTACACCATTAATCTGTCTGCATGGATACATATTTGCATGATAATATCTAACATTAGCCACGTTTACATGAGGAGTTTTTCTCTTTCCGAATGACTTTTCCGAAAACACTGGTATACATGGAAAGGAATATTCCAATCTTTTGTCTACATGCGCCGCTATTATCAAACAGAATAGTCAATGGGGCATGCCCAGTAGAACATAAACATCAACATCACGTGACACCGACTGGAATAATTCCGTATTGCCAGTTTTTTGTTCGTCCAATCTTGAAATTAGTTAGGATCAAAAACACACAAACCGATTGCTCGTCTCCATTTTTAAAACTGAAGAACGTCTGGAGCTGCGTGTTACGTCATATCTGAGCATGCGCTGAAAGAACGCACCCGGGATAAATTATAAAATTTCAATCTTGCTAATATTTTATAATTAAACTCAGGAAATGTTGTATATAGATATATTTTCTTTTTTAATACTGGACTTGTGACTAAAGTATAGAAGGGTTTAGATTCTGTTCCACAGATGGTGGTAATGCACACGAAAGCTGCTTGCCAACCGCCAATAAACAACAGAAGAAGAAAAACACGGCAAAGGAGAACAACTTTGAGCGGGTACAAGATACCTCGATTGGATTGGGGAAAGGAATATTCCACCCCCGGGAATACGATTGGCATCGGATTGGCACTTCTCATTCGGAATGAGGTGTATACAAAGGTTACATTCTTTCCGTTTCAGCAAATAAATCAAATGCAATTGGAATATTTGGGTCCATGTATACGTGGCTAATGTAAAAAAACTAGCATATCCCTTCTACCTTTCACATCCTGGTCTTAGTCTGTTAACATGCATGTCCCCCCTTGACTGATAAAGTCATGAGTTACACATCAGCGGCTAAAATTCCATGTTAATTAACTTGAAGTGTAGACGTTTATTGACAGCAGGCCAAAGCAACGTCCCCCATGAGGCAAATCAGCCTGATCGTCTTTGCAGGATCTTCCTGACAGACAGCCCGACTAACAGACATGTGCGGGTTAAAACCTTGGCAAAGGGAGCAATCTAATCCCCCTGATTAAAATGATGCTGCCTGCCAGGAGGACTTCCTTTCCAATATACTATAACGTCACTCTTCCCTGGAGGACTCCTTCCTGTCGTAGCATGACGCCCCTTAGACTGCCACCTTGCTTCTTTGTCAGCAGGGGTTCCACCTTCACCGAAAACAACTGACGTGCTTTCAGTACAACATAGACGGAAATTGTAATTTGGTTCAATGGCCCAAAAAAACGGCTACAAATCTCCTACATCTTGTGTTGTTCTCACCAGAAAGAGTGCGACCGCCGATCCCAGTATAAATCCAGCCACGACGTCTGAACAGTGGTTTCGGTACTCTGAGACCCGGTTGAGTCCTGTAAGGAAGGCTGAACACAGAGTCCCCAGACACAGTACGGGTTTGGCAAGGCGGCTGGACTTGGTCTTGATGGTACTGGTAATGTACATCTGGAAAAGGAGCATATTTAATATATTTGGTCATGAATGTGCTGTATATTATTATTCTTAAGTGGAAATACTAAATGTTACCATGTGAGTCTGTTATGTCTTATTAATGTAAGATGCCTTATTTTCTTTTATTATAGTTCCTATTTTGGGTAATACAAGTATAAAAGGAGACTGTAGGGGTGTTACTTCATGTCTGGAGGGCTCTAATCATGTTAAAAAAACATATTTAGAAGGTCCTAGGTTCTAGCTGCAAAATATTGTATTTATGAATAAGGAGTCTTACTTTGTGCCTATAAACAAATCATAATAATGGATATAATATCACAAGACTCATAATTAAAAAGTAAAACTTCAAGGGTTGAAATGTTAATATGTTAACAGGTGAGTCTGTTATGTCGTATGTCTATGTATGTTTTTCTATGTTCTAGCTACAAAATATTAAATTTATGAATAAGGAATCTTACTTTGTGCCCATAAACAAATAATAATATCACAATAGTCATAATTAAAATGTAAAAAATCAAGGGTTGAAATGTTAACATGTGAGTCTGTTGTGTCTTATTAATGTAAGATGCCTTATTTTCTGGTATTATAGCTACTATTTTGGGTAATACAAGTATAAAAGGAGACTATAGGGGTGTTACTTCATGTCTGGAGGGCTCTAATAATGTTAAAAAAACATATTTAGTTTTTCTATGTTCCAGCGGCAAAATATTGTATTATGAATAAGGAATCTTACTTTGTGCCTATAAACAAATAATAATAATTTATTTAATATCACAATAGTCATAATTAAAATGTAAAAAAATCAAGGGTTGACATGTTTTTAGCATCCATACCAAACAATAGTACAGTCTCACCGTCAGGTAAACAGCAGAATAAACACTCAGCGAGGCGTCTTTGGACGGGAAAGATCGACGGGCGTTCTCCACAACGATGGGGTTTCCGGTGCAGATGTTGCCGTTGACGATAAACTGGTGGTTCAAACGACACTCTGTGCCCGTGTAGTTGGGTTTGCACACCGACAGGAAGTAGGGCGACAGACCTCCTGTGACCACCTGGCCGGCGTTGACAAAGATGTCTGTGGCAAACAGGCCGAATGCGAACACGCCTGCAGACACAGATAGTGTAGGCCATGTGAATAAAAGCATCGCACCGCATTAGATAATCACACTGAATGTGCGCCTTGACTTTTAGTGTAAAATTGGCCTATGTGCGCCGTGCCGTCGCCAAAATCATCATTTACACTGGAGAAACCGCCACTATTTCAACACCTTTATTTAATTAAAGTAATAACCGAGATGATATACACTCAAATAAATGTAGTTTACACCACCGGCTGTGGCGTAGTGATGTAACATCAAGCCTGCATCCCGCTGATGAAAGCCTTTTCATTTGCAGTTATTACACACTGAACAAGCAAAGGCAACATTTGCGGAAAAATAAATAAATGCTTATTAGTTCACAGCTAATAAAATCCAAACAAGTGTGGCACATTCTCAATAAAGTCTTCAACAGGCAAGGAAAAGAGTGGAATTTGATTATAAAGTTTGTGGCTAAGTTTAATACTGACTGCTGACGTTCATCAAAAAGGACTCATTTTTGCTCCTTTTTTGTCTGCAGGATGGTTACAAATCGAAAACAATAAGGCGCTAAGGTATACAAAGCTATTGCATTTCCCAGTAGATAGCAAGAAGAAACATTCTTTGGAGGTCTTTGTTTGACGATATCTTTATGATGTATCACTTCTTCTTTTTGCATTTTGAACATCTACTGAGACGCCTCTTATAAGATCCAACAGTACAGAATGTATTTTTTTTTTCACTTTTGCGACTGCCTTGGAAATTTAGACCTGGTGTATAGTCACTCCCTTACTGATGCATCACAATCCAACAGGACCTTATTAACCCAGTTGCCTACCTCACTCCCGGTGCAACGAAAAGTAGCACATGTGGAACACACGTGTAACTGTACCACACGGACTATGCGGGTATCCAAATGCTAATGAATACATGCTAACTCACATGCAAAACAATACAAATGTATAACCCGCAAGGCATGCTGGGTAACCTCCTATTGGGAAACTGTGCATGTGTGCATTTTGGGTTATAAAGTAGTATTAAATGGTATTGTTCTGAATGCGTACTAGTGTGTAAGAGTCGATTTTCATACCCGCGTTCCATGTGTGTTTCTTGTTGTTATTTTTATTGTTGCACTGTGAGTGAGAGAGGCGTTTGGTTTGACAACCTAACTAGACATTTTTATGGCCGTCTTAATTACTTGTAGTTTTCTTTTTTTTTTTGCATGAGAGGCAAAAAGAGTTGACGACACAACTCTCCACTAATGGATTTCACTTCAGAGCCATTTTTAGCCATAAAAACGGCCACAAGGTGGCAGAAGTGCATTTGAGTACAAAATCAGGAAGAAGGAAGTGAGAGAGCGTGGAGGAGAGTAGAGGCTAATTTTACCACAAGTACATAATTCATGGTGTTCGTAGTTCATATTTTTCAATCGATGATTTCTTATTTGGCGGCACAGTGGAAAAGTGGTTAGCACCCGAGTTCAATCCCACCCTTGGCCATCTCTGTGGAGTTTGCATGTTCTCCCCGTGCATGCGTGGGTTTTCTCCGGGTACTCCGGTTTCCTCCCACATTCCAAAAACATGCTAGGTTAATTGGCCACTCCAAATTGTCCATAGGTATGAATGTGAGTGTGAATGGTTGTTTGTCTATATGTGCCCTGTGATTGGCTGGGTCCAGGGTGTACCCCGCCCTGGGATAGGCTCCAGCACCCCTTGTGAGGATAAGCGGTAGAAAATGAATGAATGATATATACTGTAGTTATTTAGATATTTGAGCTGTCACAGAAGCAAAAAAAAAATAAAAGTGAAAGTTATGCTTGAAATATATCTTTAAAAAAAAGTTGAGCTCTCTCTTTTATAGTCAGGAATTGATATTTTCCTGAAACCTCCCTATGTTCTACTGCTGAAACTGATGAAAGATGGGAGTCTTCATATTTCTTTTGGTTTATGTAGCCATAGCCAACAAATAGCCCGTGTGCCTTGAAAGATCAGTCAAAATCATCAAAAATGGCCCAGATTGAATGAGTTAATCCAGAATACCCTGTAACCTTCCGTAATTGATAAGTCATCATAACAACCCTACGATGAAAGAAATGACAACAGCGGACGGAAACAACAAGCCTGGCACACAAATGCATGCTAAATATGCGTGTTTGCACTGACACCTTCAGCTCAGTCGATCTGACCGGCGTCTGCATTCCTTTCCCTGTGAAATATGACTGCTGATTATCTGAGCTGCCTCGCTATGAAATAACTCTGCTTTGTATTCTCATGCGGTGCGGGTGGCTTGTGATGATGATGCAGAGATGTAATTGTGTTTACCGGAAGATTTACTGGCAGCTTAAAAAGTTCTAGTCAGTGTTTTTATGAATGAAAGGGAACACGTATATGAATTGAAAGTGCTGTATTGTTTTGTTTTTAATGCCAAAAAATCAGCCCAGGTGGCTCCCAAAGTGAAACTTTTGCTGCTGGAGTTCGACTGTGGAAAAAAAAGGACTCAATTTAAATCCATTCATGGTAGCAGTGGGTGGCTTGTTAGTGCTTTAAGAAAAGTAGACGAGCAAGTGACTGACTTTCTAATTTGCTTGTGTGGCAAAGCTTCCTTACTGTAGGAATGAAAATTGATTAAGGCAAGTTAATTTATGGAGCTCATTTTAGACGCAAGAGGAATCTGATTAGCATTAAATGAGTACATGTGCAAAATAGCTGGAAAAAAAACACATTAAAAATGCAGTACAATAAAGTGTAGTAAAGCAATGACGTGCTACCTTTGGCAATAAATTGCTGCATCAAGAGTCCGTACATCAGTATGACTTAACTACTTAATTAGCTGTATGGAAGCAACACATCCCCACATCCAGTAAGTGTTGCCATGGGAATTGTAATATGAAAGGTTAAGTACTGTACACCCTTCATGCTGGAACTGGATTTTTTACTGTTGAAAAAACACTAACTCCTTCAATACCGGCCATTTTAGATTATTTGGACTGATCTTTTCAGAATATTGTGTTCTATGATTATAACAACCAAAAGAAAGATTAGACGTTGAAGGATGTTTCTATCTATTTCTGTTCTTTAATTAGTAGTAGAAAGTATGTACGTTTCAGGAAAATAGCAGTTCCTGACTATAAAAGTCAGAAAACAAGCTTTCGCTTAGAAACATTTTTGGTTTTGCTTTTATGACAGCTCAAATATCGAAAGAAATTTACCATCGCAGAAAAGGGCTTGTTGGACAATGTCGGCATATTGGTTTTCGGCAAAAAAAAGCCGATATCGGACATCCCTATTAAAAAGACACTAAACAACAATAAAATGCTAATTTAAGAAGATTTGCATTGGGGAGTATTTGGAAGCACAAAAATGTCTAAATGCTGTAAATGATATGGTCATTCGGTGTCAGTAATGTTACATGGATGAGACAATAGCTACTGTAGGAAGTACTGCACAGAAACAAGAAGTAAAAAAATGCTAACGTGCAAGTCTATATTATGTCTTATTTTCTCTTATAATGTCTACTATATTGGTTATTACGAGTGTAAAGGTGACTATAGGGGTGTTATTTTATGTCTAACAGACTCTAATAATGTAAAAATGCAGGTTTTGTATGCAAATATTCCATTTATAAAAAAGGAAACCTGGTTTACAGGAATGGACTGACCACGTTTGGGCCTGGAACCAATGAAGTGAGATGAGCAAGGGATCACTGTACAACATTCTAAACATACAGTACGCAACATAAGTCTGAAAAGTTTCTTTCTTTTGTTACCTATGAATCGTATGATGCGGCGGATAAGCGGGTTGAGGTAACAACAGTCGCCGGTTACGATGGTCTTCTCCTGGGCGAGGAGCGATTCCCTCGTAGATTTCATGGCATACATGGACACCTCCCCGACGAAAATCTAGATGCACACACAAAGAAAAGATGATGTTGTTAGAATGTAGAAGAGATAACGCTGTTTCTTAACGCAGCCTTTCGTCAGCTCCATTTTGGTGGTGACATTTCATTACCTCTGATGGAAAAACTGCTGCTGGACACGCTAAATGGAATTCCTATAGTGAGGCTGGATGCAATTGTGTGTGTGTGTGTGGGTGTGTGTGTGTGGGGCGGGGGTGTTGTTTAGAAGAGATGCTGCTGTGACCCTCACAATGTCCTTCACCAATGTTCCCAAGGAGTGTGTTTGTTTGTTACCATGATTACAGAGAAAAAACCTCAAATTGTGGCGGCCGGATTTTGTCTGCTTAACTATCAGCCATGTTTCAGAGGATACCGAGTATTGTTTATTCAAGTTGGCAGGAAGACTGCCAACTGATGCTGATTATGTTTTCATATATAAATACCTCCTTTATTTCTTTTCAACCCAATTCTCAGGTCCAAACTCATTCATTCATTCATTTTCTACCGCTTATCCTCACGAGGGTCGCAGGGGTGCTGGAGCCTATCCCAGCTGTCTTCGGGTGAGAGACGGGGTGCACCCTGGACTGGTGGCCAGCCAATCACAGGGCACATATAGACAAACAACCATTCACACTCACATTCATACCTATGGACAATTTGGAGTCGCTAATTAACCTAGCATGTTTTTTTTGGAATGTGGGAGGAAACCGGAGTACCCGGAGAAAACCCACGCAAAGTCCACACAGAGATGACCGAGGGAGGAATTGAACTCGGGTCTCCTAGCTGTGAGGCCTGCGCACTAACCACTCATCCACCGTGCAGCCATATTTTTTATCATTACAGTATAAAAAAAACTGTTTACGACCTTGTATCAGAGCCCTCTAGCCATGAAATAACACCCCTATAGTCACCGTTACTCTCCTACCAGCCAATATAGTAGACATTAGCCAGCCAATCACAGGGCACATATAGACAAACAACCATTCACACTCACATTCATACCTATGGACAATTTGTAGTCGCCAATTAACCTAGCATGTTTTTGGAATGTGGGAGGAAATCTGACAAAAACACGGGGAGAACATGTAAACTCCACACAGAGATGTCCGAGGGTGGAATTGAACTAGGGTCTCCTAGCTGTGAGGTCTGTGCGCTAACCACTTGTTCGCCTTGCAGCCGGTAGGTCCAAAAAATATTTCCACTAAAAATATATAGGGCTTGAAAAAGTCCAATATTTGGTTGTCGATCAGACATCGATCACATATACTGAATTTGAATGGGCAGTTTTTTTCCCCCAACTGACTGGCTGCTGGGTCAATCCTCAATTGTCCATTCATCAAACCTTGATGAATGGACAAGTTCAATACCTGTTGGTGGAAATCCATTTTACATTTGACATTACATGGTGAGATGGCTCAGGTTGTAGAGTGGGTGTCTACCAACCTGATTGTTCGATCCTCAGTCAAGTAATATTCAAGTCAAGGATATTCTAGAATAGTTCAGCATTCCGGCTGCACGGCGAGTGGTTAGCACCCAGGCCTCACAACTAGGAGACCCGAGTTCAATTCCACCCTCGGCCATCTCTGTGTGGATCTCATGTTCTCCCCGTGTTTTTCTCCGATTTCCTCCCACATTCCGAAAACATGCTAGGTTAATTAGCCACTCCAAATTGTCCATAGGTATGAATGTGAGTGTGAATGGTTGTTTGTCTATATGTGCCCTGTGATTGGCTGGCGACCAGTCTAGGGTGTACCCCGCCTTACGTCCGAAGACAGCTGGGATAGGCTCCAGCACCCCCCGCGACCCTTGTGAGGAAAAGCGGTAGAAAATGAATGAATGAATGAATGAATGAGTTCAGCATTCCGGCTGCACGGCGAGTGGTTAGCACCCAGGCCTCACAACTAGGAGACCCGAGTTCAATTCCACCCTCGGCCATCTCGGTGTGGATCTCATGTTCTCCCCGTGTTTTTCTCCGATTTCCTCCCACATTCCAAAAACATGCTAGGTTAATTAGCCACTCCAAATTGTCCATAGGTATGAATGTGAGTGTGAATGGTTGTTTGTCTACTATATGTGCCTTGATATTGGCTGTCCACTGGTCCAGGGTGTACCCCGCCTCTCACCCGCAGACAGCCAGCTGGGATAGGCTCCATCACCCCCTTGTGACTATAAGCGGTAGAAAATGAATGAATGTCAGCATTCCCATGCAACTTGTAGGGAAATTGCTTCATCTACTTGAGTCTTTGAAAGGAAAAAAAGGTACAAGAAGACAGATGAAAACCCCACAATACGGTTGTGACTGTTTGAAGGCTTCAAAGAGGTTTGAATCATGTCTACATTCATCAGCATGAAGGAGGATTAATCGGCATTTATCAAAGGTTTTTTAAACTGGCTGATTCCTGGCGTCTTGACGTACACCAACCCTCTGAAAATTATGAAACACACCATGACAGACCTGGATACACCTAAAAGGGAATTCATTCAATGGAGAATAGAGGCTAATGATTTTTATTAGCGTAGGAACTCAAATTGTGTCCCAATCAAGTGATTTTGTAACTCTACAAAAAGAATACAGAGGAGCCTAAATCTTCCTGGTCAATGCATCTTAATAACGCTGACATCGCCATCGCAGTAATTAATGGAAGCGCGGGACCGCCATACCCTTGAAAGTCCATAAAATGCATCACCTGTGACATTAAAATGACAGATTGCAACTGCCCACCATATTCAGGCTTAGCCTTTTTATGCATATCACCTTATTCACACGCTAGGCACGACACCTTGATCGCAGGAAAACCATCATTCATAAATGTTGCATCACGTTCCATCCCAAGTAGGCTCTTTATGAGCAGCACATCTACACACTTACAGACATTTGATAGGATTCTCTTTGTTATCTGATTGGGTGTTGTGAAAAATAATCATCATAGGAATCTGCATTCCCAAAATAGAAGTGATGTGTAATTGAAAATAATATCATCACAGAATGGAACAACATCCATTTACTATCACAGCTGGTGAAACCAATCAGATGATTTTTTCTTTCGTATTTATGCAGAAGCATTTTGCTCAATTTTGCCATCGAACCAGATCAAGCTCAAACTGTGAAACAAATATTTGTCTCCCCCGAAGAAAGACAAGAAGAGCTGTGGACAGAATTATGTTATGCAACATTTGTCATTTTACATTCATTCATTCATTCATTTTCTACCGCTTATCCTCACGAGGGTCGCGGGGGTTGCTGGAGCCTATCCCAGCTGTCTTCAGGCGAGAGACGGGGTACACCCTGGACTGGTGGCCAGCCAATCACAGGGCACATATAGACAAACAACCATTCACACTCACATTCATACCTATGGACAATTTGGAGTCGCCAATTAACCTACTATGTTTTTGGGAGAACATGCAAACTCCACACAGAGATGGCCGAGGATGTATTGAACTCGGGTCTCCTAGCTGTAAGGCAGAGGTAGGGAACCTATGGCTCGGGAGCCAGGTAGGGCTCTTTTGATGACTGTATCTGGCTCTCAAGCATTTCTTACCACAATAAAAATGTATTTTTGCTAACATTTTAAAGTAAACATCACGGAAATGATATAAATAATATTCAAAATCAACAACTTTCTTATGCATTTTAATCCGTCCATTTATTTTCTACTGCAATACGGCCGACCATATCTATCTTTCCTGATGATATTTTCCAGGTCAAACACCAAAACTTGATTATTACTGGGTAATGCGGTAGTCTACCTCGGTCATTGAGATGTCAACATGTAAATATAAACTTTCCTCCTTTAGTCAAATAGTCACCTAGCTAAAGCTGCAGAACCAAGCCTTCTGACGAAGATGGCCAAAAGAATGAAATACATGTACGGAGTATGGTGCAAAACCATGCAGCAGCAGAAGTTGTATTAATGGCAACAAGTATTAGATTTATTATTAGACACTGCGCTGCTCACAAAAGTGTGCTGGCCACACCCCATTGGTGTGGGGTAGTGTGCCTGGTCTACGTAATTAGAGCCCATTATATCTAAAACTGTTGGTCTTACATAAAAATGCACACATTTCATTGCATTCAATGTTTAGAAAAATGTATATGGCTCTCACAGATACACATTTTAAAATATCTGGCCTTCATGGCTCTCGTAGCCAAAAAGGTTCCCAACCCCTGCTGTAAGGCCTGCGTGCTAACCACTCCTTCTCCGTGCAGCCTGTCATCTTACAGTAAACATATACATTGTCAGATGTTATTATTACACCTTTACATTGACTCACACTCACGCAACACAATCAGAGAGTTGCGCAACACTTACAAATAGTCCCATTGTCCTCACTCACACAAGCTTAGCTTTCACCTCACTAAACTTTCAGTTTAGCTCCAAATGTGAAAATTGTACATAGTTTATGGTGTTATATTTTGAAATGAACAAAAACATTTCACGCAGGCCACACAGCTAGGAGACCCGGGTTCGATTCTCAGCTCGGGCATCTCTGTGTGGAGTTTGCATGTTCTCCCCGTGCATGCGTGGCTTTTCTCCGGGTACTCCGGTTTCCTCCCACATTCCAAAAACATGCTAGGTTAATTGGCGACTCCAAATTGTCCATAGGTATGAATGTGAGTGTGAATGGTTGTTTGTCTATACTGCCCTGTGATTGGCTGGCCACCAGTCAGCTGGGGTAGGATCTAGCATAGTGAGGATAAGTGGCATAGAAAATGGATGTTGGTATAGTTGATGTTAGTATTGTTTCTATTATGAGAGCTGTTCTCCCTGTTTTAGTCGGGAACTGATATTTTCCTGAAATGTTCTACTGCTGATTACTAAAGAATGAAAAAAGGTATATGGTGTGTTTTTTTCTGATGAAAGACAGGAGTCTAATCTTTCTTTTGGTAGGTTCCATGTTTATATAGCCATACAACACAATACTGTGTGTGCCTTGAAAGATCAGTCAGTCAAAAATCGTCTGAAACTTTCGTTTGAAAAACGTCTGGGATTGCGATGTTGGCACAAAATACATTGCGTACCTTCTTTGTGTGATTTGCTGCGTGAACACGCCGCTTCTTCCCCTCAAACAAGATCCTGCTGAGCCCATCCTGCATAAATTACAGGCTGTTTGCTAATTGGCTAACATCCCGGGCCTGCCGTCGTTAATTCCGATCTGCCGTTTGCTTGGTTTATGACGCATGAAGAGAGGAGCAAAATGCCGAGTCAACTGTAACACCTGACAAGGCACTCTCACAGGGCGCAATTAGGAAGTTGGGAAAATACACACGTGTAAAAAGGGGGGTAAAACAGGAAGTGTTGAAGCTCAACTGCTGACATGGCACTCCTCACCGAGGTGAAGCGTGATCAGGGACAAGCAGCCGAAAGGATTTTGAAGGCAATAAATGGATTTATGTCAATGTTTACATGTAAAATGAAAATCCTGAGAGAGAGGAGATAAATATAGCATGCGCCTGTGTGGACTAGACGCTCTATCGGCGTGGAAGGCAACGAACGAGCACTCGCCGCAAATCTGGCGCAGCTCCGGACCAATCACAGCCGTCCTATGAATGTGTGTCTAGCTTTGGAATGAAGCGAACAACAAATGACAATACGAGAACATGATTCAGAGCATTTTAGAACGGTTGTACAAAATATATTTTGTGTATTTTTTTTTGGGGGGGGGGGGGGGCGACCATAAAGACCTTTTATGACAACAGTATTCCTTAACACAACCGAAAAGTCCACTTCTAAAAGTAAAATGAATGAACGCCAGAAAACAGGCCGGTTAGAATGTAAAGCGACACAGAAACCAAAGCAAAGCCAACGTGCAACAACACCGACACCTGGTGGACGAATCTTGCCACTACTGTTGAAGACACCCTGAAGCGCCTGATTTGTTCTGGTCATGTTGTATGATTAAATTCAACCCGCCGCATTCATATGAAAATGAAAAAGGCTGGAATGAGGAATTGAGTTTATCTATGCAAATATGAAAATCCTTCACGTGTATATGAACATATTATATATTATAAATTTTCCTCTATGCGTGTCTAATTCATTATCTCATTGCTTGTCTATTACATTCCATTACTTCCTGTTTTGGTTTTGACCAGCGATGTGGTCGGATGGGAAATGCCAATCCAAATAGAGAGTTAAAAATGATCATATTTTCGGTAAAATTATTCTACATACTCACTTATATGAAGTAAGATAGCTGTCAAAAAGGTGTGTGCATGATTTTAACCATTTGTATGTTAACGCTTTTCAACTCGTACCCACAAACTTTAATTCGTGCTCATAGAAGAGAGTTGTATTCACAAGAATACAACTTTTCAACTCGTACCCACAAACTTTAATTCGTGCTCATAGAAGAGACGTCGTAGTCGTAGAAATTAGAGTTGTATTCACAAGACTTTGCACTCACAGCTTTTAGATTCATACTCACATGAAAAAAATCCTAACCCGCACAATTTCTCAGATTCATGTATATGACAGCAGAATTTTGTGTACAACAATTTCATTGACATACAAATGTTTAAGATTACGAATACGAATGGTTAAAATCATGCACACACCTTTTTGACAGCTATCTTACTCCATACACTTAGACCTTCCCCGGGACCTTCTGCTACAGTTACACATTACCGCAGTTTGTGTAGTATTGCTTATACAGTATTGCAGTTTTCCCATTTAAACAGTAAAGATAACACTGGCAGAACAGCACCCCCACCTGGCGATAAAGAGGAACGTCAGGCATGCAGTGATGGAGTTGAATTGTTGTACATTATGGCATGTTTTGATTGTACAGAGGCAGAAATTATCATACAAATACAATAATACGCAAATTATTATTAGTATTAGTATTATTATTATTAGTATTTTTTAATTAGTATTTTGCTTCCTGGTTTCTGCTTTGATTTTTGAGACCGCTTAATTGCGTGGTTGGGTCGTAAATATATTTTAGGAGTAATGTGTTTTAAGTTTTAAAGGAGCTTTAACAGTGTCATTTTACCTTTCTGGCACACATACTGTATCAAGCAATTGTAGACCTGGTGGTATACGCTTGTAGCCTGCAAATAAACAGTACTTTATTTTACAGTAAACACTATTTATGGCATATTAGGGTCTTGTGTTCAGTGTCTGAGGTTGCTGGACAAATTGCTATACCTTATTTCTGCTGGAGGTGTTTGTCAATAACAAAACTGCAGAGACTATGTGGCATTTATTAGGGGTAAGGCATTCATTATGACTTTTTTGTACATATTATCTATTTTCTCGGTATTCTATGACAATTAAATAATGATAAAAAATTTTTGGCATGTATTAAGGTAAGGCATTCATTCTGACCTTTTTTGTAATTTTAGAATCATAGCAAAAAATACTGTCTATTTTCTAGGTATTTTTGCCAATTAATATAATGATGATTAAAGAAAATATAATAAGAAAACTGCAAAGACTATCTGCCATTTATTAGGTGTAAGGCATTCATTCTGACTTTTTTTTTTACATACTATCTATTTTCTAGGTATTCTATGGCAATTAAATAATGATAGACTATTTGGCATGTATTAGGGGTAAGGCATTCGTTTCTGACTTTTTTTAAATTTTTAAATAATAGCAAAAAATATTGTCTATTTTCTAGGTATTCTTGCCATTTAAAGGAATGATGATTAAAGAAAATATAATAACAAAAATTCAGAGACTATTCAGCATTTATTTGGGGTAAGGTTTGTTCTGACATTTTTGTAACTTTTTCATTTTCTTTATATTTTAAATTCTAATTATTTTTGTAATTTGATTTAAATTTGATTAATTGGTCATAGTTGTTTTGCAATTACAAATAATGATTAAATAATAAAATAAAATAATATATAAAATATAAATAAAAAAATAAAAATGTTTTTTAAAACATATGCTATAAAGTTAGTTTTTTTAACACAAAATGCAGATACTAATAATGAATATTTTTTTTAAATTCAAGCTTTGTCTTTAAATATAATTTTTTTTACAAACTTAACAAAATACTTTAAAATATCAAAGTGGCCTCCCAGTATCAATACATTCAATATGAGCAGTCATATATGCACAGAATAAATGCCTGTAAAAGAGTAACAATGACTTCAATGTGACTTACAATAGCAGTTGGAGCAGCAGCCACCACACAGTACAAGATGAGGGGGGGTACGAAGCTGGATTCTTCCGTCCCGGGGTACGGCTTCATCAGCTCAGCATCATTACAGAAGAATCCCTGCACGTGCACGCTGAAAAGGTCCGTGCACTCCATGTAGTAGGCCAGCAGCACCGTGCCGGACATGATGACGAGCTGGAAGAAGAACATGTCGGAGGTGGAACTTTAGGAGTCTTTCATCATTCACTGTTTTTTAAAAAAAAAAAAGTTCATCTCACAAGACCAGATCTTTTCCTGGTCTTTCCTCTGCTCAGCCGCGCTCCTCTAGCAGATTTTAACACACAACAAGCCAATAAATCCTCAGAAATCATCTCTCTCTCGCTCTCTTTCTCAAGCTAACTCACCAGCAGCATCACTTACCACCACCTCTCCTCCTCCCCCTGCACCCCCTCATCCTTTTCATCCCTCCAACGTCAAGCTTTTGTCTCTGTTCTTTTTCCCTTTCCAGAATCAGCTGCAGGCAACCCAGCTTCTTTTTTTAAAGTATGGTATCTAAAGTGCATGATGCGGAGAATCTCTCTTTTTGTTATTTTTATTTTTTTTGTGCATTTTTTATAATTCAGCCGCTAATGTGCTGAAATAGCAGTGGCAATCTGCTACGCTGTTATATCAAAGGAGGCTGAAATCAAAGGATTTGGTTCCAAAAAGGGGGCGGGTACAATATAAATATACGTGGTGGGAGATATCTTAGTCACACTGTAATACAGCCAAGTATATCATAAGGCTTGCACGTAAACATGCAAAGCTTTTTAGAAATATGAACATATTGGCTCCTCCGCCATGTTTCTAAATACCTACATAAGTGTACTGGAGCATTCATCAACCAGGCACCGCCTCCACATTTCAAACTGGCCAATCGTGAAATGAGAAATTCACCCAGAAGAAGCCATCACAGGAAGTGGCATTGGCACTTGGTGGGTGGCTCACAGAAGTGCTTGAAATCACTCCAAACAATAAAACTTCATTCATATGAAACACAACAAAGGTAAGACAAGATTCATCATCAATCTTCAAAGTTTAATGTAGACTTATTGACAGATGTTGTTCTCTGCCTGTTTCTGACATTTGTCCACTGAAGTGCCTGTGGTTTGAATTCTCTTTAAGTTGGTGTTGTTGAGCTTTCAGCTGACGTTTGTGGCAATACCGAGCTGTCCCGTGGTCAAATATGGCAGATGATCTAACTCAGGGGTGCTCATTAAGTCGATCGCGATCGCGGAGGTGGTACTGGTCGATCGCGGCGTGACATTAAAAAAATATCATCCTAGCATCAATGCCGTCACTTGATTGATATACAGGGGAGCCATTCAGATGACAACCTTCGGGTGACCAATCAAATCAAACAACGTCTCTAAGTGCAGCAGAACTTACGATATCAGCCTATCATCCATCCCTGTTACTTGATTGACATACAGGACAACCAGTCAGATGACAACTGAATTTTGACCTTTAGGTCACCGCTCATGCGTAAACAACGATGCAAAGTGCTAAGCTAGTCGGCGAATTGCGAGATTTTAAGCCCTCGCTAAAGTTTATGGTCACTAAAATGAGTGAAGGAGCTGGACCAAGTAAAAAGGCAAAAACTGGACCAAGTAAAAAGGCAAAAAACATATCACTTCCATACGGATATGGAATATTATACGGATATTGTGATACGGATATTATCCATGACTGATAAACATTTGGAAGTGTGCTTGAGGCTGGCTATCAGCAGCTACTGTCCGGACTATGCATCCCTGGCTGATTCAATTCAGTGCAAGTCATCAAAGTAAACTCAGGTAATTACAAAAAATGTTAATAGTTAATTATGTGTGTTTTGCAATATTGGCTCATTTGGTTATGTAAGGTACATCAACATACATTGTACGTACAAATAATCCTCAATACATTTGAAAATAAATAGATGTTTTGCATTTTTGTAGTGGGTAGATCATTTTGACTCGGTCATTTCAAAAGTAGCTCGCATGCTGAAAAAGTGTGAGCACCCCTGATCTAACTAAACAAACTAAAATACTCATGCAAAGCAGATAAAGAGTTGTAATTGTGAATTCGGTACTGTATTCTCCGTTGGCCACTAGGCGTCGCTGTTCGGTGAGACAGGAACCATACACCTCACTCAGGGAACACATTTACTGTAACACACTGCCCCAGCAGGAGTTTTATTTATGTCTTAAATGGGTTATTTACACGTCTTCTGTCAACTATATTGAGTGTAAACGACAAAGCTATATTTTGATATATTATTATCGTATTTGTGCAATAATGGTTTGAAAATTATAGCATGTTTTGCATATTCAAGTCAGCCACTGCAATACTGGTTTGTAACGGCGGGTGTCGCCAAATCCATTCAGGTATCATTTCAGGTTTAACATGACAAAACGTCATCAATAGTTCAACTTGATAATCCTTACAAAACCTCCCAAATTTGATTTCTTAAACATATATCGAAATCCAAATTAAGAATATTTACTGATGCAGGCCATACTTGTTAAGCATCATTACATTTCCCAAATTCTACATTTGTATTGGAGGCATATGAACTTGTTATGGCTAGTTAATCAAACTGCTGTGTAATGTTTTAGTATTTGTCATGGTGTCTGAAGCAGACTGAACAAAATAACCAGCAGGGTGCAGGTTGCAAGAAGACTGCAAGAAGGAATGATTGTTGGCACATGTACAGTTTCCCACAGATGGCCATGCTGATACAGTACGTGTGTGTGTGTGTGTGTGTGTGTGTGTGTGTGTCGCACAAAATTACCGTCAATACGGCCATGGATGTTGGCTTCTGCATTACTTTCGTTATTCATCTTGACTATATAACCAAGTCATACAATTCTGCACTACGGTACAGTATATGCAAACATACCATTGTCACATGTAGGTCACTGTACCAAAATAATCAGTGTTGTCGCACCACTGAAGCGCGACTAACTGAGGACTCTTTGTGTTGCTTGTTTCCACTCCACATCAGCACACAACACTGTGTTACCTTCCTTTTCTTCACTAAATATGTTGCTGGTTGTGTCGCCGCACAATGTCACACCATATGCACAGCAGTCACAACTCTTGTGTCCTCATCCACAAACACAAGGTGTATCCTTGAAAACGGTACTGCTTGGTGGGTACCTGCATTATTGTACCAAAATACCTTCAGCCAGGGGTGTATTAAGTGTGCCGTTGGGGCCAATTGTGAGCAAATTGAACAAAAAAACAGCAACAATGGGGAAAAATAAACAAAAGGCTATGTCCCACATGATAGAGGGAAAAAGCTATCCTCCCTTTCCGTGTGGAAGTGGTAAGTTTTGGGCTTCTTAAGTTGAGAAGAAATAAGTTCAAGCGTAACTGGTTAGCTTGCAAGCTCAAGTCCCTGCAGAGTTGTGCAATTTAATATAAACAGTGAATAATAGAAGCGTAAATGTGACGATAGCCGTGTTATTTCATGCTTAAAGGGCTCTAGTCATGTTAAAAACCATGCGTAGAGAGTCATAAACAGGTTTTCTATGTTTTAAGTATGAAAATATTCCATTTATTAACATTGACTCCGATATCAATTCATTTGCTACGGTTGGGTCAAGAGGGTGCAAATAAAATATGCACTACAGCTGCAGTTTAGGGGATGTAAAATCCCATACGTCATCTTAACCGGTTTCTAAAAGCTAAATTAAACAGTATCCAAAGCTTAAAAACCAGCCTAGAATTTCAATGCATGAAACCCCAGCATGTTTATTATCATGAGCATGATCACATTAATGCTGACCTTCATCCTACTTAAGTATGCAAATGGACTACAGCAGGCCTAGGGCGTATTTACAGCATCAATTATAATATATATATATATATATATATATATATATATATATATATATATATATATATATATATATATATATATATATATATATATATATATATATATATATATATATATATATATATATATATATATGATGATTTATTTATTTATTTATTTTCTCCATTGCTGCTAGGCGTAGGCTCATAATGAGATGAATGTCAGTGTACAGGAAGCGGAGTCTACCCCGGACACTCCTGATCAGTGGGTCATTTAGAATTGAACTCATTTGCATGTTTTTAGTCTACACTGATGACCTTTCAATAAAAAAATTCCATCTCATGCCATATATGCATTCATGAATGGCGGTCTACCACAGATTTGGACCGCCACAGATATATTTGCCGTTATTCTATAAGAACACGTTTCAAGATGATTTAATAATGAAGGAGACAACTCAATCCAGCCTGGACAGACACCTTCTGGAGAGAATGTCTGAGGAGGGGGTGGGAGAGGACAGAGAATATGAATGTCAGGCTCACATGCCTAGACACACAAGGTTATTTAAATTAGGTGATAAGCATTTGGAGGACGTTTTTGCAGGAAACCACATATGCGAGGGTAGGGGTGATTTCCTCCCCCTGTGAGGGCCAGAGACGGCAGAGGGCAGAGTCACATGTCTAGACGCCCCAGGCTATTTGAATTTCCTGGTCTTAGTGGACACTTTAGGAGTCTCTAACATGAAATCACATATAGCTCCTCTCAACGAGCAGTGGGTGCTGCTTTGGGACCCAATCTAAAAGCACTCACAAGCGGCTCCGTCTTGCTTTTAACAATAAAAAATACACAAAAGAAGTGACAGAAGAAAGCTCAACTGTATTTCTAAATAGATTTATTAATTTCTACATAATGCAACCACCCTGCCACAAATAGATGGCAGTCCAATAGGTACAAAGTTACTGCAGCAAGACACTACCCGCCTGGTGCAGCCATCTACCGGTACTGCACTTCATATTTCTAGTTGAAAAATACTGTTCCTTGCAAGTTGCTGTGTTTATATGCAGACCACAATCTTTCCACCAGAGGCCTGCGCTCGACTGCGCTGCCAAATGTAATCAGCATACGAAATGCATGACCTGCTGTAAGAACCAAACCTAAAGTAGAAATGGTGGCGTAACTTTCCGAGCTCACCAAACAATATAACAGCTCCTCGACTTGAATTATTGATCGGTTGTAATGCGGTTTTAGAGCTAACTGGAGAGAATTGACTGGGAGGGAAATAATCATTAGTGTTTATTATGGTCAGGGTCATGACTGGGCTTGAGTCTACACCACGGAGCGGCCAGCAGTCAATCATAAACACACCGCCATTCACACCGGCACCGTCACTTATCTGTGTTAGTCCACAGATAAACCTTTTTTCTGCAGTCCCCCGGGTGGTCACGTTGAGCGCAGCCAACAGTGAGTCACACCTCCCTCCCGGAGGACAGATTTAATTTTGGGAGAAATAAAAGATGAGAACATGATTGATGGCTTTGCATCACAGAGGCTGCATGCATCCCGGAAGAGATGACTGATAAGGAACGGAACTATCCCCGAGTCTTTTCTAGCCAATAGATTGTCTCTGTCTCTGTTATAAAGGGCCTGCTGCTGCTATTTTAGGGGCTTTGTTAGGACTTTCAGCACAGAACCTGAATTTTTATTCGGCCTAAAACTGCACCAAAAGTGCTATCATCTGTTGTGGAGTTGCAGCATCACCTCTTTGTACACTTCCTCCTTTTAATTAGTGACCCCCTCTTCCTTCCACCTCACTTCATTACACCTTTATCATTCTCCTTATCTCCTCTCATCACACCTCCCTCGTGATTCCGGCTGAACAGCTGTTTTTTTTAAAGAGTTTCAATGATTAAGAAAAAAAACAATGCTTCAGAGGTTGATGATGCGAAGGAAGTGACAAATGGCCACGAGCTGTCAACACTGCCTCTGGGGTTCAACTTCACAGGCCAGCTGCTCTGCTTGGAATAGAGAGGGGTTTCTGTGTCTAAAAACATCCCGATGTGTCGTCGTGTAGCTTGGGTGAGCAAAATAAACCCAGATGCGGCGATACATGGGGGGATACGACTGGGATAGATAGATAGATAGATAGATAGATAGATAGATAGATAGATAGATAGATAGATAGATAGATAGATAGATAGATAGATAGATAGATAGATAGATAGATAGATAGATAGATAGATAGATAGATAGATAGATAGATAGATAGATAGATAGATAGATAGATAGATAGATAGATAGATAGATAGATAGATAGATAGATAGATAGATAGATAGATAGATAGATAGATAGATAGATAGATAGATAGATAGATAGATAGATAGATAGATAGATAGATAGATAGATAGATAGATAGATAGATAGATAGACTCCCTTTATTGTCATTGCACAAAACACAGTAGTGAAATTGCCAACGAAATGTCGTTGCCTGGTCAGTCCTGGTCAGAGCATCGATGATAATAAAGTGATGATAAAGAATCTTGAAGATGCCCTCTGCTCTGTCTGACTATTTGTCCACCTTGAGCAGAAATAAGTCCATCCCGCTTATGTCGACAACCCATCTAAGTCAGGGGTGTCCAAACTTTTTCCGGAAAAATTAAAGGATGCAAGGATCACTTTGATATCTGCAAAATATACACAACTTTTTTATTTTTATAATAGATATAATTTTTCTGCTAATTTTATTATTACATATACTAAAATAAAAAAATATTCTCATTTAGTCTCATAAAATCTCATAAAACGTAACTTTTTTTCACTTAATATTTAGTTTTTATTCTCCTAAAATCCCTGCTGATTTTTCCTTTTGGCTGCTGTTGTTGGTTGTTTTTTTTGTTTTCTTGTTAAATGAAATTATACTTTTAGAATGGCTGCAAATGGCCCCCGAACCCTGCGTTTTTTGACACCCAACTCCTCAAGTCCCAGCTCCACTGTGTTGTGTAAAAAGTCTCAACATAAAATGCAAGACCCAAAGGGTCGTTCCATGAAAGTGGACCTGTGTTGTACTCTTAACTTCATCATTGTTTTATACAAGACAAAAATGACTTTTAAGAATTTATCAGAGCAAGAACCCTCGTTGTTTTGATGCCGTGGGTCATGCATCCGTTCAATAACTCCAGCGACTCTTATTCCTTACTACACTTTTAACGTTTGTATGAATATTAGCGTCTACACTTGAAATCATTTGCAGCTTAGTCAGAGGATGCTGTCACTTATTGACCCCACTCTCATTAAACACGCTAATGATACAAATTACATGATTAGCTGATGAAGTTCTCATACTAAACTCGAGCCAAGATGCTAGAAAACTGCTAAATATGCACAAAGGCCATTTTATAGAAGCAGCAGTGTTTTTTTTGTTTTTTTTAAGTCAACGCCAGCTGGAGAGCTGTCACACTTAGAGCTGTCACACTTAGTAAATCTGAATTGACAGTAATGGGAATTTCATGGAATCTTTTATACAATGATCAAGGTGACTATTTCAAAGCTGTGTTTGTGCCCGTTTTTATTTGGTTCCTTCCGAACTTTGTGGGAATTTTGGTGAAGGTCCACGACTGTGCTTGGATGAGTTGGACAAACATAAGAACCCTGACCTAAACCCATCCAATACTTTTGGGATGAGCTAAACTGGAGATAGTGACCCAAGATAGTCCAACTCCAGTAACGTCTGACTTCTTCTGGATCTTCCCAGAAGAATGAAAACTGGTAGTTGCAGAGGGGAGAGCAACACTATGGCCGCAATGGATTCAGTCTGAGCCCGGGGGAACATTCTCTGACACTGTCCCTGCTCATCCTAAACCTCTACTGTACAGTGTTCCCTCATTTATGGCGGGAGATAACTATTATTATTATATGTTTTGAGGCTGCAAAACACATTTATCTCGTATTTACATATTCAAAAAACTTCAAACCTCAGTTTGAATTTTAACAATCAACCTACAAGGTTGGATACAAGAAATTATTAAATGGCTCTCGTGTATTACAGCGTATACAGCGCAGTGTATACAGTACAGTGTATGCAGTGCAGTGTATACAGCGTTTTTGTATCCTTGTTAAAACAGAATGCTGCAGTAATGCTGCTTCGAAGAAAGCAATTTGTTTTTTTTGTTATTGACCATAATACTGTTTTGTTGATCAGCTTTTATAGTACATTGTAGTTGTCTCCAATTGTACAATCCCACAGCGACTAATCAATCCTGTCAATTTCTCCTCTTCTCTTAACGTCAAGTATGGCGCAGTGATGGGATCGATTAAATGACACGTCTTTATTTTCACTTTGTGAGTTCTTTTTTGTTGTCTTCCTATTGTTTTCTATTATGAGAGGTGGTGGTTATCAAATACACGAGAACCCCGTTCCTAAAAGGAGAAATAATTTTCAGAGCATAAAAATGATATATATGTTCATTACTTGGATTATATTTATCGGAAAAACAGAATCTCATCAAAATACTCACAGCGCTGGGCACATTTTCACCCCCTTTAGTTGCTTTCTCAGGAGTGTGAGGCAATGCCGAGGTGTCATGTGATGTGTTGTGTTACATAACGCGTGCAAACGGCATGAGCTCTGCTCGACATGCAAGGTGCCGCCTTGTGAACAGGAAAAGAAATCAAAATTCACAAGAAGGGCCGCATTAAGTATCACGTCAAGAGTGTCGGAAAGCCAGAGGTCAGTTGAGAAGATCCCTGAGCTAAAATAGACAAACTACGCTCATTCAGGGAAGCAACATCAAATGTTTTTTTTTTGGGGGGGGGGCAGAAAGAAGAAGCAGGGAGTCCTGAGACATCCCCCCTGATTAAAGACCTTCCGCTAACAAGGTAATTAAATATGAAGGAAGGCACACACACACACACACATTTAGCCTTCCACTCATCCCAACACTTCACGCTCCAGTTAGCCGTTAACAAGTTACCGCACAAGGTCATTTTGCTCGTGTTTAAACTTCCTCTCACACACCTCACGTGCACCACAATAAAAACCACAGCCAACACGTGCACACGACTCACCTCTACGAAGATGAAACACGGGATGATGGAGTAACTGCGCAGGATGTGGTTGGACGCCATCTTGCCTCCCCGTCCGGAGACTTCCCCTCTTAGGATTCACGGCGTCTCACTCTGTCAAAGACATCATCACCAACATCACATGTCAGAGCTCATTTTATGATCAAGTCGGATATGCGCCAAAGATGGCCTCACCGCCAACATAGTAGTGGTAGTAGTGCGCAAAGCTACCTTTCATATCGCCCGCAGCTTGAAAGCGTTGACAAATATTGTAGATGCTTACATTGCAGAGACGTCTGGTAGGGGCAAAGACTCAGTCAGGACAACCGCCTTGCCTGTTGCAGGGCTCCCCCAACTATTTTTAAGTGTAACAGATGGCGGTAAACGCTGCATTGTGGCCCAATGCATGGTTAGCGACGGTTTACGTCACACAGGCATGCACACATTATGTGTGGAGGCAATATGTCAAAACGTGTAATAACATCAGGAGGGGCTGATAAAATAGCACTTTAGCACTTTTCAATTACTTGAACACTTTAGCACACAAGCACTTTGTCTCCTCAAGTCAAGTGCACGTTTTTCCTCCTTCTTTACCTCATCCAATACCAAAGTGGCAGTTATATTGATGATGATATTTCAGCAAAACATTTTTTGTGTCAAAGGGGAAGTTATACTTGAAATGTATATTTTCTCCCTTTTTTAGTTGGGAACTGATATTTTCCTGAAACTTACATATGTTCTACTGCTGATTAACAAAGAACGGAAAAAGGTAGAAACAGAGTTTCTAGAGTCTAATCCCTCTGTTGTTAGGTTCCACCTTTTTATAGCCATAGGACACAATATTCTGTGTGCATTGAAAGATGAGTGGCAGATACTGAAGGGTTTGCGATGGCTGGGATTGAATGAGTTCTAATTAAATGGTATTATTATTAGTGTACTTAACATGGACCAATTAGCCCCTGGCTATAATCTTGATTATTCATGTTGAATAATTGAATCTATAAATCTACAGGCTAAAAGCTTACAAAACTGATTAGTGTTGCAATATCACATCTTGAAATCAACGTTGATCATTTTAGGGGAGGGGCGTCCAAAGTGTAGTTCAGCCTCGGCCCATGGCACATTCTTAAAAATATTATTCATTCATTTATTCTCAACCGCTTATCCTCAGGAGAGTCGCGAGGGTGCTGGAGCCTATCCCAGCTATCTTCCGGCGAGAGACGGGGTACACCCTGGACTGGCCGCCAGCCAGTCACAGGGCACATATAGACAAACAACCATTCACACTCACATTCATACCTATGGACAATTTGGAGTCGCCAATTAACCTAGCATGCACAAGAAGAACATGCAACTCCACAGGGTGGAATCGAACTCGGGTCTCCTAGCTGTGTGGCCTGCGTGCTAACCACTCGTCCAAAAATATGATTTACTAAAGTAATTTTTGAAGAACATCATTTCAGTAGAATGAAGTTCAAACATGTAAGAGACTTAAAAAAAATATTCTGAAAAACAAAACATCAAATAAAGTTGCAATTTTTGGAAAAGTAGATTGCGGAAAAAAAAAATTGGGAGTGAAAATGTTTTGGGAATTAAGAAATGAAAACAAGTCAGAAAATAATTTAAGAATGATGGATACTATGATAGATAGTGTGACTCTTTCCTAAGGGAAAATGTCTCTGTACACACATTTTGTTGTAAAATGACAACATATTGCTGCTTAGCAGCGCATTATCGTGTCTATTAAATGAGATAAGAAGGCAGGGATGACCTTGAAAACCACAAGAGGCCTCCTCGAACATCTGTCCGCTCACATTTGAGCTGCTTATCCTCGCTCTCAGTGGTACAAAAGAACAAACAGAGCAGCTCAAATATCCTTTCAGCTGAGCTAATTTCCTTCTGGGGAATCTCAAAAGCTCCCAGGGACAGCTGGGAAATGTCGTCTCTCTGTTTGGCCTGAGGTCAGCCTCCGTGGTTACCTCTCACCACTAAGGTAATGGCTTCCCTCCCATGCCATCACCCTAAAAAAAGAACTGAAGTCCACTAGCGGGGGAGGACTTTGTCGCTGTAGCAAACTGGCATAGTAAGGGATCCAAATAGACCGAGGTGTTCTCTCGTAGCATGAGGCAAGAGTCAAATTTACATCACGCATCAATAACATCAATGTCTTTACATTATTGACTATTATCATTATTAATAATATGTGTCGTACATAGGTGCAACCTCAAAGCCACGCACATGTGTAGCCGAGTCATAGAAAAACTGTAATTTTTTTTTACGTTTTTGTATGCCCCAGTTTCCGTATGATACGATTTTTTGTTTATTGTCTCGATTTTAGTACAATATTGCAAGTAACAAATTAGTCCTGTGTCGATCCACAAAATCAAGTGCCCAAATAAAGCACCCTATGCATTTCTGACTCACTGTCAATGTATTTTTCATTGAGCGTGTCTGGAAAAACAACCCGCCACGGGGACAAAGAAAGTTGTGAGTGCCAGCAATTTGCATCGTTTGCATGTAAAACTGTAATTACTCTTTCTTTTTGTTGATATTTTTTTGGTGTAGAATGGATTAATTGGATAAAAATTGCCTTGGTTTTCATTTCTTGCATCAAATCAATAACAAAAACAAAGGTACCACTGTATTAAACATCCATTTTTGTAAAGGAAATCAATAGAAAGATTAAAATGAGGAGAGAATTGTAAACACGCGATGGCAAGCCGTTGTGTATAAAAGATAATCAAGATGAGACAACTTTGTTGTGTATCCTTAAAGGACTTCTTTGTGCTCTGTTGCCATATAGAAAATTCAATTAACTTGACCTTCGGGGGAGGGTGGGAGGGTAAATAGGGGGATGGGGCGCCCCCTGAATATAATAGTAGGGGTATATTCTCAGTTATCCCAGTTAGGTTATTGTTAACCTACTTTGGAAGAAATAGAGTTCCTACAGTGATCGGGGTATTGCCAAATCGATTTAAACAGCATCAGACTGAAAACAACAATTTGTTCAATTACATTGCCACCACTACAAAACCCAAACGGTAAAGGTGTCAAGTCACAGGTCTGCAAACAACACACAACTGAAAGTGTTCTACAAATTGAGTCATTAGACGCAGACGAGGCAGTGAAGATGATGAGGCTTAATCAGTCCTTAAGTGCCTGTCCCATCTCATTGCAACGTTCCATCCGCACCCATCAAGCTGACACTGGATGGCGGCAACCTGACCGTCACGCTCACATCTGTCTGGAGGCCTCATTCACCAAACACACAGGACACAAACGTCTGCTGATGTCAGCGTAGCAAACACCAGCGGTTACAAAACATGACAATGTGACGACTTGAAGTCGTTTGTCGTGTGGCGGCGCGGAGCTTCCCGATCAAGAGCGCTTCAGCTGTAACCGAGCGATGGTTTTCCACACCATCTCCCATTTCACTAAAACAGCAAGCGTCCTCCTCAAATGACATGTAAATTGAATTGCTTGCTGCAAATCCTCAAAAAATGCTGCAGCTAGACATTCATTGGATTCGTCTCAGCGCACTTCAACTGCGGAATCAGCCTCTAGTGGCTTAGTGTCTCTTCATATAATGGTGGGTAGGTAGCGGGTAGAGTCGGAGTGTCTCTACCGTGGGAGGGATAAATGTTTTCCTAAGTTAAGTCAAATTGAGTTGCAATATACAGATATTTTTGTGTCCTCACCTCACAAAGATTTTTCGTTTTATTAAATATATATATTTATTGATAGTGATATTGCTTTTTTGTGGTTAGCATGTTGGCCACACAATCAGGATATCGGGAAGACTGATGTGAGTGTAAATGGTTGTCTATATGCATCGCCCTAAGACAGCTGGGATAGGCTCCAGCATACCCACGACCCTCATCAGGATAAGTGGCATAGAACATGAATGGATGGATGGATGTCACATTTGCTTTGGCAGTCCTTGAACGCAACATGGTTGCGTGCTGCAGAGCAAAAGTGACATTTTAACAGCACGGCGACTGTGGCAGCTGCCACAGCTTAATAAATTCATTTGTTCAGCAATCCTCCTACATTATCATGCATTAGTGTTGAGTACCTCTCTATTTTATACTTCCACGTGCATTTAATACGTGTGTGAGGTGTATTTATAATAATACAAATAATGGATTTGATTTTTATAGCACATGATTCGCACCTACGGCCCCTCCGACTACCTCCAAACATTTATACGCCAGTGCGGGCAGCAGGGGAGGCAAGGCGGGTCTTGCCCAAAAGCACAATGGCAGTGACTGGGTGGAGGGAGCGACTCCCAATTTGTGCCAATTAGTTATCCATTCATTCATTTTCTACCACTTATCGTCACGAGTGTCGTGGGGGTGCTGGAGCATTTACCAGCTTTCTTTCGGGCGAGAAGCGGGGTACACCCTGGACTAGTCGCCAGCCAATCACAGGGCACATATAGACAAACAACCATTCACACTCACATCCATACCTATGGACAATTTGGAGTCGCCAATTAACCGAGCATGTTTTTGGAATGTGGGAGGAAACCGGAGTACCCGGAGAAAACCCATGCGCATGCATAGGGAGAACATGTAGAGATGGCCGAGGGTGGAATCGAACTCGGGTCTCCTAGCTGTGAGGCATGCGTGCTAACCACTCGTGCAGCCCCAATTAGTTATTACTACTACATTACATAATATGGGTATAAAGGTGACTATAGGGGTGTTATTTCATATCTACAAAGCTCTAATGTTAAAAAAATAAATTTTAGAAGGTCAGAAACAGGTTTTCTATGCTTTAACTATGAAAGTACTCTATGATTAATTTAATATTGAGTCCTACTTTGCGGGAATTCACTTATTGCGGTCAAATCTGGAACCATTGGACTGCTATTTCTAAAATGTGTGTACTTTTTACAACAAATGCAACCATTTGTATGGTTTTTATGTGAAATCATGCAGAGAATATTAAAAACTGTGCTTGGGCTGGAGGTGTGTGACATATTATTCAAATCAGGGAATTTACAGGGGGGTCTTTAATTATTGTGAATGAATTTATCTTACACACAAGAGCAGCCTTCCAGTGCTGATGAGGTCACAAAGTGGACCAATTGAACTTCTTGACATGATGTCTTCTTTTCTTCGACTAACCTCCGGACATCACAAGGATTAAAACCAAGAGGCATTTTTCGTCCGACTGCCAGAGCAGACAGAGCAGAAAGGTGATCAGACAGCCTCCCCCCCAGGCAAGCTCATCAAACCTGAAGCCTTGAGACTTGTCACGTTTCATCACTTTCGTCCTCTCGGCTCAGCCAAGCTGTGACGACTTTGTCAAAACGTCGCTGCCTCCCTGTCAGAGCCGGCGAAGAACTAGCTGTAAAATATTGAGCGTGGAAATATCTGATTGAACGCCTTCTCTTCTCTCGCTGACGTCCTCTCCCAGTGAAGATAAACTGCTACAACGGCAGAGTCTCTCGCAGACACCAGTCGTTGATGTTGCTAAAGTGGATACAATTCATTTATTCCATTATTCTCACGCTGCCTTATAAATGTTATTTATTCTCCAGGCTTTACATTCAAAGTGAAAATCATAAAACGGGAGAGAAATGTCCACAAGTCATATTCCATTCCTCATTTGCACTTCACACACTCTAATGCAGACAGAACTGTCCCATGGCTGCCTCTCTTGCCAATGGAGCATCTTTGCTGCTAAAAATAGCATGTTTCATTCCTCCCTTGTGTCGCTCTCTTAGGGCTGAATCATGTTTGAGGTTTAGGCTGTTTCTCACGTCACAAGGCAAAATAAAAGTTTGCTAACTAACATGCCTTCACAGTAGATCAGCACACCATGCGTCAATGTGGGCTGTTTCGGCCGAGATTCCAAAGTAAACACTATCAAATACCAAACTCTACCATTACATAGAATTATGTTTTGTACAAAATGCTGCAACGTGATCTATTCTCTCCAGCTCAAGTCCAACTAGCATTAAATATCTGTAATCCAGGTTGGGGCATAATATTCAATTAACATTGACGCATCAAGGGCACCCGCTTTGCAAAATTAAATATCCTTACTTGAGTGAGGAGCTTAACCTTGGAGAAAGCGAACAAAAGCCCCTTGACTCGCGGTGAATATCATCTGCCTTATTAGCACTCAATCTGGCCGACCTATCAAGACAGCATTGTGGGATTATACCGCACATTAACTTTTGAACTAATTGATCATGAGACTCGCTCGAGGAGTAGTTACAACGCGATGCGTCGCAGGAGAATAGCCGCACTCGTGTCAATTGCTTAACTGTCACGACCATCATTAAGGATGGAGATGGCATGCCAAAACAACATCAGCAAACTCGACTATCTTCTCCGTCAGGGTGCATGACATGTTCACAGGATACAAAGTGCTAGCAGTTAGCCTCGTGAGGCAACATAGGCACAGAAGCGGTGGTTTCTGAGGTGTGCTTTTTGCGCGTTCACAGACAGTGTTGCTCGCTATATTGCAAAAGAAATACATTCAATACGGCATACATTTTATGCCATATAAATGTGACGTTTGAATTTTGAATTGTTCTATGCATGTAAAACAATAAAAATGCATTTTTCTGCTTTCTGGAACGGATTAATTGAATTAACTTGAATTTAATAGTAATGTGTTCTGAAATGTTTCTATATCACAGAATATATCATGACATATATTGTTATTGTAAGAGGCTGCAATGTATATCACAATATGGATTCTCTATCCCTATTGTGTGGGTGTGAAAGCAAGATTGTAAAGTGCTTTGCATAGCATTTCAGGAGACATAAAGGCACCACATGAAAAATGCATTGCAACATTGTCTAACAGGTGCAGTAAAGTGGTCATAAATAATGTTGCCCACAATCTCAAATCGAATGCATCACAAAAAAAATCGAACAATACTTTTGATTTAGGATGCTTTGTGAACCAGTGAAGTGAAGGCACATATGATAATTTAATAGTCCAACTGAGGGACAAAGCTATAAATATTGATGTTCGGCTGGATAGTAGTCAATCAAAAGTTGCAAAAGTGGCGTAACTCGGAAAGGCTGGAGGTTATAGTTTTGCATGCCAACAAATATCACTGGTAAACAGCTGGAAGCTGGAAGTAGATTTGCATAATGTGTAATAAAAATATTTAAAGTGGGCAAAATGCATTTCCTCAAGCACTGCAAGTACAGTTATTTATGTATTTCCCCCATTTTGAAAGGCCTCCGTAGGGGCAGATTATCAGATTAATTACTATTTACCCTGGAACCTCACTAAATTATATTTAGGTAGATCTATAGTTAAAATCCGCCAATCAAGCCCTCAGCTACAGTACTTGACAGCTCAACAACAACACAACGAACCTAATGTACATTTGGACACGGGTTCCGTCGGCTGTGTTGACTTTTTGTTATTAAGGGACAAAAAAAAATCTAAATCCCCTGTTAAAACATAACCGAGATGAATTGATTTTCTACCCGTCTGGGAAAGGTTATAAAACCATTTCTAAAGCTTTAGGACTCCAGCAAACCACAGTGAGAGCCATTATCAACAAAAGGCGAAAACACGGAACTGTGGCGAACCTTTCCAGGAGTTGCCGGCCAACCCAAATTACCCCAAGAGCGCAGCGACAACTCATTCAAAGAGGTTGCAAAAGACCCCACAACAACATCATAAGAACTGATTGAACTGGTGATTCTCATTGGCCTTAGTTAAGGTCAGTGTTGGGTAACCTCTGGACAAAGCACCGAGATCTTGCATGAACTGCACGACTGTAATAATAATAATAAGGTCTGATGTTGTTACTGGAATTGGGCATTTATTGTTGGACTAGTCAAACCATGCATATGATGAGTGTTAATTATTAGGCTGCAGTGATTATTACTTGCGTTTAAGATGAAATATACCTCTGAGCTCTGTCCATAGACCAACATTGACATTCTGGCTCATTATAAATGGAAGTTTGGGCTGTAAAGCTTGGCTAAAGATTTTGGCAAGCTTCAAAACAAGCAAATAATCCACAATAAAAGCATGAAATCTATCAAGCTTGAAAAGCTCGAGCCAGCCACACAGTACTATTTGCTGACTTCCTTTTCCTCTCAGAAAACCAATAAAAAGTGGGGGGGTCCATTCACCACAAGAGCAGTCCTTATCTCACCTTAGGGCCCATCACTCCCCTGAGGGATCACAGTGACAGATCTATTACCCAATCAGTGAACCCCCCTCCTCCCTGCCCCAAAAACTGCCCACCCCCACACACACATGTCTAGAGGTAATCAAATACCTGCTATCACTAAATCATTTGTGTGAGTGTGATGTAGTGTGTGTGTGTCTGTGAGTGTGATCAATAACCAGTCTCTAGCGTAGGAGTCCAGGATGCTTTACACATCACATGTGAGGTCAGAGGTCACGCCTTCCTGCAGTGAGCGTCTGGCCTTTTATAGCAACACAATCTGAAGTAAACATGCGGAATATTTTTGCTAATATTAGATGGATTAAAGCCATTATACATGAATACACTTACTGTATCTATGTACTGTGCCCCCTCCCACCCCTGACCCCTGGCACTGGCCCCTGCCGCCCTGCGCTTTCGTGCCCCGTCCCATCACTTCTACACTGCTGTATTTCCCCGACTTTATGGATTATTTCCAGCGTCTTTTCCTGCCATATGTCCTTGTAGCAGCGCACCGAATCCATGACCCCCTCCAGCCTTGATTTTCCTTCATGATCAGTATTGGTGGGTATGTGTCCTCTTTCTGAACTTTTGATGACGTACTCTTGGTTGCTTGTATTGCTTGATGAAAATGAGCTCCAATATGTTTATGATTGTGGTTATTGTTTGCAGCGATATACAATACTGCGACATGTTTATAATATTTACAAGTACAAACACTAAAGAATGAACAGCTCTCTTACCGCCACCCAATGCTGTTATTTTGCACCACACCAATGTTTAAATGTGATATTCTAGGTTTCCTGCCCCCTGATCCTGCAGCAGTGCCATTTTTTAAAAAAACACAAGAGGTGCACATGTGCATCAATTTTAAGAGAAGATGGCATTCCTGCACATTGCAATCATTGCATTGTTATGAAAATGCAAACGAGGGTGATGCCCTGAATGAATTCCAAGGTTACAGCTCATGGATTCATCTTAACAAGCATGAGATTTCATGCTGCTTGAGAAGGGGTAGTCAGCCTTTTAGTGTTGGGGGGTGAGGGGGGTGCACATTTGTTTTAGCATACATTTGCTGTGCAAGAAAGGGGATACATTTGCACCAAATCCCTGTGAGGGGATGCGCACACAGGGGCGTATAAAATCACAAATAATGCTAATGTTGAGGGCGTGTTTGGCCACGCATGCACGGCCGCTGTTGCTGGTGGAGAGACAGGTGTCTGCCTCCTAAACACCAGCTTCCATTCTTTGCAATCATTTCAACACCATTTACCGAACACCGTCTACTTCCTGGGCCTCAAGCCGGTTGCATGCATTGCGTTTTTTTATTGAAATGAGAGCATAACTTGCCTCAGAAGCAGACAATAGCACCACATCAACCCTTGTGTGTGTGTGTGTGTGTGTGCTGATTTCTCCCCCACAGCACGCACGGCATCTCACACACACACACTCACTCAGAGGCACACTCACACACTTACCGCGATGGGATGGAGCAATATTCCAGAAAAAAGGCGAATCCATGAACGAAAAGGATGAAAAGGTGAGAGGCGCAGTCTTGCTACTACTACTACTACAATTCCACGGGCGGCTCTGCGTGGATATGAGGGGCATCACGCGGCGTGGATGAGGACGGATACTGTGCTTCGTCGGAGGGCGGGGACAAGACGCGTAGTCGACTCCAGTGGAGCGTGTTTAACTGGCTGGAGGGACCTTGTGTTCCGTGCAAGCGGGCTGTTCGTATTCCCAGCCAGGCTGCCCTTTACGGCACCCGGGACGTACGGGAGTCGTTTTCTTTTTTCTTTTTTTTTTTCAATTCATCTGTGTCAAGTCTTTCTGCGCACATGGAAACCCAATGAAGACGCACGGTTGAAGTACTCGTTTTCGGCACACGGTGGCAGCAGGGGCGTGGGGAGACGCTTGAAACGGCGCTTACTCTACGGTAGTTGCGCTTCCATGAGACAATCCATGGTGGTGATGGTAAACTCCATTCCTTTCACTGACTTGACTTCTAATGAGTCACAAAGAGAAGTGAACCGGGTTTTCTTCAGCCCAAAACCCTGCATGTGTGTAACGAGTTCCCGCTCGGTACTCGATTCACCCGTCACAGTGCAAGCACAGACACAGGAACAACATATTCACCAAAGTGTCTGATATCATTTATCCCCAATACATCAATGTATTATTAACTAATGAATAAGACAGTGTCTGATATCATTTATCCCCAATTCATTCATGTATTAACTAATGAATAAGACAGTGTCTGATATCATTTATCCTGACTGCATTCATTATTTAGTAAATACTACAGTGCCTGATATTATTTATCCTGAATACGTTCTTTTATTGCTATTTAATGAATACATTCATCATTCATCCTTGATTAATTCATTCATCATTATTTAATAAATGCAACAGTGTCTGATATCACTTATCCTAAATACATTTATTTGTCAATATTGAATACAACAGTGTCTGATATCATTTATCCTAAATACAGTCATTTATCATTATATAATGATCACTCCAGTGTTTAATATCAATGATCCTAAATTAATTCATTAATTCATCATTATTTAATAAATGCAACAATGTCTGATATCATTTATCCTGAATACATTCATATATTATTATTTAAGGAATGCCACAGTGCCTGATATGATTTATCCTGAATACATTCATATATTATTATTTAATGAATGCCACAGTGCCTGATATCATTTATCCTGAATACATTAATATATTATTATTTAAGGAATGCCACAGTGCCTGATATCATTTATCCTGAATACATTCATATATTATTATTTAATGAATGCCACAGTGCCTGATATCATTTATCCTGAATACATTCATATATTATTATTTAATGAATGCCACAGTGCCTGATATCATTTATCCTGAATACATTCATATATTATTATTTAAGGAATGCCACAGTGCCTGATATCATTTATCCTGAATACATTCATATATTATTATTTAATGAATGCCACAGTGCCTGATATCATTTATTCTGAATACATTCATATATTATTATTTAAGGAATGCCACAGTGCCTGATATCATTTATCCTGAATACATTAATATATTATTATTTAAGGAATGCCACAGTGCCTGATATCATTTATCCTGAATACATTCATATATTATTATTTAAGGAATGCCATAGTGCCTGATATCATTTATCCTGAATACATTCATATATTATTATTTAAGGAATGCCACAGTGTCAATATTCAATTATTACTACAGTGTCTGATATCATCCATCCCATCCATTTTCAATTGCGCTTATCCTCACGATGACCGCGGGTATGCTGGAGCCTATCCCAGCTGATCTGATACTATTTATACTGACTCACAAATGCGATCCAGAGTGTATTCTACAATAAACTCCGCCTTTACTGAAATGTACTTTTCAAAAGCGACGTTGGCATGTAACCTCCCTGAATCCAGTTTTTCATTTATTTAAAGCGATGTGTTATGTTTCTTTTCAAAGTATACACAAACAAAAATCAATACAGCGGCATACTATGATGCAATCTGATGATTCACTTCTTCATGAAAAATTGTGACTGTGTGAATGGGGCTGTAATAATAATATCCAAAGTGGGGCAGAGAGACACATGGCCGTAAGACCGGGGTTGCCTGTAGCTGCTACAAGAAGCAAGTGAAGGAAAGCATTGGTGTGTTCAGTGATCTAGATACAAGAAAGCACGCTACATTACACTGCCCTCCTTCAAAATCTTCTGCTTTTTCCTGCCGTCTGAGGCCTTCTGTCACATTAACCAAACTGAGCTGAAAAACTCTGGCATGAATGTAAAACTTTGACATTTCCTGACAGGAAATGATTGTTGGTTTGATCGGATTTAGGAGAGAAACTGGCGTCATTTAGTTTATCTATACATAACATTTCGTAGACCCACATTGTAAAATTGCAGCTTTCTGAAAAAATACAAGTCAATATGTTAATGGTTTGTTGTAGCTGTACTTTTGTAGCATTCTTGCAGGGCAGGGTCTCCTTTTGCAACATTCATTTGCAAATATTTTGATGGCACCCTCAGCACAAGGTATTTATTCAACACGACACATGTATTATTCCTTTTGTATAAGTGGCGAGCAATTGTGCAAAAAAGCTTGACGACTGAAGCGTTCATGTCCAAATAGATCAGTAGGTATTAGAAGGAAAACATTTAAACCTAATAGGATTTCTTCACATGCACAACAGCCGACTTGATGCATTTTTCTGTGTAAAAATAAAGGTCAACTGCGCTCATGCGGGGGTTTGAGAGCTTTATTTAAAAGAGAAAAGTCACATGGGTGTCGTCCAAGTAGATGACAGAGTTCCATGAACACAAACCCACTTGAATGGCGACACAGAAGAGCAATGTGGGTTTTTTGGTAGCTTGGCAGACCGCCACTTTGATAGAAAATGTGTGTCCTACAACATTATTAGAGCCCTCCAGACAGGAAATAACACCCCTATAGTCACCTGTATATGCCCACATTTCTCATTTCTCATTTAATCTAGTTTTCTGCAGGTAAATCTATAATTAGTCTCTATAAAATGTATTTTTTGATTGTCTGGGATGGACTAATTTGATTTACAAATGTCCCCATTGGCTACACATACGACTACTGTACTCATCCAGGAGTCATTTTATTATCCGAAACTTTTGCACACCATATATATTGTATTGTGTGGTGAAGTCACACAGAGTAATATCAGCTTACACCTCATCTTAGAGCCCGTCATCCCAGAAACTGGAAGCCTGGCAGTAGTCTCTTAATCTGCCAACAAAGCTTCACTCAGACTCAACAGCTTGGTGTAGAGTTCCCCTAATGTGTATGATGAAGAGTATGGAAAATGAAAAACACAAGGAGAGATTAATGCAGGACTAGTTTGATAATCTTGATAATGGGATCTGTCGATGCGTTGTTGTACAGTACATTAAAATGTATTGCTGAAAGTGTCTAATAGAGGATCTTTACATAGTTAATAAGGATTTAGAGCAGTGGATTACCTCGGCTCATTCAGAAGAATATGTGTGTGAGGTCAAATGAACTTGACAGTCTTTACCACTTATGCAGATGAATGCTTTTCATGCATCATGTGACCTTTTTTGAATCGATTTTCTCCCATCTGAGCAGGTTTCTCAGGTGAGCTCTCCTCACACTGCACTGTATTTGCGTAGGATGTTGAACATGTGTTTGAAGATGAGCTGCTATCCAAGTACTGATAGAGCTGGATGAACGACCACGAGCACGTCTGGGCTCGGTGGGGACCACAGGCTCATTATTTGAGAAGAGTATTGATCAGACGGTGTTTGGTTTCTCAGTGGCTCTTGAGCTTTGAGTGCCACGTTTCCATGGCGACGGAACAGACTGACCGTGAAAAGCCGGCCTTGGCTGTGATGAGCGTTGCTGAAGAGACTTGCAGATGCTTGCTCACACACACACACACACACACACACACACACACACAAATGTCATCATGGACTCTATCTGCAAGCTATTTGCATGACAGAGATGAATTTAATGCAATCAGCAAGAGATTATGCATGAATATTGGTCATCATTTAGTCCAGTGATGATCTCTGGGTCACTGTCTGACTTTGACTGTCTGTCCCTTACATGCTGGAAGTGTCCCAAGTTAGCCTCGGGCTCAGCAGGTGTAAGGTAAAACACTGGACACTATTTATAGGGTGTGGGACAAAACACCCATTTCACAATATATTCACTCTAGTCACTGTACAATAAGTACACAAAAATAAAGTAGTTACTGAGGAACTAATAAAAACTAATGACTTAGGCGCATATACTTAGAGTAGTTACTGAGGAATCAATGAAGAACTAATGAGGAACTACTGAGTAAGGCGCATACATTTAGAGTAGTTACTGAGGAAATCAGGCACAACGTTACTGAGTTACTGAGGAACTAATGAAGAACTGATGACTAAGGCACATGCATTTAGATTAGTTGCTGAGAAACTGAGTAGAGTAGTTACTGAGGAAATAAGTCACACATTTAGAGTAGTTACTGAGGAACTAATGAAGAATTGATGAGTAAGGCACATAAATTAAGAGTAGTTACTGAGAAACTGAGTAGAGTGGTTACTTAGGAAATAATACACAGCGTTAAAGTAGTTACTGAGGAGCTAATGAAGAACTAATTACTAAATTTAGAGTAGTTACAGAGGAACTGAGTGTAGTAGTTAGAGAGGAACTAAGGCACAAAGTTAGAGTAGTTACTGTGTAACTAATGAATAATTTATGACTAAGGCACATACATTTAGAGTAGTTACCAGGGAACTGAGTGGAGTAGTTACTGAGGAACTAAGGCACAGAGCTAGAGTAGTTACTGGGGAACTAATGAAGAATTGATGACTAAGGCACATGCATTTAGAGTACTTACTGAAGAACTGATGACTAAGACAAGTGCATTTAGAGTAGTTACTAAGGTACTAAGTAGACTTGTTACTGAGGAACTAGGGCACATACATTTAGAATAGTTACCAGGGAACTGAGTGGAGTAGTTACTGAGGAACTAAGGCACAGAGCTAGAGTAGTTACTGGGGAACTAATGAACAATTGATGACTAAGGCACATGCATTTAGAGTACTTACTGAAGAACTGATGACTAAGACAAGTGCATTTAGAGTAGTTACTAAGGTACTAAGTAGACTTGTTACTGAGGAACTAGGGCACATACATTTAGAATAGTTACAGAGGAACTAACGAGTAGAGTAGTTCCTCATTAGTTCCTTAGTCACTAAGGAACTAACGAGGAACTTATGAGTAGTGGTTAAGGTCTCATTACTGTAATTTTGTGTACCTTTATTGTGAAGTGTTAGCATATATTTTATCATTATTTATTCATCATTCATCATTTATTCATTATTTTATTGTTATCGTTCACAGTAAGGTATTATATTATATTTTAATGTCTGAATCATCCTAACCGCCTCCACGTGCGGTCAGACACCCCAAGAATCCTTCTACTTACTATTTGTAAGGATAACCAGCGTCAACACAGCCCTGTCCAGAGCAGCCTGTCCTATCTCATCCAAATGAGCCACTGCTCACCACACTCCCCTTCTACTGCTGCAGCAGTCAGACATATTGTGCAGGGCCTTAATGGTGTGCAGTTGAGTAAATTGTGTGGCATCACCCGTCAGGCCAAAATGTGAACTGCTTGCTGGAAGAGACATTTTTGACCATAAAAATTGTGTGGTTGTGTAATTTCACGCTGTTCAGGTAGGAGCCTATCCCAGCTCACTGTCTGAAATGCAGACTAAGCGCTGGATTGGTCGCTAGCCAATCACAGGGTAAACATTATAGCATTATTCTTATTTTATCTCAAATCGAATTATTTTAGTCTTAATCATGTCCCAACTGTGTTCTTCTGATCTAAGCTCACAAACTAAAAAGTACTTCATCCATGCACAGTCTTTGTTTTGTAGGTACGTAGTCGTGCCGATATGCTGCTATAAATAACTTGGCTGCAAGGTTGCCTTAGCAACCAACAAACTGATGCCAGGGGTGGGAACGCTCAGATCCTTTAGAAAAGCAGATTCAGAGAAGGGATGATGAAAAGAAGAAAAAATGTAAGGATATAAGAGGAAAAAAAGGTGGGGGGGATGGGACTAGTCAGAAACAGCAATCCTTAAATACCAAATTGCGATCACATGATGTAGTGTTGTCACCTCATTTGTTATTGTTGCTAGGAGCACTGACTTAGTCAAGTCCTCCTCGGCCTTTACTCTGAATTTAGAATAATTACATCTATAAGGCTCACATGTTTTCACATCTTTGTAGCCGTCTCCCTTGAGTCTTGAAATACGAGCGTTAGAAGGCCGTCTTCCATGAACAACATCCTTTCAGAGGCAAGAGGCAAAAATATCAATACATTTTTTCATTCATTTGCGTACCACCTCTCAATAGACTGACGCAGAAAGACGCAGGGTTCTGACCTCTAGCCTCCATCTGTCTTCCACTATCAGCCTCACACAACTGCCATCCTCCTTGACACGTAGCATAGCCTACCCCGTGTGCACAGACACTCAGGCTGACATAAAGCTTAACACAATCACAGGGGAGGAAGGGGATTAGGTCACTGTCGGGATGCAAAGGCTGCAGGAGGGCAGGAGTGATGTGGTGGATTGATGTTTAAATGATTGGGAGACATCAGAGAGGACGGGTTAAAGGCAGGGTTGGATTACGGAGCGGCTGAAGGGGGGGCAAATGTATAGAGGGATGATGGGAACTTGAAGACTTGGTGTGTTGAGGGAGGAGGTGGGCTTAAGGGAGCACTGCGATGGGGGTGCAGGAGAGGATTAGTTAGACCAGACAAAAGCCTGCTACCATATATTTCTTCTGCTCCAACCTTTGTTTCTCAGAGCACTTTTGTTTTTCTAATGTAGGAATCTCCACCCAAACAATCATAGGGACATATAAATACCAACACTGACAATTATCCTAACATTGGTGTTGATGTTTTGGTTAGAGTCAGACCTTCTGGAACAGCCTAATGACACTGACCAAAGACACTAACTAGTTCCACTCCGGGTACTGCACAGTATATGGATAATCTATCAGGCTGTAATACCCCAAATGAGTTCACATTTCAGATGATATCAGAAGTAAATTACTGTATTTTCTGGACTATAAGTCACTCCTGAGTGACACAAGGCCAAAAATGCATCATTAGGTAGAAAAAAACATACATAAGTCGCACTGGACTATAAGTCGCATTTTTTGTGTTCATTTATTTTACTGCTACTTGGCCGAAACAGACATTACGTCATCTTGGAAGGCAAGATGACGGGTGCATTTGTGTTCGTCGTTCTCAGTTGTCTTTGTAAGCTAACGTCTACTGTTTAAATATTGAATTGTTAAGGAGTAGGAGATATTGGTGTGAAAGTACAGAGGGCCCTCTTGTGGCTGTCTGTGAAATTATATATATTTTCATTTATAAGTCGCTTTTGAGTATAAGTCGCAGGAACAGCCAACCTATGAAAAAAAGTGCGACTTATAGTCCGGAAAATACGGTATGCTTCTTCACTAGGAGAAAAGATGTTGTTTGAGGATGCATTCAGGTTTCAGCTCAAGCAGGGTTGAATTGCTTACTCGGTATGATTGACCCGAGGCAAATTGGTTTTAATCCGCAGCAAAACCACTTCTCATGAGCAGCTGATTTGGTTTGGAATCCGAGTTCAGTTTCTGTGTTCATTTTCCTGCATTAAGGGCGAAGGGTTGATGAAATATTGATTAAACTGTAGCAAAGGGTGCTAGCGTCTCGTTGTCCATAATGGCGGATACACATTAAATGTCTTTTAGGACTACAAAAATGTGCATCATGCTCCAAAATACTGATTTCTAGCATGTTGTTTAACCTTGTGAGGACGTATATGCATATCGGAAACTATTTCATAAAAAGTCAAATTCATATGCATGCCTGCCAGTGCCGTCCCGGGATATTGTATGCATGGGACATACACAAAAAGGTGAGTGTGTCAGCCTATTTGTGTGATTAAATCAGCAATGTGAGGTGGAGGAGGCGACATTCATCTCCATTAGGGCTAAATGCTTATGGAGGCAACGTGACTCAACACACACACACACACACACACACAGCAGAGTTGCTCAAGGCAGTCCGGCGTCAAACGGAGAATGATGCAAACAGAAGTTTTGTGAGCTTATTTTTGCATGTGGAAACTACTGCAATTTAGACGAGTATTGCAGTATGAAAAAAGATGCTGCCCTCTGTGATAAATCATGTATATTCACATGTGTAGGAATTAATAATACAAAATGACAAGCCTGTGTTCGCTTCTCTTCCGCTTCTCCCTCTACAAGCTTCCTCTCTCACTCTCTGATTTTGTCTTCTCCCCGCCCCTTGCAGTCTTTTTACAGGTCAGTGAACACAGCACGGGGAATTGTAAATTCAAATCTAATGCACTCTCATCCTGAAATTTCTTGTAAGATCCTCAATGCCAGCACAGTAGAATAAAATTGTAATAAATCATTGATTGTATTCACAAAAGGCCAATATTTTTATGAGTTGATGACCGCAGCAAAGGTCAAAATGTCTCATCAGCCCAACGTTTACATCATTTATATCGGGAAATGGTGTGAACGTGACACGTACTGTATGTCTTTGTGTTCACTCATGCAACTTCATGCTGCTAATGAGAGCCCTGTTGCAATTAAACGAGACAAATGCCAGGGTGGCATCACGTATCATAAATACAAGAAAAAGACATTGTGCTCTACAAATGTTTGTTTTTTGTCTTATTCGTCTTTTATGACCCTGTTAGGTCTGGGAGCAGCACACCCAGGATGAGTTTTATTATTTGGGAGAAAGGGAACGGTCATTTGCCCCACCCCCAACCCGATTCTGATTTTTTCCCGCAAGTGTCGCCAGTCACATATTATTTGACTTTAACCCATTACCTCTATGTGTAGTATTATTAGTAGTAATAAGGAAAAAGAAGTGGTTTTCTGGCAAAATACTGAATAACATTTTCATTGTGGGCTGCGCAAGTGGTTAGTGCGCAGGCCTCACAGCTAGGAGACCCGAGTTCAATTCCACCCTCGGTCATCTCTGTGTGGAGTTTGCATGTTCTCCCCGTGCATGCGTGGGTTTTCTCCGGGGACAAAAACATTCATTCATTCATTTTCTACCGCTTATCCTCATGAGGGTTGCAAGGGGTGCTGGAGCCTATCCCAGTTGTCTTCGTGCAAGAGGCGGGGTACACCCTGGACTGGTCACCAGCCAATCATAGGGCACATATAGACAAACAACCATTCACACTCACATTCATACCTATGGACAATTTGGAGTGGCCAATTAACCTAGCATGTTTTTGGAATGTGGGAGGAAACCGGAGTACCCGGAGAAAACCCACGCACGGGGAGAACATGCAAACGCCACACAGAGATGGCCAAGGGTGGGATTGAACTCGGGTCTTCTAGCTGTGAGGTCTGCGCGCTAACCACTCCATCGCTGTGCAGCCTGCGACAAAAACATGCTAGGTTAATTGGCGACTCCAAATTGTCCATAGGTATGAATGTGAGTGTGAATGGTTGTTTGTCTATGTATATGTGCCCTGTGATTGGCTGGCTACCAGTTCAGGGTGTTCCGCGCTTCTTGCCCCAAGACAGCTGGGATAGGCTCCAGCACCCCCTGTTACCCTCGTGAGGATAAGCGGTAGAAAATGAATGAATGAACATTGTCATTGTTTCCATTGCATGGCCTTATGGTTATTGTACATGCACACAGTATTCAAACACAGTAAGCAATAATCTGGAGGTATTAATTGGAGGTATGGAGCTTTTGTGTGATCGACGATGACTGTGAGCTTACCACACCTCCAGATAAATATGACATCAAACCATCTACTCAGTGCGCCATCTTTTCATGCAGTCTTAGTCATGCATGAAGATGACCTCACCGACTACTGGCAGCCTCTCTGTGTTGGCATTGCCACCTCACTTTCCCTTTTGTGTCCTGATGGCGACTGTCACGCAAAGTGTGTGATGTGTTGATAAAAATCAACCTGAAGCATAACTTGTGTTTGTTGGTCTAACGGAGTCTCTTGAAGTGGAGACGAACAACAAAACAAAATAATACACTAATTAATCTCTCAGCCAAGGCTTTGCTGTTTTCCACTTTTTCCCTGGTGAAAAGCTTCTTTTTAGCCTTAATTGAACAGAAAAACCGCTTAATGAACTGTACTTCAAATTCTGGTCAGCCCTGGAACACAAGATGGTGCTTAGATTATATACCACCAGTCAAGCGACTTGGACCTGAGTCAGACTCGAGTCACAATCTGATTACTTTGGACTCCACTTGACAATATCATCAAAGACTTGCAACCGGACTTGGACTTTGACATCAGTGACCTGAGACTGACTTTGACTTTAGTCTGATGACCTCTAGATTTTCTGTAAAATGTGTTTCTATTCATTCATTCATTTTCTACAGCTTATCCTCACGAGGGTCGCGGGGGTGCTGGAGCCTATCCCAGCTGTCTTCGGGCGAGAGGCAGGGTACACCCCAGACTAGTTGACAGCCAATCACAGGGCACATATAGACAAACAACCATTCACACTCACATTCATACCTATGGACAATTTGGAGTGGCCAATTAACCTAGCGTGTTTTTGGAATGTGGGAGGAAACCGGAGTACCCGGAGAAAACCCACGCATGCAAACTCCACACAAAGATGGCCGAGGGTGGGATTGAACTCAGGTCTGCTAGCTGTGAGGTCTGCACGCTAACCACTCGTCGGCCATGCAGCCCCTGTTTCCATTCAAACTTACATAATCATTATTATCCATTCCCCTTCAATTTGCACCATTGAATGGATCTATTAACGTCCAATCACGTTTAAGGACAAATAAATGCGTGGATTTACCTATTACTAGATAGCTAGAGCTACGTAACTCACTGTGAATACTTGTTTGTCTATATGTGCCCTGTGATTGGCTAGTGACCAGTCCAGGGTGTTCCCCGCCTCTCGCCCCAAGACAGCTGGGATAGGCTCCAGCACTCGCGCGACCCTCATGAGGATAAGTGGCAGAAAATGAATGAATGTTGTTGACCTTTTCATTATGCTTTTTATTTACTGCTGGGCCTTATAGTCTGGGAAATAATAAACTCAGCACTTGTGGAGTCTCAAGCACAACCGTTACTTTCACAGATGATACCAGCAGATAAACACTGACAACCAAAAGGGACTTTATACTTGACTTGTGGTTCACACAAACATGCACACAAAACATCCCAAGGGAATGGTGTATTTAAGTGTGGATCAGACCACTCACAATGCTATTTTATTAAAAAATAAATAAATAAAAAAACATAACAATGACCCGTATGTGCTTAAAGCTCACACAACCCCAACTCATGTGTGTGCTTGTTTGCTTTGTCTTCACGTCAATGTGTGTGTGTGTGTGTGTGTGTGTGTAGGCATGCAGTGGTGTGCTGCTCTCCATTTTAATGGCAATTCCGACAGAGCCTTTCCCGTCTCCTCGTCACCATGGCAACCAAGCGGGTAAGCGGCCACGTTTGTCCCGGGGGCCCTGGCCTTCTTTTGCGTGCTACAGCTGCACACACACACACACACACACTTAAACACATTCCAGGACACACATATTTACCCCACCAGACATGCAGAAACCCCAATAATGAATTTATTAAAGACGACATTGGCATTTATACACACACACAGCTTCATACTGTATGCACTCACGGCCCCTCCAACCTTCGTGCACAGAGCTTTGCCCAATCCTCCCCCCTCCTCCTCCAAAGCAGGGATTTCTGAGTCAGTCGATTTAAGGGTCTTCCCAGCGAATAGGAATCCCCCTACTCAGATTTATTCACCCATCCATGTCTGCTTAATTAAGCTCGTCTTTGTTTCTAACCCAGCTTGTAGGTCAATGAGTAAGGATTAAATATTAAAATGTGTCTTTTTGATATGGCATTGTACCTGGACAGTCCGCAGGACCAATCAGCATCTACTATGATTCCATCATCACCTCATCTCACCTCAAACACCAAAAACAGGAGCGTTATCCTAGCCCGGCAGGGGTGCCAAGTTGTTTCATGTTTTATTTGTTTTAATGACCTGCACTGACAAGACGGATGTCATCATTATATTTCTTGGATGTGGGTGAATTTTTTATCACCACGTATTTGCTGAGCTGAAATGGCTTGCTCAGCTGCACTGCTTCTCGGATGTTTGAATCCGTTGGGATAAAGGAAGTCACGGGAAAGCATGTGTTTAATAATTGAATGTGCCACCCTCTGTGTCAGAAAACATATACAGTACATAATAATGATACCAAAAAGCAATTATTATGTAAAGTTCCACACGCAGCTTTGCTTTACTACATTATCACAATGTATGATGAATAGAAATAATGGAAATATTGCCCTCATTAGGTGGTTATTCAAATTATTTCCCATGTGCAATGCTGAAATGATAGCGACATATTACTATCATTTTGTTTACAAATGCATGGGAGCCCGGACTGCACCTTTATAACCTAGAGCGATCAAACATTATAATATTTGTTCACATTGACAAGCTACAGTAGAATGCGCGCTATATCATGTTTTGCTGTTTCATGGATTGACTATGGCATATTATTAGTGAAAAATATTGAAATACACGTTATACTGTATGTAGTATTGTGGTCAGTAGGCATCAGTAATGTTATGAGACATTACTTTTCACACTGCATCGACCAACATGCCATGGCTGAGAGAGTGAAAAAAAGACTCTCCTCTTATTCTGTGTGGAAGTGGTCAATTTTTGGCTTCACTGTATTTTGTCCCCACTCTGTTTCCAACACTTTCTTAAGTTTTGAATAAGTAAGTTGAGGAAGCTAACTGGGTAGGTCAGTACCTTACTATATGCTAGCAGAGGCCGTCTGGGATGTCCCTGCAGGCATCCCGTAGCCTGTGCAATATAATGTAAACAAAGAATAATGGAAGTGTAAAAGTGACAATGTTATGTCTGCAAGGCACTAATAATGTTAAAATTCGTATTTAAAAATATTCAATTTATTAATATTGAATCCGACTTCACAGTGGGGTCAGGAAACAATCCACCATGACAACGAGGGACGCCTGTACAGCATAGACATAGCATTTTCAATGTCTAGTCTTTTTATGACAATAAACAATTTCATGAATCTATTAAAATTTACTACTTTACATGAATACATATTCCAAATTGAATTTCACTTCATTTAAATATCCGTAGCTAGGTTTTGGTAAGGATGCTGCTCGGTGGTGTCTGCAACTCAGACAGACAGCACACTCTAGTGGTTACACTCTGAAAGTACACCAGCATGCTGATTTTTAATGGAAAAGGTTCAGTATTGGTTATGTATGTAGGTAATATATCATTTAGATAATATAATATGTGAGCCTGAATCATGCATCACGAATGCAGTTGTTGTTTTTGTGTGTGTGTGTGTATTGGATCGCATTACATTGTGCAGTTTTACCATACCTGAAGTTGGGACTATACAAGCCAAGGTATTTTCCGCTATGTTATAAAAGTCCACAAGAGAGCAGTGTGCTGCATTTTTCAACAGTGTCATCAGCTACATTGTTCTTATTGTTCAACTGTCCAGATTGTATGAAACTATAACAATATGACCTTGATGAGCCTTGATCTAAGGCTCTAAGATCACAATGATTTGAATATGTCTTCAAATTAATGCATTCATGTGAGCAGTGGCATCCTTAGGCCAATTAGGGGGACTTCACCCCCCCCCTAAAATGTTCTTTAGCCCCCCCTTAAATAATTTGATATTTTTTATTAATTAAATTATTTTTTTTATTATATTTATTTTTTAACAAATAAAATCTCTGACAAATTTCATATAATAGAGCAAAAGCAGGTGAATAAGCAAGCCAATAAGCAGGCTAATACTAGCCTGCTACTACTACTACTAGTAGTAGTAATAATAAGAAGAATCAGAAGAAGAATAATGATGATGATAATAATAATAATAGGCTAATAAATAATAAGAAGAATCAGAAGAAGAATAATGATGATAATAATAATAGGCTAATTAATAATATAATAATGATTATTATATCATTGATCACTGTCCACTGGACAGAATGGTTGCAGAGCTTGAGCAGCGGTTTTGCAGTGTAGATTGTGTGTACTTGTGTACATTTAATGGTGGCCTAAAACAATTGAGTGTCTCTACTAAATCTGTCCAAAAGTGGGAAAGTTATATCCCGGTTCTTGTTCGTTATTTGATATATCCTGTGCATCTCCAGGGGCTAAGCCCCCCTGTCCTCAGAACCTAGTGACGCTCCTGCACGTGAGAGCAGAAAGTGTTCATGGGTCCATGTAAAGCCACTAATTGAAGTCTTCTATGCCGGAGACCTATTATGCTCATTTTTCGACCCTTTGTATTCACTTGTGGACTCCTATAGAGCAGCTACACACAATAACCCATACAGAAAACATTTTAGATTTTGCAGAATCTGCACTTATTCCAGCTGTATATCCTTATATTTGTCCTTCCCGCCCAAACGGTCCATTTTAATTTATTCCACCCGCCCCAGTCCGCTGTGATTGGTCACACGCCCAAAGTGCTATGAACCCCACTGTCTAATATAGTGTAGGAGTTGATAATAAATGAATAAAGTCTTCGGCGAGCTAACTGAAAAGTGTTTAGGAGCTACTGGCTGGAGACCCCTGACTTACCGTGGTAATGTAGCACACTCCATGTGTTGCAGATACGTACATTATGATTTATGTAGACAAACGGGATGAATAAATGCAAACAGGAATTGGGAGGGATTGTAGTCGTATATCCTCCACCTTGGTATGGACTCTTGCTGTGAAAATGTTTTACACTAAGATGGAAGCTCCAAGTGTGGTGCAGGATCCATGCAGAGGCTGTAAATCCTCAGCAGATAATGTGTGCCTATTCTTTTAAGTGGCTACATCTGGAAGAGCTTGCCACATTCTTGCGGCTTTAAATGTTTCCTGTTCTTCATGCAGCTGGTATCCCTTTTGGATTGGATGTATGTATTATTTGTCAATAAACACTCCATATGTCATGTGTATGTTTAGGTTGTGGTACAGAGGGTGCAGGATTTGCAGCAATGGAGGAGTGTTTTGTGCACATGCAAATACAAGTGACCCTGCTACCTCTCTTATGCACACACACACACACACATCCAGTGTGCTCCCTCCATCCCTTCCAAGGCAGGGTGATGCAGGAGCTGCGGCAGCATCTCTGACACAGAGCGTGACGAACACACACACACCGAAAAGGCAGGAGGAAGGAAGGAGGAGGGGGCAGGAGGAGGAAAGGACGAAGAGAGACAACTCTGTCAAAAAAAGGAAGGCGGCGGACGGGAGGAGAAGGAGAGGAGGGTGAGAGGGTGGAAATGGAGACGAGAAGAAGAGCAGAGGGTGTTGCAGCCATGATGTCGGACACACCTTTGCAGAGGAACGGCACGGCAACAGTACGGTGAGTAGACTTTTCATCCCGTATTTCTATGCCTCCTTTTCCCGCCATGTCTCCTCTCCTTGCATGTACCACTCCATCCCTCTCCCTTCCATCTGACAGGGGTTGTCATGGGAACAGGAGCCCCGTCATGGTGGGGCTGCTGCTCAGTCATGACTGGAGAGGAGAGGAGACACGCGGGACACAGAGTACACTCCTCCCTCGCCTTGCCTCATGCACAATCCCTCTGCAGAGCACTGTGCATCTAGCAAAAGGGCGAGAACATTAATGTCATCATCTGAATTAACATGATATGTCATTCGCTCCTGTGTTCTTATCTCCACCCACAACTTCATAGAACATACAGTGGAGAGTGTGTGCATGTGAGTGAGCATGTGTCATGTTACACGTTCAGCATTCAGGCTGCAGGCCCGGTCCAGCCATATTGTATCAGCAAAGTCAATTCTGCTGCAGACCTCGTCATGTAATGTGTATTTGCATGTTTTGTGCATATTTACATTTTCCTCTGCTGTACTATTACTATTAGTTGGCGAGTTTATACAAAAATACTCCCACAAAACTTTGGCAAAGGCGGTTGAGCTGAGGTTTTGGAAGGGGTAATCTAGTCCCTAGTGAGAGGGGGTCCCTAGTGAGATAATTCATTTCCCAGTAAATTATATATGATATACTTTTGGTGCTGATCCAATATGGGATTGTGCAGCCTTGATGGAGCTGAGCGATTTTCTAATACAACCTGACAGCGGAGGTGTGTTGTCTATAACAGGGGTTCCAAAACTTTACCAACTCAGGGGCCACTTGAAAATCAAAAAAATGTCCGCCGCCCACCTTTGTCCTATAAACACTACATAGACGAAATGTTGCGTTCTCAGAGCACTTAAATTATTATTATCATGATTATTATTATAAAGATTCAGGATTGAAATGAAAGTAGGGGGATAAAGGAAGCCCAAACTTTTAATCGAATTAATTCTCATACTTTTCATAACTGCATTCAAGACTGGCATGATGACCAGAGAGCTACGTTCCAATCATAAACTGTATAAGGTTCCTAAAGTATTGTGACAGGTCAATAACACTCAATAGGTTATTACTTAGTTATTACTTACTTATATAAATATTTTTTTAAAATCATGCACTAAACATTATACAATAAAATAATGAAAAAAATATTTGCAAAAATGAATCATATTTTGAATGACCTCTAATGGCCCACCTGCAGTACTATCACGGCCCACCAGGGGGCCGCGACCCACACTTTGGGAATCACTGATCTATAATATCAAAAGACAAAAGAGAAGGAGTGAACACAATAGTTGGACTTCAGAATCAAATAAATAAAAATATCTGGTGATGCCTGTCAAGTCTGATGTCTAACCCCTCAAGACACCAAAACCATGTCAGCAGTTCTCGCAAATCCACGCAGCCCTTTAGCTGCTACGTCAGTGTTCATCTAGCCAGCTTTGCAACCTAAATGTATGCTAAAATATGAGCATTTTATCTGAATTTTTCAGTTTCAAAAAGCAGGATTACCTTGTTGAAATGTCACGACGATCTGATTTCAAAAGGTGACACTGGTGCATTGTGGGTTGTTTGTAGCATCCACGCTTTTAAACTAACCCGGCTAGCAGTTTAAGTTAATGCAGTTTCAGAAAGTTACGCCCCAGATATGTTTTTACGACAACCCAAGCAACCAGGTGTAAAATATGTTCAAGTTGGCAAGTGGTTCAAAATATTTGAACCAGTATTTTCCTAAAACATACACTTTCTTCAGCTGAGGCCAAAATGAGATATCCCGAAGGGGAGCAGCCGCAGTGATGCTGTAGTAAGATAAGGAGAGTGGGAGATGCTGTGGAGTGTTCACAGCTTTGTGGGTGGATTCTAGCATGCTATTACTGGGTGCATCCATCCACATGACTGCAAGAACCAGAGTCCAGCACCACAGCAACCTTCTAATGACGTGCTTTGATTGTACTGTGCAGGTTTCTAGTTCATTATGCGTCAATGTGCTGAGTATGCCGGGATATCAAACAATATCGGAAAACCCCCAGCAGACGTGCAGATTAGTGGCATGCTGCATGATTAGGTGGTTTGACTGACTAAATCTGTTGTTGAAAAGCAGCTTGAGGGAAATTTGGAGAGATTTTCTGTCTGCATGTCAACCATGCTTACCAGTCAGGGAAGATGTTACAATACGTAGTGTGTGAAGCGGAAAAATCTGTTATTATAGAACAGAATTCAACAATCCCTCGTTTATTGCGGTTAATTGGCTCCAACCCCAACTGTGATTTAAGTGAATTTCCACAGAGTATCAAGCATTTTCATAATTAGAGCATAGAAAAGTTGTTTTTAAACATTATAGGAGCCTTCTAGACATGACGTAACATTCCTATAGTCACCTTTACACCCATATCACGCCATATAGTCGACATTAGAGATGTAATCAGACTTGTGTTCCTGCTGCTGTAGATATGTTCCGGTGCTGAATGGGGGGCGAACAGGAAGTGACATCATGGTTTTAGAGTTGAGTTTTGAGCTTGTGCTTAAGTGTAGGTTATGACCGCAACATGTATTTGGGGTTATTATCCCTGTTGTGACATAATTCAAACCTGCAATAAAAGCTGTTGTTTTTACTGTCATGGGGGGGTTTATATGTACAGATGACATTTTGTTTTACTTTTTTTTCCAGTTAACAGTGTCAGAATGAAGACACTGAATCTGTAATTGCGCCAAATGGGCTACTTGGCACCTCACAGATGGCAGCCTCAGCTGACAGTGGCAGAAATCCCAAGATGTTTTACACCGACTGGTCTCTTCATTAGGTACCCAAGCACCACCAAATGAGATTTATTGCAAGGGACCGGATATAATATCCTTACAAAGATGATTCTACTCACTTTTGGTTGTCAGGTATTAGTTATTATTCATTATTCCTGAAACTAATGTTTTTGGTCAACAAAAATTAGTGGAAAACTACCGTAATTTTTTTGTGTATAAGCTGCTACTTTTTTCTGAGACTTTGAACCCTGCAGTTTAGACAACGGTGTGGCTAATTTATGGTAATATTCTAATGTTGTGACATCTCCTTTACTCCATGACGACCGCTAATGGTCACAAGTACTAATCACAAGCAGTACACTTTGATGAGACAGTAGTGCGTCTGTTGTGTCTTATTTATGTCTACAATATCTTATTTTCTATTACTATGTCTGCTATATTGTGTAATACGAGTTTAAAAGTGACTCTAGGGTTATTTCATGTATAGAGAGCTCTAAAAATGCAAAAACTTGATATGGAAGATCATACCTTTTTTTTTTTTGCTTTAACAGCGAAAATATTCAATTTATTTTTTATCTTATTTACTCTCGCTGATTAATATTATTATCGTGACAAGTCAACCAGCATAAGTATACATGAATTCAATGACACCTGATAATTACCTCTTACAAGATGGTTCCATTTTACAGGCCTGTGTGTGGGGGGGGCACGGAGATCACAAACAGATTCTTTTAGCCCTGACCTACACAATTGCTAGCAGTTAGCTTGCATGCATTGTCAGCCGAAAATGACACAAAAAAAACAAACTAAACGCTTCCAGATTTGTTTCAACGTTCTGATTGTCATCCATTATAGTGTTCAAGCAGAGAAGAAGACATGCAGGCGGTGTCACATGTAAACAAGCAGACCTCCCTGATGAATGAAATATGCATGTGAGTCAAGCTTAGGCAGTCCCATTAGCAGAAAGAGTAGCTTCTTGAAGTTAAGCAATTCTCTCACGCACATGCAAACTTTTCTAATTTACTTTCTTGGTTGATATTTACTATTTCCTCTCGTCTCTGCACACTCTGTGTATGTTGTTATTTTCTTCTGTGTGTGTGTTATCCTGTTTCTGGTTCCACATCTGGAGGCCATTACTTCTGGGTCGGGATTTAGGGTGGGCGGAGCTGGGCTGACTCTGCAGTGAGGTCATTGTGTCGTCGTGGCGATGCAGAGGAACAATGATGCTGTTGTCTCCGGAGGTGGGCAACTAATGTAACTGACGCCAGAACGGAGGGCGTGCGAGGGGGAAGGGATGGTAGCAGCATTTTAGGAGGTGAAGACGAAGTGGGATTGACCGTATCGCAACATGTGCTGTGAGGAATTAACACTGAAAATGGCTGCGATAAGTAGACGAAGCATGTGGATAATGACAGCATGCGCTGTCCAACTTGGAGTTATGGTGTGATTGGTGTTAATCCAGGTCTCTGAGACAAGCCAGACCCAAGTATTTCACTGGTGCTGGCTCTAAAGGCCGACAGCTGCACAACTCAGTCTGGTATTGAGGCGCTATGAGTCTGAAGTGCATGTCTCAGTGCAGACACATCATCACATTGTCATAATTGGAATGCTGAACATGTTCTAGAGACTTTCTCTCTCAAATAGCATGTAGCAGAATCATTGAAATAGAGGCTTTCTTATCTTTTAAGCACAAAAAAGGCCAGGTTGTGTGGTCGGGGTGCACCAATCTGATAACGGCAACAACGAAAAAAAAACATTAAAAATCTTCAATACAAGCAGTCCATTCGTATGGAGTCCACATGTGCTAGCAAAGTACCAAGGAGAGCGATGTCGGCCTTGTGGCAGCATTTTTTGTTACAGTTGGAGAAAAACTTGTAATGCACAAGTTTCCTGTGGTGGCACAGAACTGGAGAAGTATAATATAAACAACATCAAACATCATGAAGACCACGTAGGCAAAGAAACAAACCTCTGCCTCCCTCAAACCCCTCAAACAACCAATGCTCTTCAAAACCTATTCAAATTGCAAACAGTTCCCATGATGCTTACTTAGAATGCAGATTCAGGAAGTAGTGAATTGGAGTAGAAAAGTGGACAATAATATCATGTTTTGACGTCTGATGCAGGGATTTTGTTTGAATCTGACAAACCTTAAGGACGTTTGATCAAGTTTATCTAATTACTAGTTGGACTGCTTGGACCGTGGCAGCTGTTTTAAAAAAGCATATCATGTTTCACACATCGGAGGTAGCGCAGTGTAGCTGGAATTGCAAGGTTTATAGTATGCCATAGTAGCCATCAGTATAAATAGCACATGTTACAATGTGGACATCTGTGACTTATAGACAATTGCGGTCTATTTTTTTCCTCTTTAAATTGTGTGGGTGCGTCTTAAATTCAGGTATGCGCAATAGTCCGGAATTTATGGTAAATAGTGTGGGATTTGCGATCATCGAGTATGCAACTTTTTCCGGTCAATTAATCCAATCCTTAAAAAGCGGAACACAAATTAATTGAGGTGTACCAAATTCCATGCTAATATGCATAAAGGTTCATAATAAGCTAATGCTAATTCCATGCTCCATAATTGACGTTTTTGTGTAAACATAGTGACTGATACAACCGTGTATCACGGTGGACCACTTTACCACAACATCCAGTGCCTGCACAATACACATGGAATTGGAAAATTGGAAAAAAAAGTTGGAAATTTAGGCGCTGGTTGTCTTTACAGTTGAATAAATATAAATATAAGTTACTGGCTACTGTGAGGCAGTACAGTTTTCGATGCCCAAGCGTTTCAAATTCAAATGATCTCATATGGTTAATGCAGTCCATTCTAGTGTATCATTTTTGCTTTATTAGAGCCCAACAGCAGCCCGGTCGCAAACTCTCCAGCCGCAGTTTTACTTTGGTTCCCTCACAGAGTTACTCAGCGGTTGTTATGTCTGAGTGTGTTTGCATGAAGGTGCGTGTGTATGTGTGTGTTTGACATGCTTCTGTATTCCCCAGAGAGTTTACCGGCGCTGCTGTTATTTCTCCTTATAAGGACGTTTTCCTGTGGAAAGAGGGAGGGAAAATAGGACCAGTGAGTATGTTGGGGGTACGAACAAGGGTAGGAAAAGAAAGTGAGGGGTGGAAAGGGTTGGGAGGAGACGCAGGTAGGCATCAAGGAGGAAAGGACTGTATCGTTTTGGGGAGAGGTGAGACATAAAGTATTTTGATCTACTGTTTAAGCAGATCTGTGATCTTTCCACCAACCTCATCAGGCTAGATGTCAGAAGATTTAAGAATGAGGTTTTGTTTCTCAGCCTCCATGACATCACTTTCACGCTAATATGAGCCTTTCTGGCACATTTATTGACTGAGCTACATAAAATAGAAATTGGCGGCCCAGCTTTGGATGGGGCACATAAAAATGATGTCACCCATATGACTACTACTGATGAGGGTGTGGGATAAGGAAATGGTTGTGCTTGTTGTTACGAGTACAAGGGCACTGTTGAAATTGAGATGATTCATGCTAGTACCAGCATTGATTTAGTTGGCTGCTCATTAACTGATGGCCTTGATCTATCATTGAATTACGGTAGAACATCAAAAGTTGAAAGGAGCTGGTCATTGCTCAACCTCTGATTTTTTTTTTTTATAATTACACATGTTTGGAAATGTTAATTTATACCGACTGACTTGAACCAGGCTGCACGGTGTTTAGCGCGGTGGTTAGCGCGCAGGCCTCATAGCTAGGAGACCCGAGTTCAATTCCACCCTCGGCCATCTCTGTGTGGAGTTTGCATGTTCTCCCCATGCATTCCACAGGTCCATAGGTATGAATGTGAGTGTGAATGGTTGTTTGTCTATATGTGCCCTGTTATTGGGTGTACCCCGCCTCTCACCTAAAGACAGCTGGGATAGGCTCCAGCACCCCCGCAACCCTCGTGAGGATAAGCGGTAGAAAATGAATGAGCGAATGAATGACTTGAACCAAGGAGTGACCTTTTCCACTGACAGTTGCATGAAGGCAACCGGTTGATCAATGGATTCAGTCATGTGGAATGAGATCGGGATCTTGGTGAACTTACCAGTTACTTGACTGTTTTTATGTTAATTTAGCATATTCATCCTCCCAGGTATGGTCTTTATGCTGTTGTGTAGCTGAATGATTGTTAATGTGTTACGTTAACATACCGGACATGTCTTCAGCCTGTTGTTCTGATTTTTTCTGGTTCTGGGTCTTGAATTTAGTGAAATTAATTTCTAAATAAATGTGACTTTTAGTCCACTGCAACTTGCATTTTTTTCCTGTGGGACTTTTTGAATGGGTTGCCCAAAAAAGCCAAAGAAAAAGAAAAAAAAAACATAAAGCCAGAATGAGTCATTCGATGCATTTTCACACGCCAAATTATAGGACGTGGATGTTCCACTCTAATCACTTAGAGTCATTCCAATGGGGATTTGGGAAGCCATTTTCACTTCAGTCTCTCTCTGTGTTGAATGCAACTTGTATTCGTACCACATACGGAAAGTTTAGCGTTGACTTTTTCCAGTCGTGGGAGCCAAGAGCGATGCCAGGAGATGGCAACCAGATTAATGAGGTTGTATTTGGTTTCCTCTCCGACAAGAACCACATGTCTAAACCACTCAGCTTTAAAGATACTATGGACTCTCAAAATCGGATCTACTGATGCGACAATATAGGTTCAGAGACATCCAGTGGAACTTTTTCCCACTTTGTGTTTACCCTCCCTCCCGTCTCAATCCCTGCTTGACGCTGTCACTTCCCTCCCTCTCTCAGCTGCTCCTCCCAGCTGTTTAATCACACATGGCGCTTGCCTAAAAAAGAGAGAGGGAGGGAAGCAAGGGGCGAATGGGAGGAGAGAGGGCAATCCAAAAGAGAGAGTGTCTGATAGAGACGGAGAGTGGGAGACACATGGCCAGTGAATGAGAGATCTTTGCTAGCTGCGTGGATTACTCCTGAGGAAGGACCTCACTGGGATACCTTCCCCACTCTCCTCAGCTCCCCAAACTCCACATCCAGACCTCTGGCATTCAGAACCCCAGCTCTCCCGAAGTCTCACCTCTCGTTCTCCTTTCACCCTCCCCATCTCCCCTCTCCCCTGCTTTCCCCTCTCAGGATGTCGTGTGAGGAGGCTCAGCTCCACAAAGAGAGGCTGCAGGCCTTGGCGGTAAGTCAAAGTGTCTTCAAATGGTCTCCTCTTTTTTTTTTTTTTTTTTTGTGTCGCTTCGGACGTCTGTCCATTTGGCCTTGAGTGATTCAGAGCTAATGGACAAGACAGACTGATGAGGGCTTTCATCGTGTCTCACCCTTCATCTACCTGTGCGTTTATTCATGACACCATTGATGGAGCACCTTTGAGGTCCTACAGTCTTCATCTCATTAGACCTTTATGGCATTCATGTTTCTTTTGCTTCATTTTGATGCAATTATCCATTCTAAAAAGCAGCAGGGGGAAAAGTATGTGCTTGACGGTTAGGTTTCTGTCAAAAGTTAGACTTACAGGTTCGGGGTATTGAGGTTAGGATTACGTTTGGGGTTAAGGTGAAGCTGTTTTTTTCACTCTGTGAAAAAACGTCATCATAAAACACTCGCTGGCATTAAAAACATGTAAACACACTCATACAACCTGAGTTGCACACACACAGCTACACTAGTATGCTCTGCTAAACTAAGCTAGTAGGGCTAGCTTAGTTGGGTCTTTCAGGTCACCGTCTCATCATTACTTAAGAAGGGGGTGGGTGGTGTGGTCCGCTGAGAAAATACCCAACACAAACGTTCCTTCTCCTCACAATGACAGCGTTTCATTCACTTCATGGCAATTTCTGTTTTTATTGGCTAATTCCGTCTGTGATTCTGTTCATTGGGCCCTCCATGTTTTCACAAATGCTTCTGACTTTCTCACACAGCATTGCATTGATGTTTTACATGGAAGGGAAGCATCATTTCATTTCAATTTGCCTTGCGTCCATCAGTCAGACTTGCTTCAGAAAATGTATACCTTTTTAGTGTCAACATAGATTGTAGGCACCTGGTTTATTACATCATCTTGGCCATGCAGACAGTCTTTGCTTATTTTTAAAATAAAGTGATTGATGGGGGTGTGGTCTGAATGTTCAGTCCCTAGCTTTATAAAGCTTGTTTTCATTGCTTGTTGTGAGGCAGACTTTTAATAGTATACAATAGAACACGGAGACTGTAGGATTTTTTAAATGAAAGTGAATGAAAGGGATTTTGGGGTTCAATGAAATAGTGAACCTGAGCTGGATTCTTACATCTTTTCTTACTCGACCAATTGGGTGTGGGGGGGGCTGCTTTTTTACTTTTAAGTGTGTGTTTTCCACGTTATGTTTGAGTCATCTGGGGATGGCTGATAGGACGTCGGACCAACAGTCAGTCTCGGGGTTCCGTGCCTGTGACTAAATTTGGCGCCAGCAATAACCACAGCATACCACACACACTCAAGAGTCACAGGAACACACACACACACACACATCCCCATAGCTCCCAAGTAAAGGGGAACAGCAGCGGCAGCGGCGGTGGCGGCAGCAGATGGAGAAACTATTTTGGCCACAGCCGTACCAGGCCTCGTTTATGTACACCAGCAAGGCACTTTACGAAACCAAGTGGAAAGTTCCCACTGGTGAAAAAGACGTGGACAAACCCTTTATAGTTTAGGGTGATGTGCGGGGCCAAGAAAAACGTACAATTTCTGCAACGTGCGCAGTTGTTGTAAACTTTCCCCTACAAAGATTATGCCGTGTAGTCATCATCGAAATATCCTATATGAGGTTCAACTCCAGGAGACAAAACCTTCATTCTGATGTAGGATCCTGGTAAATCATTTGAGCTTCTCAGCCTCGTCTCTCAAAGACAAAAACAGCACTAATGGCTCTCGAGCAAACCCACCAGAGGGTTACGATTACTCCGCTGACAACTCTCTGAGGTAGCTAAGTACTCTGTAAGCCTTAAAGTGTGCTAAGCATCGCACGTCCAATATAAATACAGGAGAGGCCAGATAAGAATGACTGAAAGATAATACTAACAAACTACAAGCGTGCACACCGACTGATAATAATAGAATAAATGGTTCAATATTGTGTGCATTGAAATCTCATTATTGTCCTTTCTAATAAAAATAATATGCTTAACTTCGGCCTGCGTGGGTTTTCTCCGGGTACTCTGGTTTCCTCCCACATTCCAAAAACATGCTAGGTTAATTGGCCACTCCAAATTGTCCATAGGTATGAATGTGAGTGTGAATGGTTGTTTGTCTATATGTGCCCTGTGACCAGTCCAGGGTGTTTCGCCCGAAGACAGCTGGGATAGGCTCCAGCACCCCCGCGACCCTTGTGAGGATAATCGGTAAAAATGAATGAATGACTGAATGAACTTCTGCCTGACTAAGCATCAGTCCAACCTCCCAGGGAGCTATACAATGTCTACGCTCAGCAGCTGACAAGCAAGTGATTACATCAATAATTCATACTCACAGATTTCATTTTCATTCATATGAGTGTCCGTTTTCACTGCCTCTTCAGCCAACAGGAAGTCTTGAGACCAATCACCTCTGTAGCTGACATTCTTGATTGGTCCTTGGTATAAAACGTTTGTATTCCATGTCGTATTCCTATCATTTTAATTGAAAGCCTATTTGTCAGCTAGCAAGAATAATAAAGAATAAAGCACCAAACTAATGGCCCCAAGAGATTTTACTATTTCACATTGATGACATAATACCCATCACTACGATATCATTGCTGTGACTTGAAAGTACCATAAGTAGGCCATCACAACAAATGCTTGTTCACACTCTAGGATATTACTAGAACACTAAATAGAGTTGTTAATACAGAGAACTGGCTTCCTCAGCTGTAGGCTGAACCTCACAGTTTGAATTTGAGAATTTCCAGAAGGACTGTAAATGACTCAAACATTGTCAGGGCTACGTTGAGGGCATTAATCATTCATTGCAACAGAGGATGCACTGTGTTATGTTTGTTCATCTGTCTGATAGTGATTACAGCCTATCAGATGCCAGCGATGCTGGTTTCTGTGGTTACTAATTGGTCAGATTAAGTTGATGTCATGCTTTTAGATTCAGGCCTGTAATCGGCATGTTCCGAACATGTTATTATAGTAGTTGGGGGAGTATAGTCAGGGTTTCCTAAAAGACTGATTACATGTGTGGATGAGTGTGTGTTTGTATGTGCATGCGTATATGTGTGGTTGAAGATCGGCCAATGAATGGCGAGCGCTACGGCTTTCTAAATAGCCACGGGACAAGGAGCAGCATGGAGGACTAAACTGCAAAAACACACTCCGACCCTGGTCACTGCAGTGACACATTGAGGACACATTTACACAGATGACCTCAGCACTTTGGACTTTTAGCTTCCCTAAAACACACGTCACAATCATCTTTCCAGTTCACAGTGTACATGGTTTTGGGGGGGGGCGGAAGAGAGGGGTTGACATCCGGAGGCATCAACCACCAGACAGGAACCTTGACGGATCAAAGTTTTAGATAAAGTAGCGAACTTCTGTAGGACTCATATTTGCAGACCTGTAAAAATAATGAAGCCTTAACTACTAAAGCACCCGGCTTCAACCACAGATTGCTCCCAGTCTGACTAAGTTGTGATTGTAACGGATGGTGGACGTTTTCTGGATCCACTTAGTGGGGTCTTACAGCGGGAAGTGAGTGGGACAGGGTGAGAGGAGTGGGGGAGGGGGGCGCAATAGCTAGACATTGGCATGTGTTGAGATTTGTGGCTGCTGTGGCGTAATGGACTGCTTCAAAAGCAGTAAATAGAGTTGGGGGGGCTGGGCTGTCGATGGTCTACCTACTAATGGACAGTAGTTCCTGATCATAAATGTTCTTCCCATATATCATATTTTACTATACTGTGTATTAGAAAAGGACAGGAAAGGGACACAATTGCGGGATCTAACACATTTTGTTTACATTTTGTAGTGGCGTAGAACTGCGCTATGGATACGTCGTTTGGCTATATGTGCTCTGTGATTGATTGGTAACCAGTCCAGGGTGTACCCCGCCTCTTGGCCGTAGTCATCTGGGATAGACTCCAGCTGAGTGTGCCCAAACATAGCAGTCAAACCTTGGTTTTCTACGTCCCAGTTTGTACTGTACTGTATTGTTCTGTGAAATAGAGAGCCAAAACAACGCAAAAAAATGCAGCAGCAGATGCTTGCCAACGACTAAGCATGGATTTGGGCTCATTTGGTCAATGTCTGTCGGAGGACTTTGCCGAAATACGGGCCCAGGTCAGTAGGTTTGCGTTTGGTGTGTTTTGGTCACAGCAGAACAAGCATGGTAATGAGATGTTTGGTTTATGGGCAGTTTATGAATGTGTCTATGGGGGAGTGCATGCTTGGGGCAAATCACTGGATAGGCGTGGCCGTTTTTTAGGCAGTGGGGGGTCTGGGGGCACGACAGGCATTACGTGCCATCTAAAATTAGCAGCAGCTGCTTTGGGCCTAGTGAATGGTCATGTCTGTGAATGTGATTGGGTAGCACCGACATGACACGTGCAGGAGAGGATGGAATGTTGATCAAAATGAGCCTGATTGCTTTGAAGGTGTTTTGATGGTATTTGAGTATACGGACAGAAAGAAGGGATCCTGCCTTGTTTTTTTTTTACAATATGCCATGTGTTGTTCGAAGGTCTGACATCAGGAAATCAAATCTTGTTGATAAGTGATACATTGTGAACATGCATATGAAAGTGTTGCAAATTTCCACCTGAAACCAAAGTTAAGGTCCATTCTGTTAAAGCACTTATCATTACAATACACCATTGATCTTACTGTTGTGTTATCTAGTGTTTGGTAGCGGTGTCAGATTGTGACCTATACAGCATTTTCCAGGAAAAGAAAGAAGTATGTATGTGTGTGTTTACAGAGATATACAGGGTCAGGCAAAATGATCGGACACATTTGTAAGTTAAATAAAAGGCAAATAGAGTAAAGAAAATTCATTATGTTTTAAAAATTAAATCAGTTTTGGCGAGGTGGGAGGCCGGTCGGTTGATTTTCGTTTCAATGCAGATCCAGTAGAAGCCGGTAAGCCATAACAAGATGGTGATTCCAACTGGTACAGGATCATGTCTACCAACATTGAAGTGCAAACAGAACGCTGGTTGTGTTGCAGTTACAGATTGGTTTGTTTTGATCAACGTTTCCACAATGAAAGCGCGATGCTCACCAATCCAATTCATGGCAGAAATGTTATTTAACCTACAAATGTGTCAGATCATTCTGCCTGACCCTATACATGCTCCTGTCCTCCCCACCATAGACTTGATGAGTGTAGACGACACCTGCTGCTATCGGATGACCATGGAATGCAAGGCATTTCAGTCGTGTGCTAGGTTTGCATTTACTGACGCCGCTTGCAAAAAAGTTACCAGGTTCATCTTTGTACAGGTTAGGTTACTCAACAAAGTTGCATGTAAATTTCCCCACTGAGGGACGAATAAATGTATATTTCATCTACTCTAATCATAAGAGGTTATTATACTGCGCAGGTATTTGCTATGTAGGTCCATCCTGGGCTATGCACTTTCGGAGTACAATTCGCTGAATGGGAAGATGATCTTCATCAGGGAGATGTTTCTTTTGGGTGGTTTGGAATGTGCAGAATGTGAAGCATCTGGCTTGTACCTCTCATCTCTTCACAAGGGAAGCATCAGCAGAACTTTATATCACATTTCCCAAGCTCATCGTGACCATGAGGGAATGTTACATGGACACGTTTCACTGACAGTCCAATTCATATGTATGTTCAACTTTGGTTTACTTGCGATTTGTTCACATTTGGAACCACAATTTCCCAAAAGGAAAATTGTAATAATCAACTCCGTGGTCAAAATGTCCAATCTTAAAGACATTAGGTAACATTTAGGCAACACGTTAATAGGGATATTTTAAAAATACGTACTTTTCTATGCATTTAGGCCTCTTGTCCACATACTAGTTGTACATTATACATGCAGCAAAAATATAAATACCATCAGATTTTCAGTGGTGCGATCCACCTCTGAGGTGTTAGAGCTTCCTCTGTATAACAAATCATTAGATCAAGTAAATCATGATTTAGTCTAAGCACCTTACTTTGCTCCTCTTAAAGGTTTATTGATTGTTGTCTGTTGCTGTCTCATTAATGTATGAATGAGACAGTGAATATACTTCCATGCCAGCATGCACTATTGTAATTATATGAATTATATGAATGAGTGTGTGAATGAAACGTTGTAATAGCTCTTAGGGGGTAGCCGATTGACTACTTTGCATTAGCATCCTCTGAAAGATGGAAATTAAGTTATGTTAATATACAGTAGAAAAAAAATCATTTGATTCATGAAGTGTGTCAACAGTAGCAGAGTAAAAAAAAAAGAAAAAGTGATGATCTGTGTATGAGAGCCATATAGCTGCGAGCCAGCCAAGTTTGGCCCGTGAGTCAGAGTGTGGGAAGCCATTAATGTGTCTTCAAGAATGTCAACATATTTTCCTGAGGAGGAGGAGGAGGATGATGTGCTCTCTGGAGGAAACTACTGTGAATTTTATTTGAATCTGATATCCTCAGCATGAGGGGTCATGATTGCATTTGTTAGAGCATCCACCGTGTAAAAAAATGAAGTGTAATCCAGATGTTCCGATGAACAGAGTAGCTGACGGCAAGGCTGAACATCTGTACATTAAGAAATGTTTGACTCCAGAGATCTCCATAAAAGCATGAGAAGCCACCTGAGCAAACAGTTTGGTCTGATGTTAAGTCTGGATGAGTCTCCCAACTGAATGTTTTGACATACAGTAGAAATGCTGCTGCTATTTCTGCTACTGCTCTAACCACTAAACAGATTTTCCCCCCTTTGAGGTGTGTGTGTGTGTGTGTGTGTGTGTTTTATTTGGTGCGAGGTGAAGATTATATTGCATTGTACAGCAGCCAATGAAGAAGCAGTGTCAACTTTTCCGACAAGACAACTTTCCTGTGCTCCCCAAATCGCTCTGTTGCACACACTTCCATTCCATTACATCAGTGGTGTCCAAAGTGTGGCCCGGGGGCCATTTTCGGCCCCACATCTGTTTTTTTTTTAATGACCCAAGAAAAAAAGGAAAAGTTACATTATGCGAATAAAGTCAAAACGTCATGGGAAGGAAGTCATAAAAGAAATGGGGGGGGGGGGGGGGGGCAAAGTTCGGAATGATTCCACTCTCGGCCAACTCTGTGTGGAGTTGCATGTTCTCCCCGTACATGGGTGGGTTTTCTCCGGGTACTCCGGTTTCCTCCCACATTCCAAAAAATCCTTGGTTAATTGGCGACTCCAAATTGTCCATAGGTATGAATGTGAGTGTGAATGGTTGTTTGTCTATATGTGCCCTGTGATTGGTTGGCCACCAGTCCAGGGTGTACGGCGCCTCTTGCCCGAAGACAGCTGGGATAGGCTCCAGCACCCCCGCGACCCTCATGAGGAAAAAGCGGTAGAAAATGAATGAATGAATGAATGAGTTTTGCAACAGTCCTTGTCACGGCTGATACTGTTGGTAAAAGGGTGAAAGGGGACAAACATATATGTCAGTGGAATAACAAAACGTTCAATTTAAGGAGAAAATGAAAGGTTGGGAATAGCAGACTCAGCAGTGAATGTTTTTTTTGTGTGTGTCTTTTCTGGTCTCATCGCCAGGACTCTCGGTTGGGTTTTTATACTTGTACAGTGATCTTACTGCCTCACTGCATCAGTTGTCTGTTTATTGTCATTATGATACTTTCTCCCATTCGGTTCCAGTTATTTGGAAGACGAGTCAACATTTATGCACATTTTAAGGGTTTCCCCCGCTTCCAGTGTTATTTAAAGTAAGCCGGAAGTGTGCGAGTGTGAGAGAGACATCCACAGTATCCCATGCCCTTCTGCCCCACGCGGGGCAATGCTGTGTTGTTTACATTCCCATGCACGTCAAAGTAAAACCAAGGACATGGAACTTCACGTTGCCTTTGTTGAGTCCGTTACCCAACAAATCCCTCACCCTCATCCACGTCCCGGTTCAAGGTCGACCCCTATTGAGAGAGCTAAAGTGGCTCATTCCTCTTAAGATACTCATGAATCCTCATCCCCTGCCCTCCTTGGCAAGTGCTCACCTAATACTTCACTTCCGTCTTCACTTCATAGTTCTGTGTTGTTATTGTTGGGATACAAAGTGGGAAGTCGGAAATGTACCGATGGCAGTGGTTCTCAATTATTCAGGGGACAGTATTTTTAGTATTATTTGGGGGTATTTGCATCGTCAGAAAATGTTTTTTTATGTGTCGTCTGTTGGAAGTGCAATGTACAGTGGAACCTTGGTTAGCATCATTAGTCTGTTCCAGAAGGTCTGACTGAAACCGAAACTGACAAACTTTCTTTGTCTCCGTGGTGGGTTATTTTGTAGCCATGATCAAAAGTAAAGACTTGTGGCGTTGGGATAGAGCACAGTCAACCACGGGAGCTCGCTTCCGGCTCCTGTTTCCAACGTTGTTAGCAAGCTAATTGGCTGCTAACTGATGAATTCGACTCATGCGGTATGTTAATAACACAAAACCCGTGCCATATTGTAAGCTAACCAGAAAATGTACATAAACCGAGGCAAAATTTTGGCACACCGTTTTTAAACCAAAAAACATGCCTTATTTCACGTCAGAGAGCATCGTAACAATTGTAAGATGAAGTGTAACATGTTACGGCGCTGCATCATTTATTCTGCTGTATTTGCCAGCCGTGTTTTTCTTTTACACTTGACTCGTACATATTTATTATCACTCATGTTCCTCTTTTGTTTCATGCAGGAGAAGCGAAAACGTCAAACTGAAATCGAAGACAAGAGAGGCCAGCTGGATGAGTTGGTTTTACAGCTGCAGCATGTCAAGGTTAGTTTTTGTACACGCGTTACGTGATGCTTTCAAGGCCATTAAATCATCCATAAACACATACAAATAAGGGAGCAGAGAACAGACAACAGTATGATAGTGGAACATAAACACGTGACAGGTTATTAGTGTTAAAAGTAAAGTGAAGAGGAGTTATTTATATTGAGTTCTTGAACCCTTTAAGAGGTCACTTGATCTTAGGGACACCAAATGGGAATACCCCCTTAACACGTTTAATACTTAATAATGCTGTGTTGGGACACCATCGTATCAATATTATGCAGATATGTGCCAAACTCTATTATGATTTTGGAGAAACATGCTGCTGAGATGTAGAATGTGTGGGAAAGTGGCACTGGGTCTTGTTTGGGCTATAAATACCCAGCCGGCTTTACTATCCCAAATAAAAATACATTCCTTTCTCTAATGAAAGACCTTTAAACATTTGGCATGAAGAAGTATTGTATTAAATGGGTTTGATTCGTGACTACTGTTGTTTTCCAGCATTAAACACCCACTTAATGGAAACACTGACACAGAATTGGTAATTAAAGCCATGCGTACCTTATGTTGGAGGCCATTAAAGTGTCATGCTCGGTGCAATAGAGCCCTTCAGGCTGAAACACATGTACTTGGTAATTTGGTCGGGCATTGGACGAAAAGTTAAGCACTATATTAAGTTCATAACTGGACTATTTTCCAGCAACATGAGCTCTGTGCAAAAGGGGCACGTTCCAAAACATTGCCACACACATGACTGCGATCCGTCATGATTGACTACAACTCATGTAAAGGTTCTATTCGACCATTTGGATGGCGATGACTGCCGTATATGCATGATTGAACACTCTCTTGAACACAACACCCCCCCTAGAGTCAGAACACTGCTCTGTTTAGTTTTCACACGTACGGCACCAGCAGACCTGATGTAATCAGCATCTGCTCACATAGCCCTATTAAATGGCCATTACCTCTGAAGGCCACGCAGCCAAGCAGCATGAAGCAGGCTTTGTAGTCTGCTCTCTAGGGGGCCTGGTGCCCTGACAGAGGAAATGGGACACTAGAACCCAGTGATGTGATAAGGACAGCTGGCCTGTATGGTCATGGACTCTGACCATTGACTCACTGGTCTGCAAGCAAGTAAACATCATAGCGAATTTCTTAGTCAAATATACCCTGCAGATGCAGATGTATATTAGTGCGATAACTTGAAGCTTAAGGAAAGGCGATTGGGGCCTTAAACTGTCTGGCTGCTTGGAATGGCTGGAGGTCAGGGCTCAACAGGAAGTGGGAAGTTTGTCAAACAGCACGAGAGAGTGTAAAGGGCAAAGTCAATCACAGAGGAAACAATTTGTTGCTTAAAAACACTACTTGGGCTGCACGGTGGACGAGTGGTTAGCGCGCAGACCTCACAGCTAGGAGACCCGAGTTCAATCCCACCCTCGGCCATATCTGTGTGGAGTTTGCATGTTCTCCCCGTGCATGCGTGGGTTTTCTCCAGGTACTCCAGTTTCCTCCCACACACTCCCACTGGAATAGGCTCCAGCACCCTCATGAGGATAAGTGGTAGAAAATGAATGAGTGAATGAAAAACATTACTTTACAACCTTCATTCTAGGGCTCAATTAGACTTGAGATTGCGAATGTCACAGGCACACATGCCAAGGGCCGCAGAGTGAGAGTCGAGAGCCTTAACCATCGAGCTAAAAGCTCAAACTCAACATCCAGTACAACAGTCAGTTTTTACCAAAGTATATACGCAGAGTCTTACTGGCTTGTACAGACACAAACCCGTAAAACTACTTGGCATTTGTTGTGTAATTCAAACATCAAAAGCGACTATCACACACAGCAGATGTGGTGTATGTGCGGTCTGCGTGGTTATCTGGAAGGAAAGCAACCACACACAAACAAACAAATAGCCCAGCTGTCACATTCTGACTGCAGGTGGTGAAATATCTTGGAATCATTTATACAGAGCTCCTTGTGTGGTGTGTTCTGCCCGCATGTGTACCGTTTGTACTGTATGTGTTCTGTGAGCGTGGACATTCACAGACAAGCAACTGACTGTGTGACAATAAACAGCCAGAGTTGAAGCAAAGTGATAACAACACAGAGACCTGGACACTCCAGTTAAAACTGGCAGCTTTTGTTGTCCTGCTTTAAAGTAGTACAGTGTTGTTCAGTAGTTTTAAATAAGTCTTAGAGGTCCTGGAGTAGGCATAAACCTGCCTCTGATTCGGGAATTTAAAGACCTTTAATGATAATAAGCCATTGTTCACATTGCGATAAATGTATTTGCCCCATGCTATTATGACTTACCTCTGTAATGTCAAAAAGCCACCTTGGTTTTTATGGATTGCAGCTCCTGTGTCTGCTTGAAGAGAATCTCCACATTTAGCAACATCATCACCTGAGATATCTGTGTTTGCAGTCCAAAGCCATGCGGGAGCGATGGCTCCTCCAGGGAATGGGAGCGCAAGAAGAGGAGGCACGGAGGAAGCAGTTGGAGCTGGATGAAGAGCACGGGAAGAAGATGGAAGACATGATTCAGAGGTATTGCTGTCTCTTCTTGTGGGTTGTAGCACATTTCTTGGTTCACTTGGATTAAGCAGAGATTGATAATAATAACATATCTTGGGCGGCAGTGGCTCACAAAGTAGAGCGGGTCGTCCGGAAACCAGAAGATTGGCGGTTCGATCCTTGCTCTTGACACCCACTCACTGTCGTTGTGTACTTGGGCAAGACACTTCACCAACCTTGCCTCCAGTGCTGGCCACACTGGTGTATGAATGCGAATTAATGTTTGGTGGTGGTTGGAGAGGCTGTCGGTGCGAATTGGCAGCCATGTTTCCGTCAGACTACCACAAGGCACCTGTGACTACAGATGTAGAATACCACCAGTGTACACGTGGTGAGCGAATAATGGGTTCACTCACTTGAATCCATTATTATTATATATTATTACCATATTTTTGGTAAGCCAAGTCTTAGTTAGGTGTGTGTCACAGAGCCTCTCCCTCTAGTCTTACGTCCTGTCTTTAAGTTCTGCGAGCCAAGGTCACATGTGCCCACCCTATGACTCACAAAAAATATGAGAACATTGTGATTGGTCTTCCTATTACAGCTATGCAAACTGTTCAACAATGGGTCTGCGTGTACACTTTCATGACATCCATCTTACATCAGTCTGTTATTTGAAGTATCACACCACGCTCTTAAAATAGAAAGCTAATTTTGTATTACCACGTGTGGCACAGTACAAACGCAGTTGTTAAAAACCCAAGTACAAACGCACACATATACTGTAAAGAAAATAGCCTCTGGGTATTTGGGTTCTTAAAACCCAAGCCACACAAGCTGAAGGAAAGAGACCACTGGAGGGAGAGTTGCCAAAACAGATGATGCAAGACAGGCAAGTGAAAGTGGGAGGTCGTTGGCAATGCAGCCAGAGACGATGTGATTCCGTGTGCACTTCCTGCTTTTGTGTCTTCGGGAGGAGCTTCCTGATTCCTGTCAAGCATCCCCAGATGAAGTTGGTGCATGAGATCACTGGTGAACTCACCGCTGACAGAGTGAAAATGGAAACTGATGGGATTAGCTTCGTATAGCAAGCTCATTCAAAATCAAATACAAAATTCCAAACACCAATTCTTACCAATAAACCCTGCAATGAGACAAAGCATTGCATTGCGATATTTAATCGTTCAGGTGCTTGAGGGATGGATGTCATAACAAACTCAGCGCTCATTTCCACACCAGTCAATGTCTTCATGAAGGAGCTTCTGTTAGCCAACAGCTACCAAGCTTATCATCGGTGCTGAAATAACAGAAAGGTCACTCGTGGACACAGACGCCAGGATAGCGTCGGCGCTAAAAGGTAAACAGAGCAGCTGTGAATGGTCAAAGCACTGTGGAGGTACTGTAGATTGTCGCTTCATCCACCTGAATAGACTTGTTGTTACGCTTTCTTCAAGAGGAGATGTTGACGTTTGTGGTTTGTTTGACTTTCATTAGGAAAAATCACAAGGATAACAGTAATTGTGCTACGCCCACGTGTGTTTTAGAATGCCTTCAACGCTGATTTATGAGGCGTCACAGGACGACTGGAGACAGAGTAGTCAAAACATACAGCACATGAAAATGCACAGGTTTATGACCCCCGCGTGATACGCTGTTACAGTACGGAAAACCAGACGGCAACTAATCCTAGCAAATGCAAAAGTTCAATTGATAGAATAATAGAACTTATCAAACAATACATATTGAGAGAAACATTGAACTTAATCTTGAACTTAATATTTGATTGCATTAAATTTACTGTAATTTTAGTTGAATAAACTATTTTTGCATTTTAACTGTCCTTCTTGTGCTGCACAGCGAGCGAGTGGATAGCGCGCAGGCCTCACAGCTAGGAAACCCGAGTTCAATTCCACCCTCAGCCATCTCTGTGTGGAGTTTGCATGTTCTCCCCGTGCATGCGTGGGTTTTCTCCGGGTACTCCGGTTTCCTCCCACATTCCAAAAACATGCTAGGTTAATTGGCGACTCCAAATTGGTATGAATGTGAGTGTGAATGGTTGTTTGTCTATATGTGCCCTGTGATTGGCTGGTGACCAGTCCAGGGTGTACGCCCCCTCTCGCCCGAAGACAGCTGGGATAGGTTCTAGCACCCCCGCGACCCTTGTGAGGATAAGCAGTAGAAAATGAATGAATGAACTTTGCTTCCAGATCCACTGTTAATAGATCCCTTATTTATCACAGTAGAAAATTGCCAGATTCTGCTGGAGCAGCGTTTTTCAAAGTCTGACACAGTGAGCCTCCTCTGATAGAATATAATACAACCCATGCCTCTTGAGTGTATTGCTAACCCCAGCTTTTGATTTTTCTCAAGCTGCATCGCATCCCTTGAGAAGACTCTTGTTTCTCACGGGACGCCCGCCGCAAACTTTGAAAACTCCTGTGGTAGAGATTTTCTGACGCTAATGAAGCTTTTTGTGTTGGCATCTACACTTTCCCAAAATACCCAATGGCGTCAGCAAGCAGAGTCTTTCCACTACAGATAGCGGTGTGGTGAAGTGAGCTTGCAAGAGCAGGGATAAGGTATGACCATGTGCGCCTCCTTCCCCCTCATAAACATCTCCAAATTAGGCTTCGCTGCTCTTCTGACGACTGCACAGAAGCCCAAGCCTTCTCTCCCATCTGCCTTTTACAAGTTTTAAAGTCACAGCGCGTGCCCCGCTGGACACTTTAATGACAGAAATTGAGTGAGAAGAAGCTCTTTTATGGCCGTTTGTGTCTTTTCACAGCCTGGTGAGCACATAGGCAAGCGGTAAGAAGGGGGTATAAAGCATGTCTGTGCCGCTGTGCCGTTGAGCTTTCCACCAATGTAGACAAGAAAGATGAAATGAAGCCAGAAAATAACAAAAAAAACATTCAGATTTTCCATAGAATTCTGCAAAGCGATTGGAAACTGCATTATGACAAATAAAACACCATGGAGGCACGACGACATCTCTCAACGAACGAAGTCCTTCATCAAAAAATGACATAAAAAACAGCAACACCGTGTTCTTTGTCGTATTCCACTAAAAGCTCCATTCATTTTAAAAGCGAACAGATTGAAAAATATCCAAAAAGTAATTTTGCAAGACGTTCTGGTCATAAACCAACTTTAAGACACGCACACCAGCCTTCAAGACGGGGGAAAGAAAGAGGGGGCATTGTGTAAGGATACAGAGGACATCGCCTGCGAGGACAAACATTGAGTGAGAGAGTGTGGCAGTGGGAGTTTTACAAATATCCCTATCATTACACGAACAAGCTAAGTAAACAAGAAAGAGCAATACAGCGGTAAAAGGCCCTTTCACAATGTGGCGCTGACCTGCATGTACCCGTACTACTTTTGGACCGCTGCTTTTTCACCTTGCATTGGCACATTTAGCCATCATTATAGAGCAGCGTGAGTAGTTTCTATTTTTATCAGATACTGTATTGTACAGTATACTTGGCATAGTGTATTGCGGCTATAATTGCTTGACATTTTCATCCTACGGTTTGTTTTTTTGTCACGTGGGATCTTTGAGGGAATTGCATTTTGTGATTGGGTGGTAATATGAACAAGTTTACTTTTTTTTTTTTTTTGTTTATGTTGTCATGCATTCCTACTCTTTAACCGACATGGACATCCTGTCAGTTATTTAGCAGAATAAAGCATCGCACCTTTAAGCTCTATCCAAAGTATGCTAAAGAAGACAAATGGAGCCTCTGGGACAGTCTGCCAGAAGCAAACTATACTTTGAAATAGCCTTTTCCAAGTTGCATATACGCTTTGAAAATCATCTTTTGCCTCACAGCGTGACGCACTGGAGTTTAGATGGTTTCTCTGTATGGTTACCTCTTCTAAGAACTTAACATTTGGGGAACCGAGGTCGTTAAAACTTTGCTCCGTGGACAGTTGAGAACTCTAGGTTTATGATGTGGTAGGGGCCCACTGCTTCAAAGTTTAAATGTTGGAAAAAAACAGCATTTTGTGTTCTCCGGTTGCATTTGGCCAATTATACTGCGACGGCTTTATTTTTTTTAATGCAGACTTTGAACGAAACGCAATAGCAGTGAAAGCAAATGGCAGCTGCTAACTTTGGCCCGAGAAGTGCTCGAGGGTCCAATCGCTGAAATGTGACCTCCACTCACGGGCAGCACTCATTGCCATTACAATGACTGTAATGGGCAGATTAATTCGTTGCTGGGTTGCAACCATGTGACCCACAGGCAGACTGCATCACTTCGGGCAAACATACAGCATAATATGGCCACATACAAACACGGTACCTTTTCCCTAATGGGTTTTGAGTTTTTCCTTGCCCTGATGGGGTTCAGATCAGGGATGTTGTCTATTGTCTATCATCTACTGTGTCTACTGTTGCCTGCTTGTTAAGCCCTTTGAGGCTCTTTTGTGATTAAGGGCTATACAAATAAACTTGACTTGACTACCTTTGCACAATACTTGGCATATTAATGGGAATAATGGTGCATGCTGTTGAAATTATTTTCTGAAATTGTGTGTGTGTGTGCATGGTGTGTTGCATAATGAATGCAGCAGATGAAAACAGTACTTCTAACATCTGTCTATCTGCGTTCATACACCAAGTCATTCTTGTATGTGTCCTTCATTGTTGCGCTAAGCAGTTTTTCCGTCTGGGTGGAACATATACAGTAATTGATTTGTAAAAACAAAAACAAACAAAAAAATGATGGGTTCAAGTACTGCCAGTGTGGCACATCCTACAAATATAATTTAACAAGAAAACAACAACCACATAACAACAAACATGGAGAAGTCAGAAGTAATTTCACAAGAAAAAGTCAAAATATGAAGAGACAAAAGTCACATTTTTACTGACACACAGTATTGCTTTACCTCAAGCCTCTGTATCTCCAACACATGTGGGTATGCGCACACAGGCTGTCAAACCCGCAGGCACACACTCACACCGGCCTCCACCGCACATAAAATCAGATATGCACTCTTCCTCGTCCTGTATGATGCGGAAAGACGGGCGTATCCATGGCAACTGGCCTGCGGTTGACTAACAGGGCGGGGTGGCAACGTCACATTTCTCTTTTTGGATTATATTCTAAGGAGGTGGCCATGAGAAATGAGGATGGCAAAAGCTATTTCTTTGCTTTCACTCCAGTGCTTAATATGGTCACTAGGGGGCGCCAGGCACAAATACTATGTTGACTATGGCTGACTAGTCTTACACCTTTTAATTCTGCCAGTATTGATGTTAAAACACATCAACAGTAATAATACCTTGTATGATGACTGCTATAATTAGATTCATGATAAGTACAGTATTATAACTGTATTAGTATACCCCTTTATTTTGGATAATTAGCCTGTTTCATTGAATAGATTGCCTGATAACATTGAAACCAGCTTGTTTGGAGTCATTTTATGCGTGTGGTAATTTGGTCCATTAGATTTTTCATGTGACCCTCAATGGAAAAAGTTCAGCCCCCCCGATCTATTCCACCAAATCTGTGTTTATCCTGCCTCATCACAAACAACAATATGCGATGGACTCTAAAAATGCTTCATAAAAAAATGTCCCCTGGATAGACAGTCAGCCAAATACAACAATGAATTCTGCTTATGGTGCTGAAACCAAGAGTGACCTTTGTTTATTCTGGAAAAGTGTGGGAAGAGCAACTGTTTATGGCCGTGTAATGAAGCTCAAAGCCGTCTTTTCTTCACACATAATTACGGCACGCGCATTCCTCGCATCCCTGAGGAGTAGACTGAAGTGTTGCAAGTGCTGGCAGGCTGTGAGGAAGCCGCCATGGTCCTCCTCCCTGACAGCTTCCTCGTATTGTTGTTGCATCCACCTCGTAATGTGTGTGCGTGTCCTTGTGCATCTCAGAATGAAGTGTGTGGGATCACATCTTAAGCCAAATATGTATTTTTTTTTAAGTTTACGGAGTTTAGCGTAACACTCATATTCCAAAAAATGATTTATTGATATGTTGAATTTTGTGGTGGCAGTCGAAAAATAACCACCAAAAGCACAACACATTATGCAATTAATGTTTGCTTATTCATTCATTTTCTACCACACAGAGATGGCCGAGGGTGGAATTGAACTCAGGTCTCCTTTTTTTTTTTTTTTGAACTCGGGTCTCCTAGCTGTGAGGCCTGCGTGTTAACCACTCGTCGACCGTGCAGGTGGTGGCAGCTAATGCTTGCTTATTCATTCATATTCTACCGCTTTTTCCACACGAGGGTTGCAGCGGGTGCTGGAGCCTATGCTAGCTGCGAGGTACACCCTGGACTGGTGGCCAGCCAATCACAGAGCACATATAGACAAACAACCATTCACACTCACATTCATACCTATGGACAATTTGTAGTGGCCAATTAACCTAGCATGTTTTTGGAATGTGGGAGGAAACCGGAGTACCCGGAGAAAACCCACGCATGCATGGGGAGAACATGCAAACTCCACACAGAGATGGCCGAGGGTGGAATCGAACTTGGGTCTCCTAGCTGTGTGGCTTGCGCGCTAACCACTCGACCACCGTGCAGCCCTAATGCTTGCTTAGGTTTTGTTAAATCGTATGAGTTCCTGGTTGTTGAACTGCATGTGAAATTGCTCCCGCACATCCAGACAAGCGCTTAAGTGATTACTTATACTTTGAAATGCGGCAAATAGGATTAAGACTCCAGAATGTTTGGGATGGATGGTGTAATTCTTCTGCCATCATCTGGGATTAATGAACTCATTCAGAATTAAACTGCTTTAAACCTTCACAACATGATTCTGCTGTGTTGCAGATATTGTGCAGTGTTGTAACTGCAGCCGACATCTGTATCCACATCAGTCAGTGCAGCATATTCCTGAATGAGGGCAACAACTGGATTGTTGGGGTTGTCATTTCAGCTCTCATCAGACTAGGATTCATCAGTTCATGACTAGACTAGGTGGGACTGAATATAGTACAACTCTAGTCTGAGAACTCGATGCAAGATCCAGTGTATTTATCTTCTAAAGGAGGAGGCATGTACAGACGGGAATGGTTTCGCTCTTTTGTGTTGTCAAATGAAGGTCATTGGTACGTTTTGGGTGGTATCACTTACATTATGATTCCATTCCGATGTAATGACGGACCCACCTGAAATGATAATGCCTTGTTAATTTGTTAGATGCTAAATGAATCCTTTAGTAAGGCATTCTAGAGACAAAGATGGCTTCTCCAAATTAACATAGATGGCTTACCTCACTCCTTTTTCAAAAAATTTGTCAAAAGAGATTGTTGGGTATGGGGCGTCCTGTCTAGGGTGTACTATGTCTCAAAGTGTGGGCATCAATCAGTGCGTTTAAATGTAGATAACTGGGTTGACATCCTTTTGTGTCATGTTCATCTGCCACATTGCTGTTATTTCATAAGAATTCAGTCCGGTTTGTTGTCCAGATGTCCATACTGTCCATTATAACGGCCTGTGTCGTTGAACGCCACATCCCAAAATGGAAGCTTCCTTATAAAAGATGGCAATGAGCTCAGATCCAAGCCACCACTGCTGACAAGACTGTAATTGACTTGACTTCACTGTCACACAAACCATATGTTTCCAATGCCGACTTCTCAACAACTGCAGGATTTGGGTCAACAATCAATCAAAAAAATTTTTTTTTTGTGTGTGTTTATGTTTGCAGGCTGGAATCAGAAATCGGCACACTTGAGAGTGAAGAGTCTCTGATTTCTGCTAAAGAACAAATTCTACGAGAACGCTTGAAGGAGACGGAGCGCTCGATAGAAGACCTCCAGAAGGTACGATTCATTCATTGGACTGAAACTGGGGAACTTTGTCCTGTAATAAGATTATTCTTGTCTCTGTTTTCCCCTAGAGTTTGATGTCCCGTGATGGAGGTACGGTCAATGTCACACTTGCATTATATCACATATAGGGATGTCCCATAATTATCGGCCTGATATCAGCATAGGGGCAGCACGGCGGACGAGTGGTTAGCGCACAGACCTCACAGCTAGGAGACCCGAGTTCAATCCCACCCTCGGCCATCTCTGTGTGGAGTTTGCATGTTCTCCCCGTGCATGCGTGGGTTTTCCCCGGGTACTCCGGTTTCCTCCCACATTCCAAAAACATGCTAGGTTAATTGGCCACTCCAAATTGTCCATAGGTATGAATGTGAGTGTGAATGGTTGTTTGTCTATATGTGTCCTGTGATTGGCTGGCCACCAGTCCAGGGTGTACCCCTCCTCATGGCTGAAGACAGCTGGGATAGGCTCCAGCACACCCCGCGACCCTTGTGAGGATAAGTGGTAGAAAATTAATGAATGAATATCAGCATAAAAATATGGTTGATGAACATGTGTGTTCATTCCACCATAGGAGATATGTTATGTTGCACATATCGATATCGGAAATTGAGAGTTAGACAATATTGCCTTATCGATTTTCAGCAAAAAAAGCCAATATCGGACATCCCTAATTATATTCATCCTTTGTTGTCTTTATTGTTTTCAAATGTGTGTGCATGCGTCGCCTGTACATGTCTACTTGTGTGTGTTTGTTTGGATAATAATCTCGCTGAGACAGGGCCGATTCGGGCCAGAGAGCGCCCATGAACCCTCAAACACACACACTGATTGCCACGGACAGAGCACACAGACACTAAAACACACACACACACACACACACACACTGACACACCATGCTCAGCAAGACTATTGATGCTCGCACTCGCACAAGGCCATGACTCTGCAGCCTGCAGTCGCTGGCTTTATCCCCCCGCTATTCTCTAAAAAGCCCTGTAAGCCCCTGCCGCTTTGTTCTTCACACCAAACACACACACCAGTAAAAACACACACACACACACACAAAGCAGCGACTCACACACACACACACACACACACATGCTTCTGCTGCATAAGCACTTGAACCTCTGGTGCTACAGTTGCCGTGGACACAGAAGTGAGACAAGGACAGTGAGACAGTGAGGTGTGTGTCTGTGTGTGTGGAAGGGATACGCATCACTGATGTGTGTTTATTTGTGTACCCAGCGTGCATGCGTGCGTGCGTGCATGTGGATCACTCTCGGCCTCTTAACATCACACTAACTATCTCTCCGACCACCCCGCCCCTTTGTGCTCTTAGAGGCCACCGCCTGCACGTCCGCTCCTCTCTCGGACTGCGCGGACCTCCATCCCGACCACCTCACCCCGGCCTCGTTGCCCCGGACCAGTCCACCTGCGCCTGGAGAGAAGGCCGCTCCGAGACCCGGTAAGGTTGGAGAGGACGGCAAGGAAGGCGAAGGGGGAAGAGGGGGTGGAGTGAGGGAGGAGGAGAGGGCACAAAGGGTTTTGGGACACGGCCAAGTTGGATTTACACACACGCGCGCACACACACACACACACACACACACAGCACAAAGACATACGTAGATACGACTTGGGCATCCATGCTTATTAAAATCAATTAAAGCGTGATGATGAAACATGCTTGATTTTTTGTTAGTAACATTCAACTATTTATTTTACTAGGACTAAAAAAGGATGAGTTTTTGGTGCATGTCTTTCTAAATGAGTAGCATTTATTTTGAATAATTTATATTGTATCATTTAGTGCTGATTCTATTTTTTTAGATGTAATTATATAATTTTATTCTATTGTTTATATTATATATATGAATTGTATTAGATTTTCATTATATTTGTATTTACTGCTGTCTATTATTTACCGTTAAATTGTGGTAAAATGTTATTTTTATATTATTTTTTATTTTATTTTTTTAACATACCACTCTTACTTTTTGGGAACTATACTAATACATATATATTTTTTAATAATTGTTAAATAAAAGTGCAATGGACAACAATCTGGGTACAAATAACGTATTTTAATCAATATATTAACCGGTGAGTGGTAGTGGTAGTGGTAGTGGAAGGATTAAGGAAGGGGCTTTTCTGTTCCCGGTGCATGTATAAAGTCATGCTTGGATGAGTTTGGTGTGGAAGAACTTGATAGACGTCAACTTCATTCGTATAGTACTTTTTCCCCCCACTTTTTGTTCTAGCATGTTTTTCAAAAACTACTGACTATTGCGTGCTGAACAGGACTAAAATAAGTAAGTAGTACAAGATAAAATATGGAAAACGTGCATAAAAATAACAATGAAAATGCCCAGGGATTGAAATAATACTAAAAGTAATACTTTTTATTTGCATATGCTGTGGCCTGCAGGCTACCAGCATGAAACCCTGGTGATTTTTATCAGTGTACTATGCCCCCATCTTCACGCTTCACACCCTCCACCTTCTCCACTCCCCCTCACTCTTCCTTCACACCCCCACCCCCTTCTGCCTCCACCCCTCCTTCCCCCTTCTAACAGCAATGTTTGCCATGGAGATCAACGTGCAGCATGACCCTCAGACTGGCGAGCAGCGCATCCTGTCGGCGAACCGCGTCAGCCCCTCGGAGGCGGGGACGCGCGGCATCAAAGTCTACGACGACGGCAGGAAAGTCGTCTACGAAGTCACCTCCTCCGGGGGCGTGTCCACCACTTCCATGGAGAATGGCTGGAGCTCCTCGCAGGTCGACCAGCTCATCCAAAGAGCAGCCAGACCAGTTCGAGGGGGTGATGACAGGAAGGGTCAGGTGTTGGTGACCCCCGCCGCCCCGCAGGCCTACGTGTCGCCGGCCGATGTGAACGATCTGTCCCCGCCATCCTGCGCCCCGCCTTCCATCCCGTCAAGCCCGCCTGCACAGGTCACACTCCAGAGGGAGACTCGGCTCGGCATGATGCCCCCATCCTCCGCCCCCATCATGACACAGCCCGGCCCGTCTGCTCATCCGGAACCAGAGCTCGGGTCCTTTCCCCAATCCGGCGCCGAGCACCCAGTCACCATGGTGTTCCTCGGCTATCAGGACCTGGAAGACACAAGCGAGAGCAGGCGGCTGCTGGGCTTCGACGGCACCGTGAAGGCTGAGGTGGTCCTCATCGATGAAGACGACGAGAAGTCCCTGAGGGAGAAGACGGTCACCGACCTGTCCGTTATCGACGGCACGGCGGCCGACCTGGTGTCGGGCCGGCCGGTCACGTCCGAGGCCGCCAGCACGGAACTCTCATCCGACGGCCGCGAGCCTGACAGCGCCGCCTCACCCCCTCCCAACCCCGACGCCAACAAAGCCCCGCCTCCTGGCCTCACCCCTGCTACAGGTACAGACAAGAGGAAACGCTGCAAGTGCTGCATAGTCATGTGACTGAACCTTCTGCTTCCTTTTTTATTATTATTATTATTACCCACGACACCCCTCTTTCCCCTCTGTCTCTGGATGGTTACTAACCGAAGCCCCGCCTTCCTTCTCCTCCTGGGGACTCTGAGCGGCTGCCGCACTCACGCACATGCACGGGGTCGTCTTTTGACTTTTTACGCCTTCACTCAGCCATGTTTTTATGCCAACATGGCATCGCTCTGTCCTCTTGACACACACCTTCGGTAACTCACCTGTTGCTATATCATTTATTATTATCATCAGTACACTTTACTACACACATCACACTGAATTAGCAAATCTGTTTTTTATATTTCTAGTCACATATTTCTTCCTTGCCTGTCAATTCTTAGCCCACTAGCTTATGTCACACACACACACACACACACACACATGCACGCAACCTCCAAATAAAAGGCATGTGTCTTAGCAGGATGGAGGGCGGGTGGAGGGTCCTTGTTGCCTTGATTTCTTCATGTGCCTCTGTATTCTTCCACAATCACAGTCCTCACAAAACAATGGAACAATTAGTCTTCTATTCCACTTTTCATTTCATTTAGCTCGCTGTTATCACAGCATTCCTTTCATAGAATCTCCCGAGATGCCTCTCTCCATGGGAAAGAAAGCAAGGTTGTTGTTTTGTCCCTTCATTGAGTGAGTCCACTGGTGAAGTCATTTCCTCCCATTCAATCACTTCCTTACTCAGCAGCCAATGAGAAGCTGTGAAACACTTGCAGGAACGATGCAGCCATTTGCTTTCTTAGCGTGTCCAAGAACTAATGAGCACATTTGCAGCGAGGAAACACCGCCAGTGAAAACACGGGATACTGCCGATAGCATGCACTAGTGATGGGCAATGCCCCATTTTTTACTAAACACATGAGAAATACTGTGCATTTAAAAATGTATACACATATTAGTCATAAAAAATTAAAATATTTATGTCTACACAATGTAATCTAAATATGAAATTGACAAAGATTTCCTCTTCAAAAAATCAGGGTAATATTTTTGACAAATATTGTTATAGTACTATTCGACTCTTGTATTAAATGTATAATTTTTTTGGTCATTTTTTCTAATTATTTGACAAATAATAAATTATGTATAATAAAACAATCTAATATTAGAAATATTAAATGTATATATTTTAACATGACAAATAATAAATAGTAAATAATAATAAATAAATAAATACATCTTTAATAATAAATATTAACTACAAATATACAACAAAAATGTTGGTTATTTTTTATAATTATTTAACAAAAAATAAATTCTGTATAATTAAAAAAATATAATATTAAAAATAATAAATACATATATTTAAAAATAACATGACAAATAATAAATGAATAATAATACACAATTACATCTTTATTAATAAATATCAACTATAAATATACAACAAAATTGATTCGCCCATCACTAGCATGCATACAAAATATTAATATTGATATTTCTAATGTTCATTCGTGTCCGTCAGTGCAGCAGAGGAGCACCACAACACTGCCACCTCGTTTATAATGGTGCTACCGTAATAATCAAGGCCTGGGTGACGTCTTTTCTATAAATATATTGTAATATCATATACAGTCCACTGTACAGGTCATTTCCTTGGCTGGAGGTCAGTCCCTCACTGCTTAGTGCTCATGAATGCCTCAGAGGCAACAGATAATTGATATTTATGAGCGTCAGAGCAATAATATTACATTCTTGGTGTCTGTATGCCGTATTCCCTCAAATAGTGGACCACATGAAATATCTGAAATCATGGTCAAAAGTGATCGTTTCTGTTTCGGGGCATTTTATCTTGGACCAATCAGCTTATTTAAAGTATGCTGTTATTATTATTATTAATTAGAGTGCGAGACTAGTGTCCAAAAAAATGATAGGAACAGGTTCTTAAATGAGGTTTTCCAAAATAAAGGCCTGAACATTCTTAAAAATGGCACTTAATCCTTAAATCCACTACTCAAAAAAACGCAGATGCTATATTGTTTATGGAAACTTACTCACGATGGAAATGGTTTATACTGCATGTGTAAAAATAAATCATAAGAAAAATTCTTAAAACATTGGAATGACTTTAAAAACAATATTGATATACAGCCATCCCTCATTTATTGCGGTTAATTGGTTCGAGACCCGACCGTGATAAGTGAATTTCTGCCAAGTAGGATTCAGTATGAATAAAGTGAATATTTCTGAAGTTAGAGCATAGAAAAGCTGTTTATGACTTTATGTGGGTCATTATTCACATGAAATAACACCCAATAGTCACTTTTACACTTCTCGTATTCTTTGTTTACATTACATCGCGCAGGCTACGGTATCACTGCAGGGACGTAACAGACGACCACAGCTAGCACAGCAAGCTAACAAGTTAGCCTATGTATTCTAAACCTAAGAAAGCATTTTAAACGCAGTGGGGAAGGACAAAGAAGCCAAAATATTACCACTTCCACAAGGAATGAGAGGAGAACCTTTTTTTTTTCTCCACTCGATCTCAGCCATGGCATGTGGGCACGGCTCTGCAGGCTCAGTAGCCAGTCTCCGTGCATTGGGATAGGTAATGTCTTTTGGGGGTGGGGTATGCAATATAGCGAGAGAGCGATATTCAAACCGCGACATAGCAAGGGACGACTCTATATTTATCAATTAAGTGCCATTATTTGTGGAATAAATTCTTTACAGCCAATCGATGCTGCGCAGTTGAGTAAAAGACCTGAGGAATACGGTATTTCAGGCACGTTAAGGCTCAAAATGAATTAAATCCATGATATTGTAGCTTTCAGTGGTGCTTGTGTGCTTCAAATCTGTACTCTGTTCATGTTTGGAACAAATATTATGAGTGGAAAATGCTTTCTACATAAGACGACAACAAATATATACACATGCCAATCATTCATTTCCTTCTGGAAATGGTCCCATTAGTTCTGAATTGTAGTTTCTGCCTTAAAAGTAGACTTTATTTCGCGGGATTCCTGTGTAGATAAAGAATGTAAATACTGTATGCGCCATAGCCTAGTCAGCGATTCATTTATTTTTCCACATCTATAGATAAAGGAAACTATTCTAGACATGTTTACATGTGCAATGATGCCATATGAGAAGAGCTTTCTATATTTTCATGCGACGTCACCACCTCCCACTGCTAATTCCTTCTGCAGATGTGTCATGTTGACTCCTGAAGGCATGCGAGGAAACGGGACCTTTACTAACCGTTAGCAACAGATTTGCATGGTTGCCCATTAACTGCATGCTAAGCTGATTTTGCTTTGCTCCCCCCCCACACACACACACACCAACCAAAGTTTTTTACGTCCACGTTGTGACAATCATTATTATTATCATCAAGATAATTTTGATAATTCTGCTAAATCAACTGTATAAGTCGATGTGGTGACTTTTCTTCAATGTCACAGAGACAGTTGGGCACCAACAATAAGTTACGCGGTCATCACATTCAAACATATTCTGGGCCAAATTAGATAGCCTAAACCCCACTGCCACATAGTGAAGTACACATTTACCTCTCAAGGGGGCGCCCTTTCTTCCCGTCTGCCTGCCCATGTGGTTGTATGGACTTGCAACACACACAAAAAAAGGATCCCTTTTCTACTGTTCACATGATTCCTTTCTCTCTTATTGTTCCAACAACTCACTCCAGTCTCACTCTATCACATCTCTGATGTTTGTATACTCCCTCTACTCTATCTTTACTCAAATAAAGCTGACTTTTCTCCACTTCAGCTCCTTGCTGTGTCTTTCTGGCTGTCTCTACTTTAACATTCACCATCTCTTTGGCTGCTGACCCCAAAGATCACCAATACTCCTCCCTGCCCCCCTATCTCTTTTTGTATCTCTTTTTCTATCGTAATAATAACACACCACCACTAACAAACACCAATGAAGCTCATTTTGAGAGAGATCTCATTTTATGTGTTGTGGTTGCAAAAGGTGTTCCTATCTTGACACCTCTCAGTATGATACAAACCGCAATCATCAATGTAGTGTAATGTTAAATCATACTTCTCTGCAGCTGTCAAACAAAACGACGCTCTATTGTTGTTGCAAGAGCAGAATTGCAGACAAGGCCGCAATGTGGGTGGGGGAAGTTGGGACAATGCAAAGGGCCTTGATTCACAGAGGCCTCAAAAATAGGTAATTATTCAAAAGTGAAAAGGGGGTGGTCCCCGTGGCTCAGAATTCCTGGCTGCGCCCTTGAAAAAAACAATAATAATAAAATTAATAATTAAAAAAATAGAATTAAAACAATTTAAATTTAAAACTTAAATTAATTAAAAAACTAACAGATTTAAAATAATAATAAAAAAATAGAATTAAAACAATTTAAATTTAAAACTTAAATTAATTTAAAAACTAACAGATTTAAAATAATAAAGAAATTTTAAAAAATATTTAATTATTAAAAATTAATGGCCAGAGACTGTGCACACCCATGTTTTCCAACATAACTAAAAATGGATCAAATATATCAGTGTCCTTTCATCAAATATAATACAATGTCAGAAAAGATACAAATAGGAACTAATTTGCATAAATACAACTTTTGACAAAGTTGTAGGGTTTTTTTGTAGTAGAGAATATAATAACTCTCCAAACTGAATGTCAACAAGTATATATTTATGACACATTCTCTGAACATGCCGAGATCTCCATGGTTGCATAGTGATGATAAAATAAATTGTGAATAATGTTTAGTCTTTTCCTGATTGGTGAGTTAATCCTGTATATTGAGGGGAGAAAACCTTAGCAAAATAAGCACACCATTTCTGCTTCACAGATGATATTCACCAAATACAGGAACATCGGAAATCCGATAACAATCATTACCTTTTGTGTCCACCGTCATCACGCGGATTAATTAGCGTGGGAAGTGCCTTGAACGCTTGAACGTTTTGCTTCAAATACACACCAGCTGCAAAGACATGGAGTCCAATGACTCAATGTGAAAAAATCGTTATCTAAAAACGATATAGTGTCCAATCATCACAACTGTTATCACTGACATGAATGTTTTGTCAGTGTAAGATTTTATTTGGCGCTATTTTTCATGAACTCAGCTTTACATTTTGACTCCCTTGTCATTTAGCCTAGGGGGTGGGGGGCTGTTATTTGTTTTTTTTTCAAGCAGCCACACTCTTAAAGCCCGTCTCACACTTTGAAAGCTGTGTTCTATATGATCAGTAGGTAAGTAGGTAAGTAGGAAAGTCTACTGGGGTGAGAGGCACGGTTGGCTTGTCTATAGTTTGTTCGATATAATATTTATGCTTTCAGCTTGTTACGCGAGTACATTTTCAGTCTAATAGTGTCTCATAATACTGTAGCTTCTTGACCCACACTCACATAGCACAATCAGAGTTGCGCAACGCTTGCATATTACTTACAGAGGGACAAATAGACACAATATTTTTGCCTGGTTGCACTAAACCAATAATTGTGGTTTATTTATTTAATGACAGGCCATGGGGTTGCCACGACAACGACAAATGGACATCAGGCCGCAATGCCGAGCAGACATCCTCACACTGCCATGGTGAGTGTTTGTGTTTATGAAACACATTTCGAGTTCACCTTGTGTAACTCATGAAGCACAGCCCTCACAGAACGCATCTGCTTTATCTCAGAATATGATTTCATCATGTAAGTATTGGCTTTGTGTGAATAACACATTTTAAGTAAACAAAGCTGTAAGACCCTCGGGTTGTGGAGTAATGGCACTCTTTGCTTGTTCTTTGGCTTTTGCCTCTCAACAATATGGGACAAAAAGAAGTGTCAGACTTACACATGTGACAGTTAATCTTGGGGATATACAGTATTTACTGTACATTGAAGTTGAACTGATTTTTTATTTTGGGGAAAATGTTGACTTTGTGGATTATTTCCAAGGGTGCTGATGATTTCCTTTGTGCAAGGTCGCAGCTATCTTTATTTAATTCCATTTAATTACAGCAGAGTGGAAGTGACAGCACAGGCAAACAGGCTAATGAAAGCCTCACACGTTATTCAAGTATATTTATTGCTGAATTGTTGGCCTGGCTTATAAGTCAGCGCAAAGGCTTCGGAGCTCGTTGTTCAACTGAATAAATGAATGAAGGTCCCAACCCCAACAGAGGGGAACCCGATCCGTGCCGGTCGGCCCCCATTGTGGCGCTCTGATTGTCTCTAGAAGGGCTCAGAACACCCTGCACACTCCCGCCAACAGGACAGCCCTGCATTATTCAGCGCGCGTGCCTCCAGAGGGGAGGGAGGGAGAGCCAGGAGAAGGAAGAGCGGGAGAGGAACAGCCCGGCTGGTCAAAACTGGCGCGTACGCTGTGCGAGCGCGTGCCACTCTCTGTGACCGCTGGCCGCTTCTCGCAACATCCCGACGGAGCTGTAAAAGATTAGACTTTTTACAGCGTTATCGGACACACAGCAGCCACGGAGGTATAAGAAGTAAGGGCTAGTTTCGGTAAGCTTGCGTCTATGTGCTTGACTTGCGGTCATTGTTTGTCTTTTACACGTTCCATGTATCCTCATAGGAGTGAATGATAACAAAGCCGGCGGCGGCGAGACGACACTGAAAGTGCCGTTGCCGTATATTTGAGTAGTTACGGTAATGCATCAGTAACAAAAATGAACCTGCTGATTGGCTTTAAAGTATGAAGGACGCTGGATTCTGCTGGAAGAGGAGGTCAGTGGGATAGAATGAGCCCTCACTGCAGTCCTCCTCTTTGTGCTCCTCATCTGCATCACTTTAACATACATTGGGAATGACCTTAACCCAGTTTTCATCCCCGCAGACTAGACACTGTCCATGTGTCTGTTGGTAATAACAAAAAGAATGTTGCCACTAGCAGTTTGTCATGATTTGTGTGTGCATATGTCGGAAATGGCAATAATAACTGTTTGCTTAGAGGAGATGTCAAATGGGCCACAGGGCACAATATTAGGAACAGCTGCATAATCCAATGAGATGTAGACAATGTTTGTAGTAAAACTATTGCAGGTGTAGTTATCAATGGTGTGTCTACTGTTCTAACTATACTGCTTGGCCTCTTTTGGGCTTTTTATAGAAGGTATCAGGTATTATAGAACCCTTGTTGGTCAGAAGCACCAAAATACTTAGAATAATAATAATAATAAACAGAATAAAGGGCAATAAATGAAGTAGGTACACAATAACAACCCATTTGATGCTGTGTAACTTATAGTTCATTTATAGATTTTTTAGATTTTAGATTTTTTTTTTATAGATACTACACTGTTAACCACATGGGTGTCCTTTTTTGGGACAATTTTTTCCAGTGAGGACCACATAGTGAATGTGGAGAGGCTAACTAGTTAGCTCGGTAGCATGCTATGTCTGATCCCGGGCTCACACTGGATCTGTCGCATCTTGATAGGCGGATTCCACTGAGAACGTTGTGACCAATTCAACTTGTCCGGAGGGATTCCAAGTTGTTAAGGTTAACCGTCAAGGGGACAAAAACAGCACCTTGAAGTACACCACCCAGTGACAGGCTTTTTGTACCCCTAAAGGCACAATGATGTCATGTTTTGAGTTTTGTTTAAAGTACATTTTCCTTCCCCACCCATCTTTACACCGCCAAGAACAAGAGCAGGAACAGGAATAAGAATGTTATCAATCCTGTCTTCTTCCTTCCAAACCTTTCCCTTTTCCCAGAAAGCCCAACACTGACATAATCACATCTTATACAACAGACGTGTGGCTCATAGGGCTGAAGGTCGGGAGGTGAAATGGGGTTCTGAAGGGGAGCGGATGAGAGGGGCGGACGTGTTAACAATAACAGAAAAAGCTCCAAGGAGAGATAAAGGGTGGTCCAGGTGTGAGATGGGCGTAGTCGCAGTGAGAGGGTGGAGGGTTTGTGTCGTGGAGGATGCAAGAAGGAAGTCTGTTCAGCCTCACACAGCTCCAAGTGTTGTTGACATTAACAGCCCGCTGGCCTTTCAATGGCCCATCTGTTGATGTGCCTCCACTGGCCGCCTTCCAGGAAGGAATTGCATTCACAGTTTTAATGGCATTGATGTTGTGTGATTGATACAGTTGGTGTTGGGCTTTGGACTCTGGCTGTTTGCAAAAATAACATGCAGACTGTAAGTGAAGAACATGAATAGGAAAGACAACTTGTGGCCTATTAAGTGTTAGTCACCAGGAAACATGTGAGAGCACTTCAGGCAGAACAGTCCAGACGTTATATCCTGGGTGTTTTTCCCATCTGAAGAAGCTGGTATTTTAAGTAGTTCTTAAAAGAGTCATTGTCACTTTGTGGCTATTTTTGTCTTGATGTATGATGGAATTGGATGTACCGATACTTCTTTTTTTTTTCCAAGTACAGGATGCTGACAAGGCATGAAAACATATGATTATAAATGAAATCTTTCACAAAGTTAAGGTATTTGCCTATCACTAGCCACATATACATAGACCCAAATATTCCAATTGCATTCGGTTTATTTGCTCAAACTGAAAGAATTGAACTTTTGTATACACCTCATTCCGAAAGAAAAGTGCCAATCTGAATGAATATATAATCGGATTCACGGAGGTGAAATATTCCTTTCCCCAATCCCAATCTTGTACCCGCTCAAACGGAAAGTTGTCAGGGTGTGTTCTTCTTCGTTGTGTTTTTCTTCATCTGTTGTTTATTGGCTGTTGGCAAGCAGCTTTCGTGTGCATTACCGCCATTTGTGGAACAGAATCTAAACACTTCTATACTTTATTCTAGAAAGAAAAAGAAAATATATATCTATATAAAACATGTCCCGAGTTTAATTATAAAATATTAGCAAGATTGAATTTGATCTTTTAAATTTATCCTGGGTGCGTTCTTTCAGCGCATGCTCAGATATGACGTAACACGCAGCTCCAGACGTTCTTTGGTTTTAAAAATGGAGGCGAGCAATCGGCAATGGACTGCTGCGGAAAGTTTGTTTTTGATCCAAACTAAATTTCAAGACTGGACGAACAAAAAACTGGCAATACGGAATTATTCCAACAGAGTGAAAGAAAAACCCGGGGAAGTCGGTATCATGTGATGTTGATGTTTACATTTTACTGGGCATGCCCCATTGACTATTCTGTTTGATTATACAGAATGGCACATTCAACATCTTATAATAATTCAACATCTTATAAGTGCAAGATTATTTTCATATTAAATATGCTTTCGATACTCTGGCACGGCCACATGCACTTGACTGACTCGTAACTTGGTTGAGCTCCAAACTGTGGTGACTTCTGGTGAAACTCCTCCATTTTTATTAAAGCAATAGCATCAGGTTTGGATGAGCATACAGTACTAAACGTTAGTCATAAAGTCAAATGTTGGGTCACAACCTCTGGAGAAAATGTGGCTGCACTTTAAATGTCTCGGAATCATCATGCAGTGATGTAATTTAGTTTTGGGTTAGGTGAGGTCAAGTCCCAAGTCTGGATAGGATCTTTAGCTCCACCCAACCCATAATCATTACACAGCTCAACAACAACAATGAAAATTAAGCATGTACAAGGTCAATTGTTTTGCATTCCATTCCAGAATGGTATTTTGTTCAGTGTTGTTGGTATTTCTGGTCTATTGAGGCAAAGAACAAGAGGGATGCAGGAAATGAAACAATGCAAGCCAACCACGTGACGACAACCGTGACACAACCTCGGCCAAGCGCTATTGTGCACAGCATCCAATTGCTATTGGTGCGCTGTGCCACGCAAGTCATTGGTTTTACACAAAGCAAAGTGCAAACGCCGACATCCATGATGAAAAAGCCAGAGAAATTACAGTGAGACAGTACATCATTGAAATGCAGAAGAAATGTGAAGGTTGAACGCAAAACAGGAACAGGCATAGGTTAAATAGAGGTTAGGATTTAGGCTTGAACTCGGGTTCAAAGGCTTAAGTATCGCAGTTTTGTCAAAGAAATCGGAACATTTCTTTGGTAACCAAAGCCATGCATATTTAGTGCGATATCCTTAATGTAATATGAGGGCTGTTGCTGAAAAACGCTTACTTTCTTGCTGAGTTTTCTCTCAAAACCTGCCTTTTCGCAAGACTTTTGACAGATGGATGGACAATTCTATTTAAATAACGGAGGAATACAGTAAATCTCTAGCTCAGACATGTTGGCTCATCAACTGTTTTCTTCCTGTGTGGAGTCTTCTAGCTTATGAGCTAGTTTCCTGAAATAGACAGGTGATTAGCACAATGCTGCCCTCGACGTGCACCACAGCAGAGTGGCTTAATGCAGTAAGATAGCCCCGGGAAGAGTTTGAGCCTGCCATGTTGTCCACAGGGCTTTGAGAAGCCGTCAAACAGTATGGATTCATTGGGACTGCAGAACACTTTGTGGATGGATGATAAGGTCAGACTCTAGTATCAAATCCTTCATACAAGTTTGGTTTTTATAATATATGATATTAAAATGACTTCATGTGTTGGCATGTTGCATAGGTGTTGAGTGGTTACGTCTTGACCCACTAGCTGTGTCTGCCAGCTAGCATTTATACAATACATGCAACAAGTCCGTCTTTGCAGCTTTTCGACTCATAAGAAGAGGCATTGGATGGACATTGGCTGCTGAAAGAGCTAACTGATGCTATAAAAGAAGACTATCGACACATGCTATGCAAAAGTCTTTTATCGCCCTCAGGAAACACGGAAAAAAACCTCTCCAACAAATGACAAAGGCAGGAGAGCCTGGACAATGTTTTGCTTGGATGTAAACAAGCTGCTCCGGGAGTTGTAGCCTAGGATACAAACCCGATATTGGAACAAACTGACCAGCCAACCTGAGGTCAATGCAATGCAAGAAGTAGTCCCCTAGTTGATAAAAAACGAAAACATATACATACAGTAGAGCCATCCTTTCTGCAGGGGTTGCACTCTGGGACCATACAAATGGCGAAAAAATTATAATTTCTGACAGGATTTTATTTACAATTTGTAAATTTTCCAGGAGATTCCTCATTTAACACTAGATTCCATTTTTATTGGCCAATTCCTCAATGCCATTAACCCAGAAACCATAGATCATGGAAACTCCAAACGATCGTATTACTTTTTGCTAAGAGTACCCTGCAGTGTATTTTGCAAGGTGCATTAAGCTGTCTAAACATAGCTGCCATCCTGTTGTCACTAATCTAATCTTGCAGCACTCGGGCCTCAAGTACTTCATTTAAGTCTAGGCTGATGTCAAGCAGCTAATTAGAGCTTAATGATTGGTTACCAGTACCATGCACAGTTGTGGCTGGGCTCAGAAGGGCTGATGATGTTTACTTTGCTAATTCAATGTGATGGGAAGGAGAAGACTCAAGAATCAACATATTGTCATACAGTGACATAACTGTAATGTAGTTGAATTGCCATCATTGGCTATGGGATACCAAAGAAAATTAGCAAATATGGTGGTGTTTTGTTTTTCGAATGTGCCACAAACAACCACTAGCCACACTTTTGGTACCCCTGGTCTAGGGCCTAATTGATTACTTCATTCATCAAAACAAGCTTCATATTAATCGACTAAGAAAATAATTGTCAGTTTCAGCGCTAAATAAGGGTATGAAATACCAAATGAAAATGGAATAATCCAACTATAAAATGTTCCGTTGTAGGTTCCAAAATCCTTTATTATGGTATGGCAAGTCAATGTGCAAGCAATGGCTGGTTTGGGTTTTCAACTGGGGGTTATGTTGATGACTTTTAACTATAACTACCGATGTTTTACAGTCACATGAATCAATGCACAGCATACCATTGCCAAATAAGGAACTTTAGAACAGCTTATTTCCCTGTCGCCCCTGCATCATAATTAATACGCAGAGTACACAGTGTCACCGAGTCAGCAGCCCGGGAAAAAGCACGGCTTGTTATTACTTTCCCGGTATAAATGATCATTCTTCACATAGATCTGGGCTGCAGCTGCAAAAAGCTAAACAGGCAATACTTCTACTCGGCTCAAGACATCGTTAATAATAGATGTGTGTTCAGAGTTATCCTAGACTGTGCTTTGTCCCAGTTATCCCAGCACCGGTGTTCAGTGGTGGTAGTTCAGGCATACGTTCCATCGTTGTCCAGTGCTGACGTACACAACTGCTACTGCAGGCTTCTCTGCTCCAAAAGAGCACTCCATGGCTGAGAGTGTTTCAAGTGTGGCATTAGCATTCAGCCTGGAGAATCTTACTTCAAGCCTGCACGTCGGACCCTTTGTTGTTGTTTCACCGAGGGGTCTTATTGGGCAGGGGGGTGGGGAGGTCTTGTGTTGAAAGAGACACAAACAGCGAGCCATGGGTTCAGACATGCGGTGCATTCCTCTTGTCACACAATTTGAAAATCCAAAGAGCAACTTAACTTACTTGCAGTCTGGTCTAGTGGCCTGACGCAGCGGCGAACTGAAATGACCGTCATTGTTATTCTTTCAGAGCGCTGCAATATGCATGGAGCTCTGACAAGATGTATAATACAATGTGGGGCGGGTTGAGCATGACCTGTGAACCAGGAAGTGCGGGAATCGGTGTGTGTGCTGTGCTCTGGTGGTGGATTTGTGTGAAAAATAAAGTTGACTGGAAGCAGCCGTTCGCCGTGTTCTTTTTTGGTATTGAAATCCTTAAGCAAAGATTGATTTAAGCTGCTCGACATTGTTCTATACTATAGAACAGGGGTGCTCATTAAGTCGATCGCGAGCTACCGGTCGATCGCGGAGGTGGTACTAGTCGATCGCTGGTCGATCACGGCGTGACATTAAAAAAATATCATCCCAGCATCAATGCCGTCACTTGATTGATATACAGGGCAGCCATTCAGATGACAACTGAATGTTGCCCTTCGGGCGACCAATCAAATCAAACAACGTCTCTAAGTGCAGCAGAACTTACGATGTCAGCCTATCATCCATCCCCGTTACTTGATTGACATACAGGACAACCAGTCAGATGACAACTGAATTTTGACCTTTAGGTCACCGCTCATGCGTAAACAACGATGCAAAGTGCTAAGCTAGTCGGCGAATTGCGAGATTTTAAGCCCTCGCTAAAGTTTATGGTTACTAAAATGAGTGAAGGAGCTGGACCAAGTAAAAAGGCAAAAACTGGACCAAGTAAAAAGGCAAAAAACATATCACTTCCATACGGATATGGAATATTATACGGATATTGTGATACGGATATTATCCATGACTGATAAACATTTGGAAGTGTGCTTGAGGCTGGCTATCAGCAGCTACTGTCCGGACTATGCATCCCTGGCTGGTTCAATTCAGTGCAAGTCATCAAAGTAAACTCAGGTAATTACAAAACATTTTAATAGTTAATTATGTGTGTTTTGCAATATTGGCTCATTTGGTTATGTAAGGTACATCAACATACATTGTACGTACAAATAATCCTCAATACATTTGAAAATAAATAGATGTTTTGCATTTTTGTAGTGGGTAGATCATTTTGACTCGGTCATTTTAAAAGTAGCTCGCATGCTGAAAAAGTGTGAGCACCCCTGCTATAGAACAATGTCGAGTGCATTATTGCCCACTTTTAATGCAGTTCGGCGCAGGATCGGATACATCGACAGTCCGGTTATATCGATATTTTTTCCGACTCCCGACAATATCGATATAACGAGACTTTACTGTATTCTAGGGACCTGGTACACTTTGAACACTCTTCTTTAATCAATCAGAGTCAATCAAGTCCACAATTTCACTTCTGGTTCCTTATACTATGCAGTTCATTGGCATAAATCTCATCATTACGACTTCCCAAAGACATTTGTGTGGTTTATTTTGGAGTTTCCTGATGAAGGTTTGAGCCGTACCGCACATTGTTTGTGTGTGTTGTGGTGTCGTACAGGTGGCCTTTTGTTTTTGGTGCATTTCCTGTATTGCAGGGAGGCACTTCCGTGGATAGTGCAGGTTTCCTGTTGTGATGAGATGATAGGCTTTTATCTAAAAAGTTCAACCTAAACATTGGATTGAATGTGTTGTTTTTGTAATATAGCAAAAATGATTCCCTTTTGTATAAGGCGGTCTTCTATTCAAAAGTATGCGGGTTATGATTTTATTGTTTGGAAATCTAGGAATAATTTCACTTTTCATGAGTACTATTTCATTCAAGTTCTACTTCACGTGTAATGAGACCGGAACAAGATTACATTTCGTATTTAAATAATTACAGTAAAACAATAATTTCAATGCGATATGAGTCTAACGTTCTGGAGCGTTTTAATGATGTTCATAGAGGCGCAGCGAAGGTCATTTTCCAACAGACTCCTCCAGTTCCGTTCCCACAGTGAATGCTACAGGTCTTCATTTGATCCATACGTCATACGTCAATTCATAATAAAATATAGCAGAATCATACAAAAACTGAGGTTTTACTATTCTTAAATTCACCTCTGGATTAGTCTACCCCCTTCCCAACCAACCCCCCCCCCTCCCACATGCAGCCGCTACAATGTCAAGCGTGTCAATTGGTGCTTTTCTGATCAATCATGACCGACTTCCATGACATAAGACTGCTATGGGCGCTGCTCTGTATCGACCCGACAGCAGTGACCCGCACATATGACTGTAGCGCTGCATGTGCTCTTGTCGTCTTCTGAAAGCCACTGATACTGGCATGATGACCGTTAGTGGCATGTTTAACGATCCACCGAGGGATTGAACAATAATTAGGTTACTGTCCCATTTTCTGGCTGGTGTATTTTTAGCTTGGCCACTCAGAGAAAGGTGCCTTTCCAAGGGGTTGCAGTGTACATTGTTTTTCTACATGGGTTCTTGGTAGCAAAAGTGGTCAGAATATATCATAAGCATTAAATTGATGTATGTAAATAATGATTTAACCAGTCTGGCACATTGGAACTGCTTACATACATACATACATACATTTTTGGGGCAGTATTAGTATCCTGGAATGTTTACCTCCTGCATGGATATGGCGTGTTTGAGGTAGGACTTTAGCTGTGTGAATATCCATACCTTTTGTGTACACATTTTTGTATACTGCACGCATTCCATTCACTGCTCTCCAGGTGTTTCGACAGTTTCAGTTTCCAGTTCAGTCTCTGCATGTAGTGTGATATGCGCCTCCAAAATAATCATCAAGCTTCCTGTCTTCCTTTATATATAGCAGACAATTGCATGTATAGTAGCAGGAAAATTCAATTCAGCAATGTTATATCGCTAATTGGTGCTGTACATTGGAGGAAAGTGTTTCCATGTCGATGTGATGCCTCTGAGCAGCAGAGAAAGTGAACCGTGACTCCGCTCATCTCTGGTTTCAACTCAGTGTGATCTAATTACCAAACACACGCAACACAAACACACGTGTGTATAGCTGATAGTCGGACACGACACCCCTTTATACACCGCTGCAATCTATTTGTATTGGTTGGTAGTGGGGGGTGAGGGTGGGGTGGTTAGATGGCAACAATTTGAGTGAAGAAAACATGAAAAGCCAAAGGTCGTCCCTCGCTACATAGGAGTTCGAACATTACTCCCTCACTCTATTACTCTTTCAAAAATGTATTCATTAATAAATAGTCGCATTTCCGTGGTTTACTGTGGCCTATTGTTAGTCAAAAAACTAACATGAGACAAAAACGAGAAAATAAAACAACAAAAAAAGGTTCTCCTCCCTTTCCGGGTGGAAGTGGTATGTTTTTGGCTTCTTACCTTGTCTTTCTTTCCCACTCCGTTTCCCACAACCCTTTAAGATTAGAATAAATAGTTTGGAGGCTAACTGTTGACCTCGGTAGCATGCTACGCTTAAAGCAGCCGCTGTCTCTTGTGTCCCTGCAGTGATATACCACAGCCTGCAATGTGTGCAATGTGATGTAAACAAAGAATAGGAGTGTAAAGGTGACTATAGGGGTGTTATTATCTACAGGGCTCTAATAATTGTAAAAAGTGTATTTAGAAAATCTTTGAGATGAATGGAAACTAGTCCATTGATTAATGGAGCCCACAGCAGCACGCTCTGGTCGTTGAGAAGAGCATATAACGTGCTTTCCGAGTTTGAAGAAGCCATTTGTCACAACTCACTTTGACAAAAAGTGAGTTGCACGGGTTTCTATACACGCTGTATAAACTTGTCATGTTGTGGCAACACTGATCCTTCCTGCTACATCTTCTTATTCTCCGGCAGTCCAGGTGCGTATGAGGGGTGTGAGGAAGCCCAGTTATGATGCCACCTACTGTTGGGAGTGGTAAAGACAAGCTACGTTCACTGACAGTACCGTTGTAATGTGTTTATGAGTAACAACCACAAATGTAAACCACAAAGAAACACTGTATACCATTTTCAAGCCTCAAGCCCTCTCACACTGGATTGAAGCTTAAATGGAAGTTTGGGAGCTTTATGGGGGTATTTCAATAGATTTTTAATAAAACATCGAGCATCCATCCAAATCTCATATGAGGCTAAGTCAACAGCCCGACAGTGACGGTGACAGAAGAAAATACCATTAGCCTCTTATCATCTCCTCCACCTTTCTTCACTCATCATTTGTTCATCAGCGGGAAAGTGGGAGGGGCTTGATTTTAAACAGGAAGGGAGGAGTGGGCTGCAGCAGGGCGGATGGATGTTTGACGTGCCTGCACAGAAGGGATCTTTGTGCGTGAGGGCATCTGGAGAAGTGAGCGTGCGTGTACACACACACACACACACACACACACATGCTTGTGCGCCATGACATCACAGCGTAGCAAGCGGCCAGCAGGAATGCTGCTGAGAGAGGAGAGGCTTTGTGGAGGAGAGGGAAAGAGACTGGAGGGGAGGAAAAGGAGGAGGAGATGAAGAAGAGGAAAAGGCTTGGCCAGGGAAAAAGTCCGGCACTCCCACAATCTGGAGCAGGAATGAAGCCAGCCAGGCTGGAGTGAGCAGAGCTGAGGAGAAGCATAAACCTGTAGAATACAAACTTTAGAACAGGAAGTTGATGGATAAAGAGATGACCATGAGATAGACATCCATACGTCTGCTATTGAGGCGGGTGAGTTTCAGAACTTTTCTTAGTATCTCACCATACTGATATTAATAGTGAATACAATTTTGTTTAACATTCAGTTGATTGTGTTAGAAAACAGGAAGTGACATCACAGCTTGTCCAACCGCCTTGAGACAATGTTTAGTCACATCCTGAAATACTTCATCCATGTTTGGATTTGACGGTCGAGTGGATAGCGCGCAGACCTCACAGCTAGGAGACCAGGGTTCAATTCCACCCTCAGCCATCTCTGTGTGGAGTTTGCATGTTCTCCCCGTGCATGCGTGCATTTTCTCCGGGTACTCCGGTTTCCTCCCACATTCCAAAAACATGCTAGGTTAATTGCCGACTCCAAATTGTCCATAGGTATGAATGTGAGTGTGAATGGTTATTTGTCTATATGTGCCCTGTGATTGGCTGGCCACCAGTCCAGGGTGTACCCCGCCTCTCGCCCAAAGACAGCTGGGATAGGCTCCAGCAATGAAATGAATGAACATTTCATTTAATTGCTGGAAAAACATGACTACACTTTCAATTCAATAGCGTGAACCTGTACCTTTTACAATACACCTCCATTCAGGTCTGTCTTATTCTGTCTTATACGTTGTACCCCTGATATCCCTTAACACCCAGGTTGTCTCAGTAGTAATGGATAATGTAAAAAAAAAACATGAAGGTTAATGTGCGTGTGTGGATGTCTGTGATTGCGTCTTGAATGCGTCACAGTCGGAGAATAAGTATTTCCAGATGATGACAGCCGTGTAGTGAGCCAGCATTTAGACATGAACAGCTGACTCACACATGCCTACATTTGTTTATCGGGCTGTGATTCCTTTCCTACTATATTTTTGTCCTCCGGTTTTGCGCCGTTCTTCAAAGTACTGTATCCTCCTCTGTATTTTTAAAAAGATAGATCTTCGATGAAGCGTGGCTGTCTCATGACTATGTGTCTGTTGGATGAATAACACATTTAGATGTTTAACCGGAAAGCACTTTGTGAGTCATGCTCTGTAAAAGATGGTAGTACTTACTCACAAAAGTGTGGTCAAAAACATAATTCTCAGGATAACGCTAAGTAGAAATGCTAAAAAAAAAAAAGCAGAACTATTAATCTATGATTAATAGATGATTGAATTAACTATTTTGGTATATGAGTGATGGGTTTTTGCTGTTCATTCATTCATTCATTCATTCATTTTCTACCGCTTATCCTCAAGAGGGTCGCAGGGGTGCTGGAGCCTATCCCAGCTGTCTTGGGGTGAGAGGCGGGGGTACACCCTGGACTGGTGGCCAGCCAATCACAGGGCACATATAGACAAACAACCATTCACACTCACATTCATACCTATGGACAATTTGGAGTCGCCAATTAACCTAGCATGTTTTTGAGTAAAACCCACGAGAACATGCAGCTGTGCAGACGGTTTTTTATGTAAAAATGCTAATATTTTCTTTAATCTCTGTAGTCATCCATGAAAGAAAACAAGCAAATCAAGATATTCACACACATCAGCTTTGACTTTGAAAAGCCATGATGGACATTGTTGTCTCTTTTCTGATATGTTGCAGACCAAACCACTAACTGTTTGTGTTTGGTTCATATTGATTTGTTAATTGATTTTGTTAAAAATCCCATTTTTTATGTGATCGTTCACATTACCAAAAAATACAGCTTTATGGAAGTAAAGATTGGTGCATTTATGGGGAGTTATATTCGAGTTATATTCGATTTACATGCTCCTACGTGCTGGCTACATGCAAAATTGATGAAACTCAAACCTCCAGACAACATGCAAAGCCCCTAGGAGGAAAATTGGGATGCAAATTATATTCTGTGTGAACGCAGCAAAAGCTTGCATGCAGACAGGTTGCAAGGGCAAGGCAGAGGAGGAGTTTGTGACCCTTACGAGTATCTCTAGTATGCACGAGTTGCACGCCACACTCACAACCTAAAAGCTACCAATTTGGAGAGCAACGCGCATGTGGGTATCACAAATCACTTTGTCCGTAAGTACGACACACTTGTAACCTGTCTGACTACTGACTACTTCTACTGACTGTCAGGCAATGAATTTCCCCAAAATTGTAGAGACCGTCAGGATTAACTCCTGCTTTTGTGGCACATGATAGTTTGCACCTTTTAACTTTTGCAGGTAATGGACAGTGTCCTTCATCACGTTCATTATAGCGTCCAAGCTTTGATGTAGCTATGTGTGGAATGTCAGCTCAAACAGAGATACACACCTACTATACAATGACACACACGCAACATCAACATGCACCACATCCACAATGTTTGTGCAAAAGTTACATTGCATATGGGACATTCTTGTCGTCTTGTCCTCGGGCCGTAACAGGATATCCTCTCTCCTCTGTTCAATCCTGTTTGATGGATATTCACTCCTCCTACACATACACACATTCCTGCGCTTTACAACTGGTCAGCCACAGCAAGATAGAAGACTTTGTGTGTGTGTGTGTGTGTGTGTGTGTGTATAAAAGTCACATGCACTAATAACATCAATGGTGTGGAATCATTTGACTTGTTGATGTGGGGGTGAGAAAAAAAACAACAGCACAGATAAGATAATGAAGGGTACGTTTTTAGGTTGCGGCCATGCTTGGCAATTGTACACTTCTCAATGCATTTGATTATTTAAAAAGTTTTCACCTTTACAGCAGCGACAGTCAGTGTACCCCATTGGGTGTGGTGGCTACACCTCGGTTCAGGACCAGACCTTGGGTCAGGACATAGGGACATTTGTTCCTTTTACACGCCATCAAATTCCATGTTTACATTGCCATAGAACAATATCCTGTATGCCTTGCCTTGAACGACCAGTCAAAATGCTCAAAAATGGCCAGTACTAAAAGGTGCTGTCTTTTGCAAAATCTCATAGAATTGAATGAGTTAAAATAGTTTCCAGTATGAAATGTCATGTGACTCTGCAAAATGGGTCACCAAGATGCCCTTGAGATGTTTTTTTTTTTTGTCCTCAATAGAAGAAACAAGTGAGGGTGAGCATCCCAGAAAATGTGGCTGAATAGTATGATCGAGAAAAAGGCTTTTTGTGGAGAGGCAGTTTGGATAATCCACCATGTGACTACACTGCCCACTGTTTCCTTAATAGTCCCAGGGAGGAAGGAAGGCTGAGAGGGAGCCCGGCAGGAAAGCAGGGGGACCAAAAGGGAAAGAAGGGGTGTAACACTGTACTAAATATGTGGTTTTGAGGCGACACCACGTTTGCACGTTATGACTTTTTTTTTTTCGAAACAACAAAATCACCAATATTTCTCAATCTTGTTTAATGAAGCCCTGTGGAATTAGTTTTTAATTACCCTGTACCTTCTAGTAGTAAAAAAGGGTTTTTTTTTGTTGAAAATTTATTATATTATTATTTATTTATTCTGGTTTATTTTGCTTTTGATTATGTTCTTCAATACTATTTCTATTGTTCAGGGGTTAAGCTTACAAAATCAGCAGGGGATCAAATACTGTATTTTCCAGACTACAAGTTGCACTTTTTTCATAGTTTGGCTGGTCCTGCAATGGACGTGTGAAAATATGTAGAGAATATCACGTAACGTGCTGTCTTTAAGCTAAAGTAGACTGGTCTTTGTTTTGTGGCGACATCTAGGTTATACGGTATCCGCCTGGATTGAGAAATGTTTGGAGCGCAGTGTTGTTTAATTAGAGCACTAATTATGTCCGGCTTCGAAATTGTAGCCAGTGACTAACTGACTCTTTGTAGGTATGAACATTGTGAACATTGTGAATTTAATGTTGTCATACATACAAACATTTATTACAGTTACTAATAGTACTAATCAAAAGCCATTTGATTAGTAAATGTCCCATCGTAACAATATAGATAATTGGGAGGCTGCTCAAAACGAAACAAATATGTCTGAATGATAGAATGAACATCGTGCTATACAGCTTTTAGTGCAAGGGAAAGTAAAACTGAATTGCAACCCATGAGTGACCCAATTCACTGAGGTGATGCTCATTAAAGCCGTGAACACGTTCAACAGCTGAGCGTACACGTGGAAGTAAAGCCATCCGAAGAGCGTAAATGTACGAGGCAGTAAAACAAGAAAACCAACAAAGGATTTTGTTTGTGGCCTGTGGTGAATGACAAGGGTCTACCACCATGGGGCTTCTGTTAGGTCTGGAATGTGTTGGGTGGATGGGTCACAAAACCAGAGGGGTACTGGATTTACGGCTGCTTGTTTTTAAGGACAAAACCTCACTCATGAATCATGGGACCTTTTATTTCAACGGTGCTGAAGTCAATTGGCTATACTTTTAATTGCTAAACTACTATCAGTATGTGACGCATTCATACCCAGAGTTCAGTGTGCATTCATGTTAATCATAAGCCAGCGATTCTAAGAAGTCATTGCCAAATATGTGATTTTCAGCTTCATTGTGAGGACAGAACTGGAGTTGGCTCCACTTAGTGGACAGACTGAGCAAAGACATACTCCACACATTTACCATATGCTATCACTGCAATGCAGACCCAGTATGAATGTTTAGCTCATGCATCCTTTTTTCCATTCACAGAAATCCTGGCAGGCACCCGAGGATGTCAGTGGCACAATACCAAAGGAGAGAGCCTTGAAGAGTGTCAGTTTCCAGGAATCGGTCAGCATCATAACCGACAGACCGCTCATCATGGAAGTGGAGACCCAGCAGATCCAGCATGGCTGCCTGAGCAGATCCAGCGACCAAGGCCACAATGACAGTGAGGTGGAACAGGTACTGCATGTTGAATCTTACACAGTATGAACAATGTGTACTTGTGTTTGCAGCTGTTGAAATCAGGGGTGTAACACAATGGCATGCGTTCGATAAGTGCTTCTGTATTAAAGCCACGGTTTGGTTCAATTAATGTACAGTGCCAAAATGCCAAACAAAACTGCTTAGCTTTTGTGTTTTTTTTTTTATTTGGCAACCAAAAAAATATTTATAATCTAGTTATCCCTTGCTGTGGTGCATTTTTTCCCCAAAAATTTTTAGTCAAGTTTTTAAAAATTATTAGTCAAAAAATGTTGAAAGACGCCATTAACGTTATACTGATATATACCTTAGATTACATTACCGTCACACTGCATGGAGTCATGATAAAGCCCCCAAAAAACTCTTCCCACTCTGTGTGGAAGTGGTACACTTTTGGCTTCTCAGGTGGTCCTTCCCAACTCTGTTTCAAACACTTCAAGGTTAGAATAAATAAAATGGAGGCTAACTACTGAGCTGGGACGTTTGTAAAAGGCTCATTCACAAAAAACATCTTCCCAATATCAATTATTCAGTCATATTTACCAGCTGTTGAAAAGTTCCAAACTGCAAGTTTACGTTGTAATATGCTCTCTAAAACTTAGTGGAAGTAGCATACAAACAGTTTGACTGGTGCTTGACCATTTATTTTAACTTGCGTATCTAGATGTATCCATATTTTATGTGTATCATTTGTCAGAAACCTCCCGTGGTATTTTACATCTAATCTTTTATCGTCAGATGAAAAGAAGCCACATAATCGCTTCCATTAGCCTTCTATATTCTCTATGAAACATTCAGTTCAGAGCAGAACACAAAGGTATTTGCAACGTACATGGTGGATACTGACGTTGAACTTCAGAATAAGAGCCTTCTGGGTTTGTAGGGGTCACTCAACTGGAACAATCTGCTGATTGTCCTTCCCCATCTCTATAAAGTCATTTTGGAGATCCCCCCACAGCATCTCATTTAAGACTAGATCGTATGTGTCTTGGGCTAACGAGTCATCAGAAGACGTGTCGCTGGTTTCGGCAGAAAATGAAGAATCACTTGTGTCTGATGAAGGCGAATCACTGGTGGACAACGTATCGCTGCTGTCCCCCAAAAAGGTCCGATATGCCTGAAAAGGATTGTTCAGTTGCAGCATAGTTCCGTCTCCCATTTCTCCAAAAACGCTGGTCCGCAAACGTTTTTCCCAATAGCCGTGTTCCGGTTCCTGTTTGGTCTCTTTCGGCTTACTGTCGGTTTGGACCTCATTGGTTAAATATTCCACCTGGTCCCAAAGAATCTTGTTTTCATTCCCCTCTGATTTCAGCTTGGCAGAAAGCGCTTCCAATTTTTGTCCTTGACAGCTTATTTGCTCCTTTGCCATCTTGAGCTGAACCTTCAGGTCCTTTACTTGACTCTCCAGAGATGCTTTGTCTCCATCGCAGAAAACGCTGAGGAGCCTCTGCTTGGCCGAGTGATAGCCGCCAGAGGCTAGTTCCCTCACTCGTGACAACATTTTTTTTTGATCTTGCAGAAGAGAAGCACTCACATGAGAATGTGGGAAGTAAATTTAGATTTTATGCTCTCTACTGATGCTGCAGAGTCAGCCATTACTACAAAAGCGCTCAACTGCTTACAGAGCTGTGATGTCATCTTACAAAGGACATTCCAAACCTTTGTCAGGTCAGGCCTTCTTAGTCCTAGCACCACCATCACACCCTCAAACTTGATTGAGACGAACATAGTGTGTGTATTTCTGTCAGTCACACCTGCACTAAACCTGAACCTCAAGGATTGATTACCGTGGGTATTGTGCTAAAAGAATGTTAGGGCTGAAACTGAGACATTCATATTCTTACCCTAAAAGGGCGGATTATCACTCGACTGGAGCCATCTGGTTATTATCTTGCCGTACGTCTGTGAGTTCTTTTTGTAGTTCCCTCCACCAGCATTTCTCATGGGAAATCGGATCAGGCTTTTCCTCAAAAATCGAATCACTTGACTCCACTGAGAACTTGCATATTACTTGGAACCGACTGCTCTGACGCAGCATACTGTCCTCCATTTTGTCCTCCTCTCCTTTCAGGATGCTCTGATGGTTTTTCATGAAGCTCTTATTTCCTGTTTCCTCTTGGTGTTGAAGCGGTTTGGCCTCATTCTGTGTTGTTTTGCTTCCAAATTTAAACTCATTGGTCAAAAATTCCACCTGGTCCCAGAGAATCTTGTTGTCATTGCCTTCTGACTTCAGCTTGGCAGAGAGATCCGCCAATTTTTGTCCTTGACAGTTGATCTCGTCCCTTGCCAGTTGAAGCTGACTGTTCAGGTCCTTTACCTGATTCTTCAGAGCCCTTTTCTCATCCTCAAAGAAAACATTGGCAAGCTTCTGCTTTGTCTGATTATACGCGCTAAAGGCTGATTCCTTCACTCGTGACAACATCTTTCATTTATCTCACTGTAGGCTTTTGAAATTAATATTGCAACCACAATTACTGCAACCGGAAGACTGCGATGAGGTCATAGCTTAAAGTCTTTTAATTTCACAACCTTTGTGAAGTCACAACTTCATCAGTCTGTAGTTTTAGCACCATCACCATGACAATCACTTGCAATGCATTACAGTACACTGTGCAAATATAGCATGGAAAGAACTAGAACGGCTATCTATACGGTTGACTCTACGGCTGGTGTGACAAAAACTAGTCAGATGTTTACTGTTTTACTGGTTGAACCTTAAAAAAAGATTTTCATACAGAAAGGTGTAACAAAATGAAACTTCTATCTATGTGTTCTGTCCATAGGAGATTCGGTACCTGGACCAGGTGCTCGATGCAGCCTCAGAAACACCCACAAATGGAAACTCATACCCCACACCAGTTAGCATAGATGGAAAACATTCCTCTGTGAATGTGTCCCATTCGTCCCCTGGATATCACCAGTCCATCACTGTGGAGGGGCAAAGACAAACCACGTTCGTACATCAGGACGACTCTGGTGTAAAAACCAACGGCCATGGGCCGAGGGAGGACTCCAGCCACAGGAGCGCAAAGTTTGAGCTGAGAGCTTTTCAGGAAGATAAACGGCCAGCAAAACTCTTTTCTCCAGGAGAGGAGCAGCATGTCAGAGTGACAAGGAGACGGAATTCCGAGGAGGTAATCATTTGTCAAGTAATCAGCTCTCACAGTTTAAACACGTAACACACAAACTTGTCAAATTTGTCAATAATCAGTGCGGATCTTTAGCTCATGCTAACCTGTATTTGTTGCATGGTGGAAGCTCGGTATACCATGGAGCTAGACCACTGATTGTGTGGCTTTCATGGTCATTGTTGCATCACAGGTCCAGGAGTTGGAGCGTGAGCGTCAGGAGCTGATTAGAGATCAGGCCGTGAAGAAAAACCCGGGCATTGCTCAGCGTTGGTGGAACCCTCCGCAAGAGGTAGATCATTATTATCAGACTCATTGATCCGACCTCTGATTGAGTTGTCCGTTCTTCCAAGGTTCCTTTGGAACAACAGCTGGATGCAGAACAGCTTGAATCTCTGAAAAAATACCAGGAGAGAAAACAACAGAGGCAGAATCAAACATATGCATACACGCAGGTAAGAAGATACGCATGGGCAGTAGGCACATTTGTAGGTTTATGAATTTTATTAGATTATATTATTTGATGGTGACTTCTCTCTGACTTTCAGTATTCTTTCTTTTTGTTCTCTTTTTGTTCTCTATCCCCATTGACAGCCTCAGGTGACTGGACCGCCCACGTTGGTGACTTTTGACCCGGAGCTAATCAGGAAGGAAGACGTTGTGGACAAAAAGATTGACTTCTCATCTGCCAGGAGGCAATTCCTGCAAGGGGACGTGACCAAGAATTCCATAGCTCCTCACATATACTCCGCCAGACCCTTCTCAAAGTCCGTAGCCAGGACCAACAATGGCAGCAACAACATTGTTACAGAAACCGGAGAGTGTCATGTGACCTGGTATGATGAAGGAGTTCCAGGAGAATTTACGAGTGTTCGAGCTGTCATGACAAATTTAAGCGATGAAGAAGAAGGGAAGAGCCACTTCCATACAGGCTTTCACCCAGAGGAGTCCGACTCGGGACTGGAAGAGTTATCAGTCCGCTCTCAGGATACAACAGTGTTTAGCTTGGATAGTGTTTCAGATAGTGGAGCCTCACTCCCCCCGACTCCATTGCCGCTTACGCCGGTGTCACCACCTACCCCCCAGCCCACTACTCCAGTCAACGGGCGAGCCACGAGCAGTGGAGCTGAGGATGAGCTGGAATATCAGGCGGGAGTACTTGTCCAGAATGTCATCCAAAATGCCCTTTCGACCAATGGAGGTGACTGGCAGTTGTCGCTCTCAAATTTGGATTCTTCACAAATGAGCAGCCCTGTGTCTTCATCATCTGCTTCAACAAGTAGCCCAGTGCCAGTCTCCTCCTCCCCTCTGTCGTTTGGTGAATCTGATCGTGTCCAGTCACCTGTGTCCTCCAGCTCTTCCAGCGCTGCTACATTTAACCCATCCCCGCAGCCAGACCGGCCACTAGACGCACAGGTTGCTTGCCAAGAGAAGCCGATAGAAACACAAGATGCTCTGCAGCAGCGACACTCACCTAATCCAACTCAGCCTTCGCAACCATCTCCAACATCTCAACCCATCTCTCCACCACGGAGACCCAAAGAGGGAGGACCGAGGATCACAATCCAGTCTTCTTATACCAGAGCTCTTGCTTCGTCAGCCCCGGTTTCTGCTCCAGCTCCATACTCTGTCACAACTGCTTCTGTCCCCAGGCCACCCCCAGTCTGCCGCCCCCCTTCCCCTCCAAGCCCAGAAAAATCCGAGTTCAGCTACTTCAGTAAATATTCCGAAGCGGCTGAACTTCGTAGCACGGCAGCAGCAGCAAAAGGCCCCGAGGTGGAGGTGGCAAGCGGGCCCTTCCGCCTGCGCTCCAAGAAGCAACGCACGTTGTCCATGATCGAGGAGGAGATCCGAGCGGCTCAGCAGCGAGAGGAAGAACTGAAGAAACAGAGAGAGGCTCAACCGGCTGTTATCCCTCGTGCCGGGAACGCTACCAGCAGCAGTCAAGTTCCTGCGAGAACGGGGATGCGGAAAACCACCATCAACCCGGCAGACAAGCTGAAGAGCAACAGCCTGCCAAGTCGACTCACGCTGACAGCAAGGACAGCACCAGGTTCGTTAGCATGACATCTGGTACAAGGGAAATGAACACCTGCCAGCCTGGGCTAATTTTATGTAGCTGGTGCCACAAAGTAGTATTAGTACTACTAAAGTCTATGAGCGTTATAATCATGTATAGCCTATCATAGCCACACAACTCCACATTCTGCGGACCCCGGTATGACTCTGGGCAGAACGTGGGGCCGGCTGAACCAAGCGGGTTACATAACAACCGCTTGTGTTCAAACATTCATTCATTCATTCATTTTCTACCGCTTATCCTCACAAGGGTCGCGGGGGTGCTGGAGCCTATCCCAGCTGGTGGCCAGCCAATCACAGGGCACATATAGACAAACAACCATTCACACTCACATTCATACCTATGGACATTTTGCAGTCGCCAATTAAACTAGCATGTTCTAACAATGAAACCCATACCGTATTTTGTCATATTCTTGTGGCGCAGGAAAGATCGAGAAGGTTCGACCTGCTCCGCCTGTCTCACCATCGCCTTCAGAAGGAGCCTTGTCTGACGCCGGCAGCGAGGACTCTGGAGGATCACGGCCCAAAAACTTCATGCAGACACTCATGGAAGACTATGAAACACATAAGGTGAAGAGGAGGGAAAAAATGGAGGACAACAGTGTAAGTATTCATCGCACTTATTTATATACAATATTTATATGCAAAGTGGACAGTTATGTTTACAGTGTGATTATTGTAGTTATGGTTGGTCCTAGAAATGTATTAATAATGAACAACATAAGGTAGGAATAGGAAAGAAGCCAAAATATATGCTTGCTGGTCTGTGTTGGGTTTTACTGGAATTTGCCATTTCACTGACTTCACTTTCATTTCCAGTTAGTATGAGCGAATAATTTAGCAAACAAATGGAAAAATACCAGCCTCAAAACAGGAAATGAAAGTAAAAGTCACAGACACTGCGGATTTCACTCTCATAAATGTGCCGACCTGTTCCTTTGTCTGGATGGATACTGCATATAAGGTTGTTGTTGATCATGTTTGATCATGCTGACATCACATGTCTTGACTATATGTACTGTTGCTTCTCTCCTGCTGGTCGCTCAGTATGCCCGTTTGTTGCTGGCTAATGAGGTAACCACTGAGGTACCTGACGCCCCCTCCTCCGAACCTGCTCACTTTTGTTTGCCACCGTTAATGGCAGACCTGGGTCAGACTGAAATGAATGCATTCTAATGTTCATTTGGATCGTTCCCAATAGAATTGACACCTTACAAATGAGTGCAGCAGCGATGTGTTGTAGGGTTACTGTATTTAAAATGTGTTTTGTATTTTTAAAGACAGAGTTTTGCCATTTATTTTGATCGATTTTGCTTGGAGTGAATCCTAAGAGAAACCGATGTCTGGTCCCAGGTCTGTGTGTGATCTATCCAACTGTGGTGTTCACGCTGCATGTGCTTGTCCATGGATTTGGTATGACCTTTGAACTTACCCCAACCCATCATGCACAAAAGAATATGTTGCTTCCCCTGTTGATGTTGAATGCAACTGTAATCTTTAAACGCACCAATCACAAAATAGGAGAAAAACATCTTTTCTGATAATGTACATATACTTCAGAATCTGCAATTTGATGTTGTACAATATGATTCCTACAGTTTTTGGTGCACGTGTGTGTCCTGGCATGTGTGTGTTAACTAAGGGAAGGTGATTGGAGGAAACAAGAGACAGGTCAAACACAGCTCTCTCAAATGAATAAATTATCGCTGTTGAATACGGACTTCTATTAGTAAAAACATGCATATTTAAACTTGTACTTACACTTGGCCTAAATCTATCATTTTCAAGCATAACATAGCTAAATCACTCATAACTAAAACAAAAATATGAATACAAGGTAGAAGAGGCATTCTAATTGTGAATGCAGTACTGTATTCTACCTTGGCCACTAAGTGTCAGTACTTGCTCGCTGAGACAGGAACTAAGATTCCCTAGGGAAGACATTTACTGTGACACTGCTCCATATTAAATTCATTAATACTGAATCCTACTTAGTGGACATTCACTGGAACCGATAAACCACCAGAAATGAACGAGTGTATAGTGATAATGAGAATAAAGCCATAGTATTATGAGAACAAATGTGCGGAATTCATGATTTTAAAGTTTGCAGGGGGAAAAAAGCAAACAGTGTGATATCAAAATGACCATGCATGCCTAAACACAACAGTCTTGAGATCAGCAGGTCACTGTCACTGTGTCCCTAATAGCCCTTCATAGTTTGTATTTATACATATATATGCTGTTAAACCAGTGATTTGTACGTATTTTATCTTTAAATTTGACAGGTGTTGGAGGCCACTCGCGTCACCAGGAGGAAAAGCGACATGGCCCTGAAATGGGAAGCCGGTATCTATGCCAATGAGGATGGAGAAGAGGAGGAAGAAGAGGAGGAGGAGGAAGAGGAGGAAGAAGAGGAGTAAAAATAGAATGGCGATGAGGACAGGCAGAGAGGAAGTAGTATTTATTCTACAGATCACATGACCCCCTCTGGTCTGACCAGCGGCGCTCAGCAAGGACGATGTGTGATTTTGAACTTGGATTCTGAAGGTATAAATGGCATGCAGTGAGTATGTGAGGCAAACGGAAGGTTGATGCAAGGCACAGCTGAAGGAACTGCAAAGTATTCTTAGGATGTTTTAGAAGCTTGGATTGTATTTTTCATTTGAGGAGTCACCACCAATCATCCTGGAAATGAGTCTGGCTTGTTACTGAGGCCTCATGCGTTCATCATTGCACAAACTACAGGTGGGTTGGTGTCTCATTCCCTAGGTCCCTCCTGGTTTTGCCTCGTTGCCTTAGACTCTTGGATGCATGATGGTTATTTCATTTTCTAGCCTGCATCTGTAAACGCAGAGACAAGTAGAAAGGTTGGTCAGTGATCACAATTACTGGTGTGTCGTGTTTGTGCAGGGAGCGATATACAGTATATATATTATAAAATCACCCGTCTTTTGTAAGCAGTTGTATTATACGGAGGTAGGACTGTATTTAACATGTATTCCAGTCTATCTAACATTTTGTGACTATCGTGTGATGACAAAAAAAAACTTTTAAAAAGTTGGAAGAGAACCAGTTTGCCTATTTAAGACAAAACGACCGCATTTTCCGGACCTTGAGTCGCATCAGTCAAAAAATATGTCATGAAGAGGATAAATCCAACATCAAGCAGAGACATTTAATTTGAAAAATCAATAGCACACGGAACAACAGGCTGAATAGGTGTCCGCTATGTTAAGCGAGTTACTGGAAAGCAGGTTCGCCAAGCTCCCGATCTCTGAACCCACTGATCCTGCAGCACTCTCTTGTGGCTGTTGACAGTAATGTTCCTGCTTGCAGTCAGTATAAAATATGTAAAAAATGTTTAATTATATTTAAGTTGCAGGACTAGTCAAACTATGGGGGGGGGGGGGGGGCTGCAACACATCGTCTGGAAAATAAGGTATCAGTTTTATTCATTTTTTTTCACTGGATGTGGAAGTGTAGGACCAGATTGGCGAAAGTAGGAAACAAAGAGCACAAGGAATGAGTCTGAATTAAGCGTGTTTATATTTTAGTGTGGCTCCAGATTCTAAACCACTTTAACTGAAAAGTAGCAGGATTATTCTACTCTTCGGTCTGCCCCACCCCCGCCCCAGCGTGAGAATGTCAGGAGGATGATGAAACTGTAACCAAAGGTCACCGTTTCCATCTTACCCGTGTATCTTGTCCAAGTGTCCTTCAGCTTGGCACTGACCTGCCTGCTCCAAGGTCACGCTCGACTAAACCCTCAGTGACATACAATGCAAACACAACCCGAGGTAACAACACGTTTTGTCCAAAAATAACCAGAAGTGAAAGTCAAGGAAGTTGTGTGAAGTCCCAGTGATTGTTTTTTTTCTACACATTTAATAATATATAAAATGGCTAGTATTTAAATCACAAGTGTCCCTTTTGTTGTGAGATGTTGATGTCATTTGACGCAGGTACAGTGATGACACGAAGCCAGTGTGAAAGGACCAGGAAAATACTGGGAAATGTGTTTTAATGACTGCGCTGATGTGGGATATTCTACTTTTCTATATTAAAACACTCCACAGGATGACTCATTGGCATTGGATGGGAGTTTCAGTGACTTCATTTCCGACGCCCAATGAGCAACTACATCTGCCCTTGTTGCCTCTCGGGCGTCCACATGTCCGATGACACAAACTGACGATATGATTAACACGATGGTGGTTTGAATTCCTGATGCAGAGATGATTTATTTATCATTTGATCATTCTGTGTGTGTAATGATGATGATGATGATGCAATCTTATGACACAAATAATGTATAACCTCTGTCCTTATGTTAACCACTTGTATGTTCATATTGTGCTCCATAGCACTTGTACGGCTCACATTTATTGGCTTATTATACATATTATGAATATTTTCTCATTAAATACAAAAAACCTGGACATAAATTGAGTGGTTTATTTGTGTAACAAATTCTTAACAGGTTTTTAAAATGACAGACACATTTTTCAACTATACTTAGCTGGTTAACGTATATATTATATATCTCTTTGCGAGTTAAAAACAATGCTCTTGCATGCTTTCATGCTCAGTTTTGATTGGAACTGTCAAAAAACTGCAATGAATCATACTGAGGCGTCTTTCTAATGCCACCATTCACCTGGATATACAGTACTGTGTGAATAGGAGATCCATATTTTTAGAGAATATGTATATATAGTTTTGAAATCATGCTTTCAATATCAGTAAAATACTAATTGGTCATGCACTAAATATTATTTAGAGACTTTTCGGGGCAGATGAATACTGTTTTATACATTGTTTAGGTCAATACAGTATTTTGGTTATCCTTATTTTGCTGCACGTGCGTGGCAGCAATGTGTATAGAATTGTTTTATTATCCATAATTTTTGTCATACCCATCAGTGTATGTGCCTGCACAGGGCTTTCATTGTGTATGTATTTATTGTTGTTAAATGACTATTGTTCATAGTTTATTAGTCATCATTGTATCTGAGATGTATGTATTTATTAGATTACCGTAATACTTCTACGACGACTTCGATGAAAACAACAAACAACTGGACACATTTGAGCTGAAAGTAGTTGGAGAAGTACCATACTTGGATGCGGAAGTGAAACCTTCCCACCTAAGCTCTTGAACTTCCCTGACTGCGTAATTTATTCAGTTTGTGTCTCTATAGTTTTGGTTTTGTCTATTAAATGAAACATGGTGACGCCGAATTGTTGCCAAAGCGTTTTGGCGGTTTTCCGCCACGTTGAGCCGCTCGTCGTGCTCGAGCAGCTGGGCACCTCTTTGTTCAACACCGCCCTGCTGATGGTGGTCAAGGACAGGTGTGCCAACACTACCGACCCCGCCACGGGCACCCCTGCCTCCCGAGAGGAGAACCAACAGAGAGCCATGGCGGACTTTTACATGGCATACAACCTCATCGTCCAGCTGATGCCGATAGTGTCCGCTCTACTCCTTGCCAGGGCAGGCGACCGCGGCTGGAGAAGAGCCCCAATCGTGGTGCCCTTATGTGGGTATCTGCTGTCCAGCGTCTCCCTCCTATTGGTGGTTATTCTCCGCCTCCCCATTCAGGTGATGTTTGGGGCGGCGGTTGTCTTCGGTGTGTCCGGGGGATTCTGTGCTTACTGGCCCGGCGTGATGACATTGGCGTCGCTCTCCTCAACCACTGAAACTCGCTCACAGGTCAGAGAAACGCATGACACAATTCTCTACTGATACAGCAGATGGCGCTGTGGTATTGTATTTGTATATGTACATGTTGCGCCTCCTCCGTCCAAACACACATAGGCAGGACTGTCACGTTCATGGCTTCGCTGAGTGTTGGAAATCACAAAACTCTAAACACTACAAATAACTGGATGTGGTCCAGGTCGCTATATTATCCTTGAACATGTTAAAGGATCTGCTCCGATGTCATAATATCTTTGTGGTTACTGTTTGTCTAATTCTCATATTTAGTGTTTTTATTGCAGTATTTTATGTGTTTTGTACACAAAGCTGCTTTTACAGGCAATGTACTGTAAGTCCAGGTGTAGCCCATAACAGCATCACAGCAGCATGGGTGTTACTGTTTATAAAATGCAGGTCATGATGAGAGTAGAGCTGATGTATGGAGCTGCAGGCCTGCTCGGCAGTGTGCTGTCCGGTCACGTGTTCTTGCTCTACAGCTCCAGAGTGGGACACGGAACTGTCCTGCTCTCCGTTTGCACAATTCTCCACCTTCTGAGCCTCGTGCATGCCACATTTCTGCTGCAGGTCAGTGGACATTTGTATTTGGATGTGACATTGCTATTATTGACGTTTCCCTAACTTTGCAAAGGTACAGCAAGTGGCCAACCAACCTGATGAGAGCAGCCAGCTCCTCCCTCACTCCTCCAGTCGTGTTCCCGAGGAGACGTCTTTGACTAAGAACAAGGTGAACATGGTTCTGCTGTTTGCAGCTGCTGTCATATACGCGTCCTCGGTGGGTGGAGCCGTTGAGATCCTGGGCATCTTTGTCATAAAAGAGCCGCTCCATTGGAACGCCGCACAGGTGACACTTCCGGCCTCTTTTGTGATGAAAGATTCATTTCCAACAAGCAGTGTTGTTCAGATCAGGTTTAGGACAAATTGAACTCTACGCCTTCAGGTTGGTTATGGGAATGCAGCAGGCTTTGTGATCTTCCTAACCAGTTACCTGGGTGCCGTTATTTTCCGTCGTTGCATGAGTGATGCGGCGCTCATTCTCATCGGCATGCTCTCATTTGCCTGCGGAATTTATTTCACAAGCTTCGTCACCGTGACCTACATGTTCTACATCGGTAAGACGTGGTTCTTATTATTCTGCGCAATTGGTTTTTTTTTTTTTAAATGACTTTTTAATGACTTTCCCCACAGCCCGCTCACTCAGCCTCTTTGGGCTCATCCCAATGCCCACCATCAGGTCACTGCTCTCACAACAGTTTCCAGCATCCTCATGGGGTGAGTTGCATGTTCTCATATGCATGAGCGCCCCCTTGTGTTGTCTCCACCTTCTTCCCATCAGGCATCACTCTCACCACCCTGCAGCTGGCTCTGAGGCTTGCTGCCCTGGCGTACATCCCCGCCTTTACTAAACTCTACCAGAGGACATTGGACTGGTTCCCGGGCTTCATCTTTATGCTCTCCAGCATACTGGCAGTTCTGGCAATGATACCCATCAGGTATCTTTTTAACATTCATTCATTTTCTGACAGGGTGCTGAAGGTTATCCCAGCTGTCTTCGGGCGAGAGGCGGGGTACACCCTGGACATCAGCCAGCAAATCACAGGGCACATATAGACAAACAACCATTCACACTCACATTCATACCTATGGACAATTTGGAGTGGCCAATTAACCTAGCATGTTTTTGGAATGTGGGAGGAAACCGGAGTACCCGGAGAAAACATGAGAGAACATGCAAACTCCACCCAGAGATGGCCGAGGGTGGGATTGAACTCGAGTCTCCTAGCTGTGAGGTCTGCATGCTAGCCACTCGAGCACCGTGCAGCCCCTTTTTAACATCTATACTGTAAATCCTATTCTTGGTAGGGATTGCATGGATGGATGTTCTTCCAAAGGTCCAGAAAAGGCCTTTTCTGGATCGTCATAAAAATGCTTGAAAATTCACATCTGTATTCATTTCTGTGTTGAAATGTTAAAATTGACAAACCTATTGATAAACCTACTATCTTATCTTACTATACTATCTTGCATATTATCCTCCTTGCAGTGCTGTGGGATGCAGGTTGTCTCAGCAGGGACCTTCCGAGGAGACTGAAAAGTGTCAAGTGGAAAAGGAGAACTGAATCTCACTTGCTCATAAGATAAAGCCACTACAGGAAAAGGGGAGCTGAGGAAACGAGGTGTGTGTTTAAACAAGCACTTGATGTAAACAATGCAAACAACATGCGGAGACGTAGTACTAGAGATGAGCGAGTACGCCACTATCTGTATATGTTCACCCATCTAAATTATCTGTATTCTATTTGTATTCAGAATGAGTGGGTGTGGTTTAATCCGAAATGGGTGGAGCTTAAAGCTGTATATTATTTTCATTCTGAAATTGATTTGGATTGATCAGAAGTTGCTATATGTATTGTTTATCACTCAGTTACATATAAGTGATCCTTGAGACTTTTTATTTATTATTTATATATATTATAATTCATATATAAGCTGTGTGAAGTTGGTGATTCATGCAAACATGGCAGTAAACATAACATATATAATGTGTCAGCATATGTAGCATATTCATTCATTCATTTTCTACCGCTTATCCTCCCGCCTCTCGCCCGAAAACAGCTGGGTTATAGCATTTTTTTTTAAAGATGAGCAGATGACTATCAAATCAATTTTATTATTGGTCCAATATATCCCAAAAATAATTTGAGGTAAAGATAATTGCATCAAAACAACATCAATATACAAGCTTTATATATGTTCAAGTGTACAATATGTAAAAACTGGCAAACAAAAGAACTGAAGGTATTAATACTTCTTTCAATAAGTTAGATTGATCATCTTGTGATTGTTATGACGGGACATTTGGGCTTAGTTTTTTTGCTCTTTACATTCTTATATGAATTAGCTGTCATCTTGTCCCATTTGTGGATTCATGAAAAAAAAAAAAACAAGAGTTGTCACAATGCAAAGTTGCCATGTCTTAAAGGGGGAGGAGTCATAAAAAGGGGGCGGGTTTGTATAGTGCAGTGAATCAGCAGGCATTTGTGTGGAGCTTCACTAGGGCTCAGTACAAGCACAAAACATTGTTTTGTAAATTTACTAGCTTATTATTGTTATTGCAAATGTCTCATCCCATCTTAAACATTTTGACAAACTGACCTGACTTGTAAACAAAACCTTTGAGATAAATTAAACAGAACATAAACACAAAAAGTAAACAAAACTGTTTATCAGCTCTTTTGTAAAAAAATAAAATAAAATAAAATAATACTTGCTGCGTTTATTTAACTAGATTTGTCAACATCCGTGTACCTCTGCTGTATGATCTTAAGTTTTATTATTTCTTAGAATAAAAGCCATCTGGCAGGGGCAAGGCTCATTATCCCTGAGCTGTACCTTTAAATCCAATTACTGCAATACTTAAAAACATTTAGCATCAGCACAAGTGCTACTGTAAAAAAAAAGTTATTGTTGGTAAAATGTGAATTATCTAAATATATATTATTTTTCTAGTTTGTGTATGTTCTTTCAGTTGTTGTTAGAACTGAACAGATAAATATTTGTAATCATATGCACTTAATTTAAAAGTTTTTTCACCGCTTCAAACTCCACAACAGAAAGAAAGAAATCCCACAGATGCATTGGCAAGAGACAATTGCTAATCCCTCCTTTGCCACTAGGCGTCACTATTGCACCCCAACCACTGTTTTACATTTAAACTGATTGTACCTATCGGGTTCCTTTCCCTGGAGCCACAGCAGACGTGACAAACTCGACGAGATTTTCTAATTAGCAAGAGTGATTTAGTCTCAAACCAATTGAAGGCCGAGATCGATCGCTCCCCTGATGGAGCTCAGCCTTCAACTCAAAACACCCTAGTCGTGGGTCTGGGGGGGCGGGGGGGTCGTCGTCATTGCTAAAAGCTGCTCGCTGTCCCGTGTTAACTGAAGGATGGGGAGCAAATGGGAATCAGACGGTGGGGTTGTTACACAAAACTGCCGCGGAATCTCCAAGGGCGCGTTGTGAAACACAGAGGCAGGTTTCAGGTGTCTGCAAATGGATTTCTGAAGTAATCAAACATAACTGGAAGTAAAAAAAAACACGTTTGAACCTTTGGATAACAATCTTTAAGAATGGTAAGTGTAGACATTTGGGGGGGAAATTGAGGTTGTAAACATAAGTACCCTTTGTGTCAAACTTAAAGTAGGAACAAGACTGAAAGAAACACCACTTCCTTAGCTTGTGGTTAAACAAGGAGCATTGGCAACTGTTAGCAGGTGACGTGAAGTAGAAAAAGGGAAAAAGCAACAACATAAAAAAGAATGTCTGTACATAGCATGTCACTGCTTGCCCAGTGGTCACTGTCATTGCCTCCAATCTTGATAATGTCATCTCGGGAGACAACAGCGAGACAAAAATCCTGCAGTGTCCCCGGTCCTTGGCCCTTCTTGGCGTGACAAAGAATGTGAGACGATATCGAACGGGCCAGCGTGATACGATGCTTCAGTCCGTCTCACTGGTTTGGTCGTCAGTCTGTTTGTCCTGCAGGATCGTTATGAGCGACTCCCATGCTGCTTGGCACTTCAGAGGAAATAACCACGTGGAGTTAGAGCGTCCAACCTTTTCTAATGTCAGCATGAAACATACATACTTTCTTTGGAATGTAAGAAAAGTCATTTACTCAGAGAACAAGTCAGCAACTCATTGGGGTATAGTTTGATCCACGATGTAGTGGCAGCTAGGCATAATATAGCGTGGTTTCTGGTGCTCAGTCAAGCGTTTAAACCAGACATTACTCACCAGTGACGGGGGCAGGCTCTTTTCTGTGTTACGTTGCTCTAAATGTACGATGAGGTTGGTCCTATTAAACTTTCTATGCACACTATGCACACAGCCTTTTCTGGACTTTTAACAGACAATAGGGCCACATGAAAGACGTCACTCCTACTCTTTTTTTTTTCCTGGACAGCATACTTCCTGCAGTGGATATTGTCTCACCAGTGTATTGCAATGGCAGCTTTAAATGGCTTTACACTCTTACTACCCACAATAGTAGACAAAATAAGAGTAACTAAGCAATTTAAAATGTACATAAAACCCCTGCTCTTACAGTGTCACGGTAAATGTGTACCCCTAATGGACCCTAAAGTGGCGAGAGAACAGGAAGTGATGTTGTGTGAGTTGAGTGAGGTTGAGTTGTGTAACCTGTGTTATTATTAGGATTATTATAAATAGTCACTGCTGCACGGCAGACGAGTGGTTAGCACGCAGACCTCACAGCGAGGAGACCCGAGTTCAATCTCACCCTCAGCCATCTCTGTGTGGAGTGTGCATGTTCTCCCCGTGCATGTGTGGGTTTTCTCCGGGTACTCCGGTTTCCTCCCACATTCCAAAAACATGCTAGGTTAATTGGCCACTCCAAATTGTCCATAGGTATGAATGTGAGTGTGAATGGTTGTTTGTCTATATGTGCCCTGTGATTGGCTGGCCACCAGTCCAGGGTGTACCCCGCCTCTTGCCCGAAAAAGCTGGGATAGGCTCCAGCACCCCTGTGACCCTCGTGAGGACAAGCGATAGAAAATGAACGTCTGGTGCTAGAACAATTACTGACAGCTAATGGAATACTCCATTCACAATTAGAAAGCTTCTTCTGCCTTGTATTTTAGTCCAGTTCATTTATCAATGTTTATGCTTAAATGATTAATTTAGGCCAAGAACAAGTAAAACTGTTGAAAGCCGGTCCTACATGTAAAAACAACTGCATTGCAGCGTACCTTCTCATAGTAGTTGATGTTCTTATCAGCGATGCCGCTCAGAAGCTGCTTGAAATCTTGTCGCTTGTTGCTCTGCCAGCGCTCCCAGTCCGCCTTCAAGTCGGCATTAAAACACTCCATTTTGTCTTGGCACCGCTCCACCTCAGCCGGCATCTATAGTGGGATACAGAAGGACTAGTGCTTCAGGGGTCCTGAGGGAGCTACATGCTAAATGCTAGGGTAGGGCAGGTAAACACTGAGATTAATCCAGATTCATTTGAACTGACACAACAAAATAGATGCTTACCGGCATTCTGTCTTCTGGTTTGCGCTGTATGGCCGCTTCTAGTCGTCCCTCGTACTCCGCCTGACTCTGGTCACGTTTCTTCAAAACATTCTGAAAATCCGGTTGACACATTCAAGTCTAGACGAGAGTGGAATGTTCGCCCATTCAAATCAATCTCTCTCACCTTCATGGATTCGATGTAGAGGACGTACTCTCTTAGCACAGGCAGGAAGTCCTGGCTCATGCTCTCACTAAGGTCGTCCATCGCCCCGCAGGACGTCGTCAGGGAGCTCGCCGCGCCCTCCAGCGGGCGCTGCAGCTCCTCTTCCGAAGCCGCCCAGCTGGAGTACACGGTGCTGTACTCGCGTAGCTCGGCTAGATACTCTAGTGGACGTGAGAGGAGGACAGACCAAAAGTATTTGTTGACTGCAGATGATCTAAATATCATGAGTAGGCAACAATGAGCATTGAACAGTACGTATATGCAGGAGGATGAGGCCCACAGAAAACAAAGCCAAGCAAACAGCTGACAGGACTGAAGGGGTAAAAAGGCTGTGCTTGTCTTTCTGTTGCTTCCTGTTTCACAACATCAAATGTGTGAAAAGCAGCTTCCTAACTTCAGCTGCAGACTACACAACTAATCTTGCTGGGCTCGTCAAGGGAAAAAAACAAGATACCTCACTACTCACTTTCTGTTGCGTTTAGTTTAATAAGATGTCTTTTTATCCTCTGGAACCGCTGAGGTCAAATGCAAACTGTTGACCTAGCATACAAGTGTAAAAATAAGTATGCATTTCACAGAGAGTGACTGCCTGGATGGCACTAACTTTCGAACGTGCTGCTCCCACAGTCTTCCGACTCTGAGTAGGATCACATGCATGTGACTGTAATGTTCGGTGAGACACACAAACACCAGACTTGATAGCCAAAACAACAGGCTTTTGTTTCAGGTTCTAAGTTGACAAATATCTTCAGTGAAGGTGTTTATTTTCCCCTTTCATTCAACATTTATATGTATTTATATCTATTTTTTATTGTTTTCTACATGTAAAACTATCATTGAATTAGACATATTTCTGTAATGTATTAATTGGATCAACATTATGCTTTGGTTAGAGTTAGTACTATAGTAACTAAAACTCAACTATTGTCCCCAAAGGTTACTTCCTGTCACACACGAGCACCGTAACATCAACACAATAATTGGGGTGTTATTTCATGTCCGGAGGGTTCTAATAATGTGAAAAAACACATTTAGTAAAGAGATTTTCAATGCTCGAACCATGAAAATATTGGATTCATAAATAAGGAATCCTACTTTGTGGACATTGACTAATCACGGTCAGGTCTGGAACAAATTAGCCTAACAACATCATGACTGCAAATTCTTCATTGCCTTTCGAAATTTGCTTTTGTGTGTGTGTGTGTGCCTGAACGCACATGCTTCCAGCCAGCCGTGAGTGACCAATTATGAAATTTTACGCCAATTTGAATGCAATTTATCTCATAATTGTAAAAATAAGTCTGTTAATTATGTTCTCTTATCCCAAAATTGGCAACATATGCTAGTAACGTGAGACTTGCGGCTGGAAAATGGCTTCAGACGTCCCGACTCGGTCGGTTACCTGACTGCTCCTTGAGGATCCTCTGAGCAATGCGGTCGATGGTGCCAAGTTTCTGGCTGAAGGTGTCCAGGTACTCTCCCATGGCGCAGAAGTCGGGCGGTCGCGCCCGCAGCTTGTAGCCTCCGGCCACGTGCTTCACCGACTCGCCCACTTTGGTGAGCAGCGCCAGACCTTGACGCTTGTTTAGGTCCTGGCGACACATCGCAGGTTGAGAATTGCATAGAATCAAGAAACGTACGGCAGGGGGTGCATGTGTCATATGTAATCACATTGTCAAATTGAATATGGTTTAATCCACTGCTTTCAATAATGTCTCTGGGTGAGAGAATCCATTCATTTTATTGCTTTTTGTAGTTTATCACGCATCATAGTTCCCTGATCCATGAGAGGCGTCCCAACTGGGGCAATGTAATGTGACCAAGAGCCAAATGACCTAAATTACATGTGAGCATTTGACAAGGAAATGGACGATTTGATTGATGACCACTTTATAGCCTTCAGAGAGGTCATTTGTCTACTTGTGCTGGGAAAGTCTAGCAAATTTATTCAGGATTTGCTACTTCTTTTTTTTTTTTTAGTGCATCAGCAGTCGACTTGATTTATTGTTGCAGCTGACGTCTGCAAAACAGTTTTTGTTGCATTAAAATGGATTGCAGTGAACTCCAGCTGTCTCACCTTGGCAGACAAGAAAGCGTTAAGATGTGGGTTGAAGGAGAGGACCGGGTGGTCGGCGACCCGCTTGAGGAACTTGTCCAGTGCTTTCATGCGCGTTTCCACAAACTCTTCCGAAAAACGATCCACAACGCCCTTCATCACAAACTTCTCCGGCAAAGGCTGAAAGAGGAGAGGGACAAGGTGAACGGCGGTTTTGCATTTTGAAAGGAGGGCAGCGTGGATGTGGTCACCTACGGGGATGAGGTGGGTGGGCTGGCTGTCCTCCAGCTTGATCCTCAGCCAGTCAAAGTCTTGATAGCGGCGGCGCACGCAATAATCGGGCAGGTCAAACTCGATCCGTGTCGTCTGGAGGGAAGACACACGAGCCCGTTAACATTAGTCATGTCATTTTTTCTCTGGTTAGATAACTTTTTTTCTCTGCGGAGTTTTCCATTGATACTGTTTTTTGGGAAAGAGAGTGGTATGGGGTAAAGATCACATAAATATTTTTTTCAGTATTAACAGGGGTGTGTTCACTTTCCATATCAACTGCTACTCAAAATGTAGTGCTGACAGACCACTGTTAAAAAAAAAAAAAAAAAACTCACACAGGCTGTCCTAATTAACACTGTGCCTTCATATTTGACCGTGATATTTGTATAAGGCCTTTCACCCTAAGCACCCTAGTGCACACAGCAACGGTCGCCATGACGCCATCAGGGTGGCTGCTGGCAGCTTCTCTGACTCAGCTTCCTTCATCAAGGCGTAGAAGCGGCTCGCGCGGTGAGAGGCTGAGAAGCGGGGCGTAAAAAGTGAAGCACCATTGTTATGATATCACAACTATTAACTAAACACTTTTAAGCGTGTATCTTCATCGACGGTGAAGGGCTGGTCGTCTAGCGCCATTGTTCCCTCATGAAACCATAGAGCGCTTTAGCCCTCGGGTCGTCTCTGGCAAAAGTTTTGCATTTTTCCAAGTGCTGCGGCGATAGAGACAAGCACCGGGCCACATGTGCAGTAACAGTGCTGACGTTTCATGTGGCTGATCAGGTTTGATCATTTGGTGCAAGTAGCATGTGAAATGTGAAACTCCTCAAATTGATGGTGCACCCCCATTTCTCTTGTTTCTTATGCGGAAAATTCATGATTTAACACAGACGATTCTCAGGCTTAAAAGCCATGAACAGACCTTGGTGGACACTCTATAGGTGATGTAGGTCTCCATGGTGGACACGTGCTTCTTTGGGTCATCCACCGTGACAAACAGGTCACGGGTTTCGGTGGCGGTGTAGTAGTCCCGTGGGTCGGACTCGAGGTCGTCATCCAGCTGCAGCCTGTTGAAGAGCGAGGACGCAGAGGCGGGACTCGGCGTGTCCACCGGCGTGCCATTGGACAGCCCTGCCTCCTGAGAGCACAGATATTTTATATATTTTTTAGAAAGCCTCAAGAAGAGGAAGGGCAAAAACAAAGAGGCGATAGACAAATGCTGATTCAGTTGTTTGTCGCCGTGAATGAGTCTCTTGTTGGGGTCACGGCTGTGTGCTCGCACCATGCATCATGTGACACAACATCTGCATAGTCGCCCTAACTGAATGATGGCTGAAGCCGAACATTGCACTGTACACCACAATAACACCATCCCATTATAGCCAAAGAGAACACTATGTTATTGCAGTTTTTCCCCATAGACTCAAAAAATAATTAACTCCACATTTGCTTTGTCTTGGTCTTTTTGCGTCTTGTGGTGCTACTACTTAAAAGGAAGACAAAAAACATAACATCAGTGAAATTGAACACTGCATGACTTTTTCACAATATATGTACAACATGGCTATAGTAGATAATAATAAAATAAATAATAAAAGAAAAGAATGTGAGGTGTGTTTAGTCTTTACATCACGTTTGTCACATGTCGTCATAAAGTTTACAATGAAACCACAAATTAGATGTTATTCTGGCAATAGTTCCAACTAACTTCATTTTTGCACAGTTGCTAAAAAGTAAAATGCATTACATCTTCCACTTCCGCAAACGTGTTTTATTGTTTAGGTGTTTTTGTTTCACCCCAACATGGTCACTTTCACTCCTGAGCGATTTCAATATACAGTCTCCCAACAGTAAGTGTCCCCACTTGAACACGCCACGGCAGTCACAGTCTCACGGCTTCACTCTTTCCCTCCTCTCAGGTTCTGAGTGTGTGTTTTTTTTTTTACACTGCGGTGCAAAACCTTAAGCTTGTAATCACAGCCCACATAATTGCATTGCCTTGCATCATTGCATCACAACCAGGCCACTCACTCACTCCACAGAAGTCATGCTCAGGCACAAAATAACACTCTGGGAAAATCCAGAATTGAGTTTGTTTCTTTAAAAGAGCTGATAGTGTCTTTGTAGAGCTGTCATACTGGCATAAAATTAACATCTTTGTTGCACATTTGCTTGTCGTAAGTGTTACTCCGATGGGTAGATATGGCAAACAGGGTGTCCCTATCACAGAAAGGGTTTTCCCATGAGGGCCACATTCCGTAAATGCAGGGTCCACCTCGATATTCTGCAAATGTGTGTTCCGAAAACACACTATAACTAAGCAGTTATAGTTGACTCCATACAAAATACAAGATAGTACAATTTCCTCATTATCCAAATTGTATATAAATATAATTTTTTTTTTGGTGTGTGTGTGTGGCCCTTATCATTGTTCATAACCCCACATTCCCCAGCACCCTGTTATGTGCACACATTCCACTGCACATACTATGTAATACACACAAACGTTTATCTCCTGGACTTCTCTTGTATGCACTGCACTTTAACCATTCAATGTAATGCACGCAGACTGCACAAGTGTTTACTATTTGTGGCAAAAAATATTCACCCCCTCGGACATTTGTGCCTTTTATTGCTTTTATAAATTACATCGTGGTTAATTTAGGTTTTTTTGACAATATTTTATCAATATCAATATTTATCAACAGCTCCTTTTATGTCCAATCACATATCACGTGTCACGTATGTCATTAAAAATGTATACTTTAAAGTAAACAACCGCATAAGTATTCACCCCCATTGGGTTGTTATTCAGTAGATGCCATTCCTCCTTGCAAAACAGCTCAAACTCTTGTAAGGCTGCATCAGGATCGGCCACAAACAGCTCTTTTCAATCCCAGCCACAATCTATTGATTGGCATCTTGTGGCCATCAACTGTCCTAAACTTTTCAAGTTACCCTTGGGAGTGTCCTGTTGTCGTCATGCAGCAATTGTAACAGCAATAAGAATGAACCAAATCAAATCAGTACCATTTATTGCAGCTGTAAATCATCAAGCCGCCTGTACTGCTCATTTATTGTGTAATTTTCTAATACATTCTGTATTTAATGGGTTGTTATTTTTTAGACAAATATGCCACAGGCCAACAAAAACCAAGCTATAGGCTCCAAACGATCCCTGGGATGGACTTTGGACACCACTTCATGATTACTGGGATACAATATTGAATAAAACAAAATACTTTTTTGTTAAAAGTGCCTCAAGCGTGCATGATGGCGACAAACTGCTGGGTTTGTAAGTGTTTGTAAGTATAACTTTATATTAATGTTAATTTCAATTGTGTAAGCTATAGCTTAAGTTACTATGTTGTTTTCATCATAAAAGGTTTTCCTCTCGCTACAGACAATTCAATGTGAATCATATTTGACGCAGTGATGTCTGTTTATCATAATTGGTAAGTTGTAAAGCTTTCCCTCCATAGCTTTGATCAACAACAGGTTAGTAAACATGACTGAATTAAAGCACAACTGCTGCTTCAACTGTCCGTTTTCGAACCGCCGAAGAGGGTTTGGTACAACCGGGGTCGAGCCTACCTTGTCGCCCCCAGCGGTGACGCTGACATCTGGCCCCGGGGAGAGCGGCTCCTCGGCGGCGGACAGCGGGTGGAGAATCTCTGCGATGTGCTTCTGCCCCGAGCTGGCCAGGCCTCGCGGAGCGCCGACACTCATCGTGCGGCAGGCGCTGGGGCTTGGCTGGAAGTGGAGGCTAACGGCTGTCCAGTTTACTGTGAGAATTTATCACGTATTTCTTTTTTTCTCGGCTTCTCTGTCTTCTAGTGAAGCCTTGAGCCGCTATTTGGTCCCAATAGTGAGCTGAACCCTACGGCGCAGCTGCGGAGGTTAAACGTAAAAAGTCCGGAAGTAAACACTGTCTGTGACACCGAGACGCGGAAAATGTGTATTTTGGGTAACGTAAAATCATTTTAATCTAAAATCGCGATTAGAATATTGCAATTTTACAATATATGTGTGGTAAATATATACATATGTTTTCGTGCGCCAGCATGAATAGAAATTTTAACCTTTTTCTCATTTTAGTCAGGCATCAGCACGGACACCTTATGGGGGGGCGCCCTGAGAAATCACTAGTCTGGTGTTCTCAACCACAGTGCGCGGGCAAGCGGGAATGACGGGTGGACAGACAGAAGCAGGCAAATAAACCAACGACATACGTTTATTCACTCAATTCGTTCAGTGTTTTGTCGGCGATATGACTGCCAATCCTCCAGGACCGGGTAAGGCTACTCCTTTTGCCTGCATGGCCATCAGTTGTGTCTTTTCAGTCGTAGTTCTTTGTCAGTAGCAACCCCAACTATTAGGCGTAGGGTTATTATCTTGGCGTCTGTGCTCTTTGGACTGATGGACTCACTACAAACATCCCAGCTGACACAAAAAATCGGTTTATATTGTGGAGATCGTGCCAAATCCATTTAAATCAATTCTGTCCTTTGACAGACTAAAATCTATACACTTTTCGTAAATTATTGTCAGCGCTGACGTCATCATTGCACATGGGTTTTCGTGTATGGTACGTCATAGGACTATTGTGATGTCTGTAAGTAGCACTGTATTTATTTATGACATTAGATTGTTTGTTTCAAGATGACCTGGTGGGCTTTGAAGAAGACACAGCATTGAACTGCTTTCCTGATGACAACTTTTGAGTTTCCTCTCAGATAAACACATTGGAGAAATAATTTAGGACTTGAGTAGTACTAGATACATTTTGTTAAGATAACATTTGGTACCATTGTTTTATCAAATATCTGCAGAAGAATAGGTCAGCCTCCAAGGACGTTGAAGAGGGGTAGAGGTAGCCTTGAAGATGCCCCAAGGTCAGGACGTCTTGCCACTACCTAATGGTGATGGTTCACATACGTGTAACAGTTAATGGGATAGCTAACGCTGTGGGCATCACAAACAAACAGAACATTCTGCACAACAAATTTGTCACATTGAAGGGATTTAGTTTTTTGTTGGAAAGCACACCAGCCTGGTCATGACACAGGCCGTCCAGCAGCAGATTCAGATGTTTTTCTTGAGTGTGGGCTTCCCCAGTTGGAACCAGAAGCCACATAGCAGTCCGTGTGGTGGAAACACCCGCCGTCTTCCCCATCAAGGAAGGGTTGCATGTAAAGTAATTCTCTGCTCTCTGGCTCCACACAGTCTTCCAGAATAAGGCCCGAGTGCAAATCCTGGCTGAGTTGGAGAAAGAGAGGAGACGGTTAATGCAGAGTCAGTCCACGGCCACTCCAGGAGCCAGGTACAGGGGTATTAGCCACAAAAATAGCCATAAAAATCACAACCATGGAAGCAGGGAAGAACAGGGTTAGTTGTCACACCTTTGACTCTTGTGTGCGGAGCGCATCATCAAAACAATCGTCTTCAGTACGTGTGATGTACATGTGACAACCAAAGGTAGGTAGGTAGCATTTCTGGCCAGTTTCAAGGCTAACAACTGTGTTGAACTAGTTTGCAAGCTAATAGCAACTAGCTTTCCCTTCACCATTTTAACATTTTTTAAAGTTTTACTCGAGTAAAAAGACAACATGGGGCTGCATGACGGGCGAGTGGTTAGCACGCAGACCTCACAGCTTGGAGACCCGAGTTCAATTCCACCCTCGGCCATCTCTGTGTGGAGTTTGCATGTTCTCCCCGGGCATGCATAGGTTTTCTCCGGGTACTCCGGTTTCCTCCCGCATTCCAAAAACATGCTAGGTTAATTGACCCTTAGGTTAAGCGACCCTTGTGAGGATAAGCAGTAGAAAATGAATGAATGAATGGAAAGACACATAGGTGAGCAATGATCCCAAGCCCGTAAATGTTCCTACCACAATTTGAGAGACAGCGCCCGATGATGAGACACAAGTGTGACAAGTAAGCCAATTCTATGTTCAAAAGTCCTTACGGCAGGAAGTAAAAATGATGGTTTGTTTTGTGAGGATGTGAATCGTGGTAGTAAAAGGTATTTGAAGTGGTCGATAACGGTACACCTCATCTCTCTCTGCTCCCATTCATCTTGTAGCATCCCCTTATCTCGGCCCAATATGAAAGACTTCCGGGACAATGCAGAGCAGCAGCACATTGTTGCCCAGCAGAAAGCAGCCTTACAGGTGAGGCACATTATTTTGTGAAGCTCTTTGCCGAAAAAGTGTTCTTTGATTACCCGAGGCACAGATGCTGAAACTATTTTGTACTGTCCCCCCCCCCCCCCCCCCAGCATGCACACGCACATTCATCAGGCTTCTTCATCACTCAGGACTCGTCATTCGGTAACCTCATCCTCCCTGTGATTCCACGCCTGGACCCCGAGTCGTGACCCTTTGCCAACACCCAGGTTTCATATTTAGGCTCTGTGAAATGTGGACTCTTATGATGTGAAGGCGTAAATCTCAGGCTTTTCCCTGACATGTTGGATACACTGTAGAAGACTGTATACCATGTATGCAGTCATATGAATGCATCATGATGACCATATATCGGACTCATTATTCCATACATATTTTTTGTAATGCTGTTTATATAATAAAATTGTAATAAAAAATTCCTGATGAGCAAGAAGCTTATCTGTAAATCTTAAAACATTCAGTGCGGATTGGAGCTGTGATGGACACTTTCACTGGAAGTACACTTGCCTACAAATCTCATGAGAACACATCCACTACTGATGATAATTGCATTAGGGATGATAATAGTGCTTTATTTCTGCCTATCTATATATTTTTTGTTGCACCGACTGCACATTTTTTTTTACTCTTTGCTTATTGTTGATCAGGAAGTCATACAAACAAGCCTGACTCCAGCTTTACTGTCCTGCAGTCAAATATCATATCATTGAAGGTTGCACTGCACGGAGTGGCCACCAGATGTCAGCAGTGCACTCTGTTGAAGTGGTCCTCAGACATGTTTGTTGGGCTGCTTTCTTTCTTTTAAAATACATTTTATGGTCAAAGCTAATATTTCAGAAGGGTCGCAGTCACAAATGGCGGTCAGCGTTAGTCGAAACTCAGTGCCATAGGCAATTCTCTTCTGTTTCACAGTGGGACCCTTTGCAATTATTCTGGCTGTTAAAATATGCATGTCCGCTCCAGCCTCTCATTTTTTTTTTACAGTTTTAATCTTGCCTTCTGTAACGATCTGTAACGATCACGCAGAGTACACATGACCGGAAGCTACGGAATTCAATATGATTGCAGTTTTTACTTGCACTGCTAAAATGCTTCCATAACTGAAATATATTTGGCTCTTTACGTCTGACCTTTATCTTCCATCCAACCATATTATATAAAACGACAACAAAGCATGAAGTAGCATTTTGCATTGACAAAGTTGACATTCGTTTACACTGGCAAAAATGGAAAACTAGTTGGTGCGCTGTTAAACGTCACTGCTTTGTATGACCACTAGATGGCAGCATTGCTCCCCACACTCACTTTCCCTCTATTTTCGCTTTCTCTCTCGTCTCGGTCTGTCTCTTTCTTTCTGTGGCAGGATACCACCTTCCGTTGGGCTGCAGGTTCTGGACAATCCAGCTGGAGTATGAGAGCATCTCAGCGCACCTGGACCGGAGGAACGGGGGCGAGGAGCCTGACACAGGTGAGCAACGCACACCGGCTTTCTTGGGGAGTTCTCCATAGAGGAAAGGGTTAGAGTGAGGAAGGAAACCATTTAAGTTTGAATGTGATGCATTGACAAATAGAACCCAATAGAAACGTCTTCTTTAAGCGGTACTCTGGCCCTGAAGGGGTTCTACGGGGTTAAGTGTGCATTAGGTCGACTCATTCACTTGTTGTGTTGCTGTGTTGGTTAAAGAAGTTTCACTGAATACTGTACAGTCATTTTATATACATGTATGCTCAGAATGTTTAGTCAAGTAAAGCTTTGAGGGCATTATTAGTAAAATTCACTTTTTCCCCAACCTAATTTTCCAAAAATCACAGATTTAATTTGTTTTGGTTGTTTCTCATAATAATACAACTTTTATTATTATGTTGCGATTTTATTGTCGTAAAATTGCAAAACAAAAATGTTCTTGTTAGAATTGAACTTGTTTGTTTTGTGTTAATTTTTTTAATTTAAAACTATTTAAACTCTCTTCTTGGAAATGAGTTCTCCAAATATTCTCACTTTTTTCCTCATAATATTTTAACTTTATTCCCATGTTATCATAACTTTTTCTGCCATCTAATTTTTCAACTTGTTTTTTGTTTTTCTCATAATGTTACATTAAGTTTTTTCTTTAATATTTGATCTTCTTGCTGCTAAAATGATGTCATCTTTCCTCACAATGTTATTCTCCAGACATTTTCTCCTTAGATTCCAAATTTGTTCTCAATATTTTTTACTTTATTCTTTTAATATTACTGCAGATTTGTTGTTTTCTCGTTAAATTACATTTTTAGAATGTGCTGTGGGGCACAAATGGCTGCGGGGCCGCACGTTGGACAACCCTGTTCTACTTGTACGGCACAGGTGCTTATAAAAGAGCTGGGAGGTGTGTTCTATATTTGACATGCAGTTAGTAGACTGCTCTTAATTCCATTGGTGCACACATGAAGGCCTCTTCTTCTTCTTCTTCTTCTTGTCTTAAATTGAACTTGCATTCATAAAGGTGTTCCATCATGCCGGGCTTGATCTTGAGCTGAACTTCTGCTGGTTCATGTGTGTCGTAGACGTGTTTGGATGGCTAACAAAGAGACACCAATAGAGTCCCCTGATGTCGTTTGTTTGTTTTGTCAAACCACGTATGGTGTCATCTGTCACCTGCTAGCTGACATTTCATCGCTCTCAGTAGTGTGTCACTTTGTCGTTTCCAACCACACAAGGTACTGGTACTTTTGGTGATGAGGAAAATAGCAATGGAGCTGCTAAGTGTTTGAAAGTTCATGCAAGGTCCCATGAAGGCACAGATGGAGTCATAAGAAGCCAGAAGCACTCTGTAGTTTGGCGTTGAAATAATGTTCTCTCGGCAGAGCAGTACACCCCCTGGATGCCCTTTTAGGATGAGAGAAAACTCATTTCAGCCGCTTGTACCCACGATCTCATCCTTTTGGTCACTACCCAAAACTCATGACCGTCGGTGAGGGTAGGAACGGAGGGCTTTGCCTTTGGATTCAGCTCCCTCTTCACCTCAACGGACCGTTGCAGAGAGGATGCCGAACCAATTAGTTTGTTCACAAGTGTTTTGAAAGTTATGGTGTCTTTGCAAGATTTGGCAAATATTTGTCTTTTTATTTTTTATTTTTTTTACCCATCAAAATGACATTCTCCTTGGGGGCTCCTGATGTGTTTGTGTTTCATGTGATAACCAGTACTGTACCGATGTCTGCCCTGTTCACCTTCAAGGTGTGTCGATGTGTTTTAGATATTTGAGCAAACTAACAGCGCCTCATGCATGCCATCACTCCAGGCTAGTGTAAACTGGGAAGTTTACTTTGGAACTAATTGGAAACATGGCATTAATTGAATCGCATGCAAGCTAGAAATATGGAAGCGTGAAGAAAAATCAACTAATAATTCTTTATACCAGGTTGATAAGATATTAGTGTGACAATGCAATCGACTAATCACATCACATATGGAGGCTTTAACTATGTTTAGACTTGATAGTAATGCAACTACTCGTTGTATCACTGATAATGATAATAACAATACAAGCAGATCTGCCAGCATACACACATTTTTTTGTCCTGCATGCATTTTGACCCTTAAATACCTCAAATATTTTGACAATAAAGCCACTTTTTAAAATGTAGCCGCGCTTACTAACTAATGACACTTTGTTGATATAAAGAAGCTATAGTTTAACATCAAAATGAACATTAACGGCTACACGGCGGCTGAGTGGTTAGCACTCAGGCCTCACAGCTAGGAGACCCATCTTTCGTCAGAGAAAAACTGTTTGGTTCTACCTTTTTCTGTTCTTTAGTAATCAGCAGTAGAACATGTGGTAATAATAATAATAATCTCTTTTATTGTGCAGTTGCATCATCAGCTTTTTTTGCTTCTCACATAAAAAAAAACATGAATATATAAATGTATAAATAAGGGGCTGCACGGCACACGAATGGAGTGGAGTTTGCATGTTCTCCCCGTGCATGCGTGGGTTTTCTCCGGGTACTCCGGTTTCCTCCCACATTCCAAAAACATGCTAGGTTAATCGGCGACTCCAAATAGTCCATAGGTATGAATGTGAGTGTGAATGGTTGTTTGTCTATATGTGCCCTGTGATTGGCTGGCCACCAGTCCAGGGTGTACCCCGCCTCTGGGATAGGCTCCAGCACCATCCACGACCCTCGTGGGAGTAAGTGGTGGAAAATGAATGAATGAATGACCATCAACAAAGAAAAAAAAGCAAAATAATGAAGTTATTGTTGAATGAATGCCTCTATGACCTTGTCAATCCAGGTGTACCAGTTTCCTGGCGTCGGCCTGTAATTTCATTTAAGACACATTTTTCCAGTGTGGAGAAATGTTACTTTTGGCCGCTTATTTTATAGCAACCCATCAGTCCAAAGTAAAAATGTACAATGGCAGGATATACTGTATGTTCTATTTCCTGCAGTTGTGCATGTACTTTATGGTGGTGTGTGTGTGTGTGTGTGTGTGTGTGTGTGTGTGAGAGAGAGAGAGAGAGAGAGAGAGAGAGAGAGAGAGCATCATTATATTCCAGTCATTCCTATCCCACACACTGAGCTGGTCACTGTATTGTGTGACTAGCTCAACACGCTCAATTACCCCCTCACTCGTCATTACCTTCAGCCACTGAGTGAGTGCGGTGGAGCTCCAACCGTGCATGCATTTCCATGCCCGCGTGCTGTTGGAAGCGTGGAAAAGTCATTCCCCCTCCACAATAAGTAGCCGTGGCCTGTTGAATATGCAGTCCAATTTGATTGAAGGAATTTATTCATTCAATTTTCCGGTTGTACGGCAAGTTATTGTTATTCTTGACAAACGCTATTCATTTACTTTTAGTCTATGTTTACACAGCTACATTTCAGTATTATTTTTTACGATGTGTCGCCAGCCACAGTTTGGACACCTGTGGTGTAGGACCTAACCGATGAGTCGATTAATCAAAACAACAAGCTTCAGATTAACTGACTAAGAAAATAATTGTTAGCTACAGCAGCCCTATTTTTGATTTTTGAGTTGTATTGGCTTGTGTACCTAATATATTGACCACTGATGTTTTTTTTCCACCTGTGGCCCACCTGTCTAAAAGCAGAGCACGGTCAACGCGATCAGACAGGAGAGGAACATAACAGTAATTAATGGATCACATTTTGACTGCTTTAATTTTAGCAGATGCCAAGATTAGCTTGAGAGATTTATAGCCCAGGGAACATTCACTGAATTGCGCTTTCGAAAATCCCATCCCTCCGGAGAACACAATCCGTTGTACAGCCTCAGTGGGGGAGGGCACGGGCGGAAATCACTAATATGCCTCTTTATGTCAGCTGCCAAATATGGTCCTTAAGCTGGCTAAAGTGTCTCCAAATGTTGCATGCTTTTTCAGCTGCTTGTTACACAGGCATCGACTGTCCCGTTCGCACATCATATGCGTGATGCTTATGTGGGCTCAAATACACACATCACCACCTCCACCCCGCGGCTTGTGTGCTGTGTTTTGGATTTCAAATCTATTTCCCAGCCAGCTGTAGACCTTTTGTGTAAGATAATGAATTTATTGGAATGTAAAATCTGTCCTGGCTTATATGGGCCAGTTGTCCACAGAGGATTGAGTTCAAAGCCACCGCTACCATTTGCATACTGACCCAACCCTCTTTTTTTAATACAGAGTCCCCAAAGGGACATGGGGGGGTGAAAAAGTTTTGAATTTCAAAATTTCACAGAAAGCTAAAATATAAATAACAATATTTGAGCCCTCCAGGAATGAAATAGCACCCCTTTCGTCACCTTTACCCTCATATTACCCAATATAGAAGACATAAGGTATTTAAGACAGAAATAAGACTTGTGCTTGTGTGTGTTGCTGTAAAGATGCTAGGGGGAGCTGAGTTGGGTGCGGACAGGAAGTGATGTAGGGGGTTCAAAATTGAGTTTTAGGGATTATTATGCCTGGTAATAATAATAATAAAAGTAATTCAAACCTGCAACAAACGTTCCGGTGATCAAGTCTGGTGCTTGTGTGTCTCATCAAACATTAACTTAACATTACTGACTTAGTGACCAGTGTAGAATAATACATATATATATAACATCTTTGAATATGTCTTCTGAATGCCTTATATTTGTATTATAGTTCATCTAACAATACCTATGCAGTAAATGCTGAATATAGGCATGTTTTTGACGTATTTGTAATAATAAGCCAAATTGTAAGGTGGCGAGGAGTTACTGTACTCTTAAAAAAGGAGGGTGCCATTTCAAACACTAAGTAGTGAACGCAACACGGACATTATTCCCAACACTGATCGGGGTAATATCGGCGACACACTTTAGTGTTTCAATGAATTTCAATGATTATGTCATTCAATGGTCACGTCTCATGTGCTGCACATGGCCACTCATCAAGTCCTTCCTAATCGCTTTACTTCCTGGAAACAGCAAGTGTCGAGCAGCAGAAAGAAAGTACACCTAAATTCTACATTTTCATATCTCGACCACTACTGCTGTAGTAGTTTCTTTTTTTTTTTTTAACTGAGTTCACTAAACTCACACACTTTGTTTATCCATTTTTAGGCTACAGTATCACACAACTAAAACCACCACTTCCGTTTGCTTTATTTCTGAGAGTCAGCCTCCTGAACAAATATTCAAGATGACAGAGGGATAGAATGTTGAGCATGACACCACACGGTCTCCTCGGCAACCACATCAGAATATCCTCCACATCCAGAAGGACAAATGTGTTTGTACAAACACACACACACACACACACACACAGGTCAGATCGCACACGTCTCAGAGCTGTGAGGAGATTGATGTATATTACAAATTGTGTCCCTATAAGATATATTGTCTTGGCTTTATTCCACCCGGAGGTTTACAGCGTTTAATGGGATTTGATGTTATGTTGATATTTATGTTGTGACCTCAGAACAGACATTCCGTAATCTACTAAACTCTTGAGACTGATGCTATGAAGATGCTGTAAGTTCTGCGATAGATTCCATCCGTTTTCGTGAAACCATATGCCAAGCTCCACCAAGAGGGCCTCAGAAAAGCTTGGAGGGGGCGCCATCATGATTTCCTTCAATGGAACAATGGAGCTTGAGGTTGTGCAGGGGTGTCAAAACGGCAGCTCTTAATGTGGAGATGTTGGGGGATGACTGTCCCTCATCTGTTTGGTAATGGTGGGGTTTTTCGTGTTCCCCTGAGCTACGTCCAATTGAGAACATTTGGAGATGGATGACGAGGGAAGTTTACAAAAATGGCCATCAGTTCCAGACCGTGGCTGCCAGTTATTCACGTATTGCTGTTATTAAATAACATAACTTTCTCAGTGGTAGAGGAGTAGCGGTTACTGGCACACAAGCCTAGAGCGCCCTCCCATGGCTGTCACCGGCTGTGGAAGTTTGAATCATCTGATGAACAGCCTATATATTGCTTACTCATATTCTTTTTACATTTTGAAGCCCTACTTAGAGCCTCATTCAGATCCAAACGTGTACATTTTCAACCGGCATTAAAATTTGGATGGAGTATTACCGTCCAGGAGAGTAAAAATGCAGCTTCCCACCACTGGAGACATCAACGGATGACTTTAGCAAGTTCCAATGAAAAGAAGACAGACACAAACGTGTAGTATTTCAAACTCTTTCATGCTGATGATTCAATTTAATGCTATTTTTAAACAATTGTAGGATTTCTTTGAAGTGTTTTTCTCCTTTGAGGTCTCTTTTTTTATTTTTTATTTTTTTTGGCTTCGGTCACCATTGCAGTGCTTCTTCATCTGGTCTGTCCTGGTCCGACCGCAGGGTTTCTGCATGTAAATACCTCTTTACATCCTAGTGTGTTATTGTGTATGATTTAATATGATAGTTAACTTGAAGAAATATGTTGGTAAAGCTCAATATATTCATTTAAAAAAGTGTATGTGTGTATCAAGGGTGTGTTGTTAGCATGCAAACTAATACTTGTATATTCCTTCAGAAAGCGGTGGACTTCAAGAGAAACAAAAATGGGTCATGTTGTTGACTGGCAACAAGTCATTGTGTCAAGTATGTATTTAAATAAGCTTATAAAACTGTGAGTGGATTTGATTTAGTCTCTGACTGCAAATCAAACCAACAGCGTTAACATTTGAATGGGCGCCTGGCCACCATGAACGGGAAAAATTGAGGGCCCCCGAGGTCAAAAAGTGTATTGTACCCCAGCAGATACGGGATAATGTACATAATGTACATACATTAACTCTTGGCGCCGCTCTGGTGGCAGCCTGCTACAGCAGCTCTCGCTCTTCGTTGAGTTCTTTTCTTCTTTATTCTGTCTTTTTCATTCTTTTTCTAGGTTATTCTTAAAGGAACGGCTTCGTAAATGCTCAGTTCAACTGTCCACCATAGTGATAGTGTTGAGCTGGCATTTCTCATAATTTTTCGACGATGTTTTCGACCGCACGCCGAAACTCTATTGTTTACAGTAGGGACCAGCTGTTGGCGCTCCGCAACACAGCGGCGCTGCCCCCCGGGGAACCCCTCGAGGTTCCCCGGGAGGTAAAGAGGAGAAGACGGGGAAGCCGTGCCGGAGCCCAATGCCGCGACAAGAGGAGGAGATACAGACCAGTTCTCCCGTCCATCATCATGGGGAACGTAAGATCTCTCCCCAATAAGATGGACGAACTAGCGGCGCTGACCCGGCATCAGAGGCAGTTCCGGGAGTGTAGCGTCATGTTGTTTACGGAAACGTGGCTGGATACACGGACCCCAGACACGATCGCTACACTACACGGATTCACACTACTGCGGGCGGACAGGACAAAGGAGAGCGGTAAGAGGAAAGGAGGCGGGCTAGCAGTGTTTGTGAATGATAGATGGTGTAACTCTGGGCACATCACTATTAAAGAGCAACTCTGCTGCAAAGACATTGAACTGTTAGCCGTTAGCATGAGACCGTACTATCTGCCGCGGGAATTCTCGCACGTTATCGCGATAGCGGCGTACATTCCCCCCTCTGCTAACGCCGACGCGGCCTGTGACGTCATCCACTCTGCCGTGGGCCGGCTACAGACACAACATCCGCAGGCTCTCCTTCTTCTCTCAGGTGATTTCAACCACGCTTCTCCATCCTCCACCCTGCCCACCTTCACCCAGTATGTCACCTGCTGCACCAGAGACAATAAAACACTGGACTTGTGTTATGCCAACACCAAGGAGGCATACAATTCAACAGCACTTCCTCCCCTGGGAAGATCAGACCACAACCTGGTACATCTCCAGCCTGTGTACAAACCTCTGGTACGCAGGCTGCCAGCTGTGTCCCGCACAGTGAAGAGATGGTCTGATGAAGCCGACAAGGCTCTGAAGGATTGTTTCAACACAACAGTGTGGGAGGAACTCTGCCATCCTCATGGGGACGATATAGACAGTCTCACTGACTGCGTCACAGACTACATAAACTTCTGTGTGGAAAACACTGTACCCACCAGGACTGTACGGTGTTTCTCCAACAACAAACCGTGGATTAATCCGGACATAAAGGCTCTCCTAAAGGAGAAGAAGAAGAAGAAGAGGGTCTTTAAGTCAGGAAATAGGGAAGAGCTGAAGGCTGTGCAGAAGGAGCTGAGGAGGAAAATCAGGGAGGGGAAGGACTGCTACAGGAAAAAGATGGAGGAACAGCTGCAGCAGAACAACGTCAGAGGAGTCTGGAGAGGCCTGAAAACCATCTCTGGCCACAAGGGGCCCGACTCCCAGGCTGCTGGGGACCAGGTAAAGGCTAACGATCTGAATCTATTTTTCAACAGGTTTGATCAACCATCTGCCCATCCCCCGGCCCAGCACCTCCTGCCGAAACTTCTGCCGAAACTCCCCCCATCGACACCTCGAGTGGACAGCCCTACCCCCACCTCCCCCTCCTGCACACAGCCATCCCCCACCACTTCTCACCTAATCAGCTCAACCTCCTCACTAACCTCCCCCCGCACACAGCCCCCCTGCTCCAACCTGACCCTCACAACATCCCAGGTGAGAAACCAGCTCCGGAAGACCAAGGCGAGGAAGGCGGCGGGACCAGACGGCATCAGCTCCAGGCTCCTGAAGTCCTGCGCGGACGAGCTGTGCGGGATTGTTGAGCACATCTTCAACCTGAGCCTGAAGCTGGGGAGGGTGCCACAGCTGTGGAAGACATCCTGCGTGGTTCCTGTCCCCAAGACGCCGCACCCCAAGGACCTCAGCAGCTACAGGCCGGTGGCACTTACATCACACCTGATGAAGACCCTGGAGCGGCTGATCCTTGACCATCTCCGCCCCCTGGTGGGTCCTTCGATGGACCCGCTCCAGTTCGCCTATCAACCTGGCACTGGGGTGGACGACGCTGTCATCTTCCTCCAGCACAGAGCGCTCTCTCACCTGGAGAAACCTGGGAGCACGGTGAGAATCATGTTCTTTGATTTTTCCAGTGCGTTCAACACCATCCAGCCAGCACTTCTGAGGGACAAGCTGGAGAACACAGGGGTGGACCTGCACCTCACATCGTGGATACTGGATTACCTCACCAACCGTCCACAGTATGTGAGGACACGGGACTGTGTGTCCGACACAGTTGTCTGCAGTACGGGGGCTCCGCAGGGAACGGTCCTGGCTCCGTTCCTTTTCACCCTCTACACAGCAGACTTCTCCTACAACACACCAACCTGCCACCTGCAGAAGTTCTCTGACGACTCTGCAATTGTTGGCCTCATCACAGATGGGGACGACTTGGAGTACAGAGGACTGACACAGGACTTTGTGGACTGGTGCCAGCGGAACTGCCTCCAGATCAACACGGGGAAAACCAGAGAGCTGGTGGTGGATTTCCGCAGGCGCATCCACTCTCCTCCAACACCAGTGAACATTCAGGGAATGGACATTGAGATGGTGACATCTTACAAGTACCTGGGTGTTCATCTCAACAATAGACTGGACTGGACTCATCACACGGAAGCACTTTACAGGAAGGGCATGAGCAGACTCTATCTGCTCAGGAGACTGAGGTCTTTTGGAGTGCAAGGGGCACTCCTCAAGACGTTCTATGACTCTGTTGTGGCTTCAGCCATTTTCCAGGGAGTGGTCTGCTGGGGCAGCAGCATTTCGGCTGCGGATAGGAAGAGACTGGATAAGATCATCAGGAAGGCCAGCTCTGCACTGGGTTGCCCTCTTGACCCAGTGGAGGTGGTGGGAGAGAGGAGGATGTTGGCTAAGCTATCATCCATGTTGGAGAACGACTCCCACCCCCTGCAGGACACTTTGACAGCACTTGAGAGCTCCTTCAGCGATAGACTGCTTCACCCCAAGTGTGTGAAGGAGCGATATCGCAGGTCTTTTCTTCCTGCAGCTGTCAGGTTGTACAACCAGCACTGCTCCCAATAGACTTCTACACTGCTATGTACATCTGTGTAATACTTTGCTTTTTACATTCAGTATAGTTACTCCAGACCCCATTCACTGTGCAATATCTGATCAACCTCCATGTGCAATATTAAGGGCTCTAAATGCAATATACTAAGTTCTATGTGAAGTGTTTCCATAATGCCTCATATTAACTCCCTAACAAGATCTCAGTGTATAGACTGGTCATATATCTCATCTCGTCTCATATTATCTACATACTGTATTGTATATAACTCTGGGAAAAACTGTTGATTTTTGTTAATACTTGGGTCGTTTATATTGTTTATTTTTCTATATTGTGTATTTTGTACTGCTTAACTGACTCTGTACTCTTGCTGCTGTGCAATACAAATTTCCCCACTGAGGGACGAATAAAGGCATATCTTAATCTTAATATCTTAATCTTAATAACACGGGCATGTCATGTGACCACAATGTGTGGAGCAAGAATTCTTCGACTGCTCTTGCTGCACAGATGGCATGAAAAAGACATTAAATGGAAGCCACAAGCCTCTTCTCTCTGGCAATGTAAACATGTTCCAAAAATAGGTCACCCACTGTAAAACCTTCAATGCTGTCCTGAACAGCACAGTTTTTATTTATATTTTTACATTTTGATCATTGAGAATTGGGTGTTTATTTATCACTGGCCTTGCAGGAGGTATGCACACAAGGCTCTTACTGATGTACGACTGCTCTGTTGTAAGTCACTTTAACGATCAAAGGTGACGTTTAGATGTTGGAGACTACAGTCTTTTTTTAAAAAAAACAAACAAGTACTTTACTGAACCTGCACCTGCATAACGACCTGATGTGACCTGTAATTGTAATTTGTAGGGTCAACGGGGGTGCGATTTTCTTCCGAATAAGGCAAAGGCTGTGTTGTAGTATTTGTAGGCCAAATGAGGACATGGACAAAAAAAAGCCCCCGTCTTTCTCACCTCATTTTTTTTTCATGTCCGTTGCACATAAAATGTGTGAGCTGTGAAAACATGTCTCCCACTTTGGATGAGATTGTCATCAAGCTGTCGGGGTGGGGATTGGGGGGGGCAAATCTCTCATTTGGGATATTTTGTAGAGCTGTTCGATATTGGCTTTCAATATTGTCCAGCACTTCATTATCGATGCCGATACAGATTTTTGTAATGCTTCTTTTCCTGTGATGCCTCACTAGCAAAGAACCGTACAATAGGCTGAGCGGCCTGCTGCTCTGAGGTGGCATTCCAATGACCGTCTCAAAACAACACATATACACCACATATACACATAATACAAAAATCTTTTTTTTTTTTTTACCTTTTTATTGTTAATTCGATTCCCAGAAAGGCCTCAAGGCCTTACGGTGTAAAACGTCATCCAGCGGCAGGGAGGAGGATAAATAAATGCTGTTCCATCTGCAGGAAGTAGGGATTGACAGGATCGCCGTCTGTCACTTGTAGAGGACTGTGTTGACACTTGAGTGCGATAACACCTCACTGTGGTCATAAAAATACACAGATGAAGTCGTAATAGGTGCTTAAAGCTGATAAGCCCCCCTGTTGATACTCGACAAAAGACTGACTCAGAGCATGGCGTGAATATACTGCGGAAAAACGTATCAAGGAACAGAGATTGTGATGTGATGATCATATGATGTGAGTGCGTACGAAGCACGTGGACAGGTCATGTTTCTGTACTTCCTCATTCCCTCTTGGAGGTGTCACCTGCAGTATTTGGTCAACACGAGACAGGGAACGCCGCCACATAACTCATCTGTTTGTGCAGTAGACTGAAACTGAAATGTTTTGTCCCATTTAGGCATGCTGGAATTGCACCTGCAGGGATGAGTGAAGGTCACACCTCCAAAATCATTCTATTATGTGACATTTGTGATGTCAAACAGCCATGATGTGGAGACTAAAGTGTCATGTTTTGACAGGGCAGCAGCATGGGGTGAAGAGGACTCTCCTCGGCTGACCTGAAGGCAGATGACCAGTGATGGCCACAGCATCACCTCGACTGTAAGTGCTTCACTCGGCTGTGCTCCATCAAAACTAAACCAAAACTTACATTGGATGTTTTATTTATTTTGTCGGTAGTTCGGTGGACAATGTGAAAAACACAGAACAGGAAGAAGAGCGTCAGGAGTTCCTGAGATCGCTGGAGAGCATCCTTCTCATCATCGTGCTGTCCATCATCATCATCATGACGGTGTTTGGAAACCTGCTGGTCATGGTGGCGCTCTGCAAGGATCGACATCTACGGTCGGTCTTTTTGACGAGAGCATCATTCAAACGAATGAATGGACAATTGAAATTGAATTGGCTTTTATTGAAATACTATTCAAAGACTTTCCCTTTTTGTGTGTTTCTAATCCCAGGAAGAAAAAGACCAACTATTTCATTGTGTCGCTGGCTTTTGCCGACTTGTTAGTGGCGCTGGTGGTGATGCCCTTCGCCGCCATCGAGCTGACCACCGGTGTGTGGCAGTACGGTGAGATCTTCTGTCTGGTGCGAACGTCGCTGGATGTCCTGTTGACCACAGCATCCATTCTGCATCTCTGCTGCATTGCACTGGATAGGTGTGTATATGTGTGTATGTGTGTGTGTGTGTGTGTTGTGTGTGTGTGTCTAGGCTAAAATGTGGTGTGCCTTCCAGGTACTACGCTATCTGCTGCCAGCCTCTTGTGTACAGACACAAGATGACCCCGCTGAGAGTGGCGGCGATGCTCGGTGGCTGCTGGCTCATCCCGACATTCATTTCCTTCTTACCCATCATGCAAAGTTGGAACGCCATTGGCATTGAAGATATTGTAAGTCCACACTCACTTGGAATGCTCCACTGAGGACAAGATAATGAACTTACACATACACACATACAGTGAAGAAAATAAGTATTTGAACACCCTGCTATTTTGCTATTTCTCCCACTTAGAAATCATGGAGGGGTCTGAAATTTTCATCGTAGGTGCATGTCCACTGTGAGAGAGATAAACTAAAAAGAAAAATCCAGAAATCACAATGCATGATTTTTTAACAATTTATTTGTGTGATACAGCTGCAAATAAGTATTTGAACACCTGTGTATCATCTAGAATTCTGACCCTGAAAGACCTGTTAGTCTGCCCATTAGAAGTCCACCTGCACTCCATGTATCATCCTGAATCAGATGCACCTGTTTGAGGTCGTTAGCTGCATAAAGACACCTGTCCACCCCATACAATCAGTAAGACTTTAACTTGTAACATGGCGAAGACCAAAGAGCTGTCCAAAGACACCAGAGACAAAATTGTACACCTCCACAAGGCTGGAAAGGGCTACGGAGCAATTACCAAGCAGCTTGGTGAAAAAAGGTCCACTGTTGGAGCTATCATTAGAAAATGGAAGAAGCTAAACATAACGGTCAATCTCAATCGGAGTGGAGCCCCATGCAAGATATCACCTCGTGGGGTCTCAATGATTCTAAGAAAGGTGAGGAATCAGCCCAGAACTACACGACAGGACTTGGTCAATGACCTGAAAAGAGCTGGGACCACCGTTTCCAAGGTTACTGTAGGTAATACACTAAGACGTCATGATGTGAAATCATGCATGGCACGAAAGGTTCCCCTGCTTAAACCAGCACATGTCAAGGCCCGTCTTAAGTTTGCATATGACCATTTGGATGATACAGAGGAGTCATGGGAGAAAGTTTTATGGTCAGATGAGACCAAAATAGAACTTTTTGGTCATAATTCCAATAAGCGTGTTTGGAGGAAGAAGAATGAAGAGTACAATCCGAAGAACACCATCCCTACTGTGAAGCATGGGGGTGGTAGCATCATGCTTTGGGGGTGTTTTTCTGCACATGGGACAGGACGAGTGCACTGCATTAAAGAGAGGATGACTGGGGCCGTGTATTGTGAGATTTTGGGGAACAACCTCCTTCCCTCTGTCAGAGCATTGAAGATGGGTCGTGGCTGGGTCTTCCAACACGACAACGACCCGAAGCACACAGCCAGGAAAACCAAGGAGTGGCTCCGTAAGAAGCATATCAAGGTTCTAGCATGGCCCAGCCAGTCTCCAGACCTGAACCCAATCGAAAATCTTTGGAGGGAGCTCAAACTCCGTGTTTCTCAGCGACAGCCCAGAAACCTGACTGATCTAGAGAAGATCTGTGTGGAGGAGTGGGCCAAGATCCCTCCTGCAGTGTGTGCAAACCTGGTGAAAAACTACAGGAAACGTTTGACCTCTGTAATAGCAAACAAAGGCTACTGTACCAAATATTAACATTCATTTTCTCAGGTGTTCAAATACTTATTAGCAGCTGTATCACACAAATAAATTGTTAAAAAAATCATGCATTGTGATTTCTGGATTTTTCTTTTTAGTTTATCTCTCTCACAGTGGACATGCACCTACGATGAAAATTTCAGACCCCTCCATGATTTCTAAGTGGGAGAAATAGCAAAATAGCAGGGTGTTCAAATACTTATTTTCTTCACTGTATATGGGTCGCATGGTAGCCTAATGGTTAGCATTTTGGCCACAACACTATTTGGGTTGGTGGATGGATATACACAGATACTGTATGTATGTATATATGTATGTATATATCCTTATAAACATGTCTTTATTTTTTATTTCATATATTTAAATTGTTTTATCATTTATTTAAATTTTATCTTTTTTAAACCTGTAAATTAAACCTGTAAATTATTATTAAGTATTATTAGTATTAGTAGTATTTTTAATTAATTAGTATTTAATATTGATGTATTTTATTTTTATATATTTATATATTTATTTAAAAAAAATTACATTTGTTTTATTTTTAAATCAATTATTTATGTATTTTATTTAATGGTATTTAATTATTTGTTTTTTGTTGTTTTTTTTTTGCATGGCCTTTGTCATTGATAACTGACTCAGTACTTGCTAGTCCAGAGTTTTGCACAGGTCTAAATGTAATGATCCTGAACCGCCCATCCATTCTCAGTGGACATGGGGGGCGGACTACATCCGAGTTGTGATGTTTCATCTGCAGGTTTATATTATATTTTAAAGAAAGTTGACTTTGTTACAAAGTAAACCCACGGGCTTCCCCACTGCGTTTTGGAGAGGTTCATATGTGGTGTAGACCAGTCACTGTTAAAAGTCCTATCTTTTTGATAACGCTGTATTTGTTTACATGCGTGTCTTCTTCTACGGCTGCTTCACTGGGATGGATACTCCTTACCGTTGCCCCCCTGCAGAGTGTTGGAAGTATTGCATGAGTTATCATTATTTAGGTGATGTTTTGGTGACCAAATGAAAAGCTTTAGCAGGCCATCCTGAAGAGTCAGTTTATCCTCCCTTTAAAGAGGAAGATGTTCTTCCAGCGAGGGCAAACACAACCAAAAGCTCTCCGGCCTCCTAATATGTATGTTTCTAATAACATTCCCAATCCCTCCAACAATGACACGCTAATGCAGTGATCGCAAAACAATTTCATCCTCAGCGGAGGCTCGCTGTCCGCAAGCGACGGCGGCACTCGGGCAGACATTTTCTGCTAGTGTGCCTGCGTTTTGTGGCCAGGTTATTTCGGAGCTACCTTGAAATGAGCTGCAGAAATCCCAGGGGGCATGACAGAGATGGACTTATTCATTCAGCCTGATTTAATGAAATACACATCTCTTTGCGCTCTCCCTAAGCTAGACTGCTTGCCAACAACGTACAAGATGTGTCAGAAAACGTGAATGTAGAATTAGGTCACATCTACTGTATCGCGTATTGAAGTGGATTCATTTGTTTGCTGTTCAAATCACATGGGGAAACAATCATTTCAGTTGGGGTGCATGCTTGGGTAACCTCATATTATTCTACTGTTAATGGTATAGATGCAAGTTTGCAGTATATGGCAGGATTTGATGTTATGTAAGAAAGGGGGGGTGTCACGAGATTTTTTAATGATTTTTACACATATTTATCATATTCTAATAATTCTTAGTAATATAAACATAGTAGGGCGGCACGGTGGTCTAGGGGTTAGCGCGCAGACCTCACAGCTAGGAGACCAGGGTTCAATCCCCCCTATGCATGTTCTCCCCGTGCATGCGTGGGTTTTCTCCGGGTACTCCGGTTTCCTCCCACATTCCAAAAACATGCTAGGTTAATTGGCGACTCCAAATTGTCCATAGGTATGAATGTGGGTGTGAATGGTTGTTTGTCTACATGTGCCCTGTGATTGGCTGGCCACCAGTCCAGGGTGTACCCCGCCTTACGCCCGAAGACAGCTGGGATAGGCTCCAGCACCCCCCGCGACCCTTGTGAGGAAAAGCGGTAGAAAATGAATGAATGAATGAATAAACATAGTAAGTATAATGAATTAAATGATAAAAATAATGGTTATTATTATGATTTCATTATCATCACTTATCGATGCATGTTATTTTCACCTTTCTTCCAGATAGAGGAGCGGCGAGCCTTGGCAAGAGACTCCAACGACACAAGCTGCGTGTTTCTGGTCAACCGTCCGTACGCTCTCATCTGCTCTACGGTGGCCTTCTACGTGCCGTTGGCCCTCATGGTCCTGGCCTACCAACGTATCTACGTCACCGCCATGAGCCACGTGCGGCAAATTGAGACGCTGCAACGCGCCGGCTCCGCCCCAGTGACCGGGACGGCCCCCGCCATCACTGTGAGGTCATCGACATGCTCGGACCCGGCGGATCACTACCATCTCAGGACAGCGGGGAGCACCTCTTTCCCTGAGCCGGCTCCCATAACGAACAGTCGCATGCGCATTGAGACAAAAGCGGCAAAGACCCTGGCGGTCATAATGGGGTGTTTCTGCCTGTGCTGGGCGCCCTTCTTCATCACCAACGTGGTGGACCCCTTCATTCACTACTCAGTTCCCTGGCAGCTATGGACGACATGGCTCTGGCTCGGGTACATCAACTCAGGCCTGAACCCCTTCCTGTATGCCTTCTTGAACCGGGCATTTCGGAGGGCATTTCTAATGATCCTTTGCTGTGGGGACGAGCGCTTTGTACGGCAGGCCAGCTACTCCTATGGACCCGCCCACAGAGTGTGCTCACCAACATCTGTCAACGGGACCTCTATGGCACTAAGGTAGGAACACCCGTTTATGTCTTATCAATACTGTGCAGCCATTTTTGCTTCAGGGACAAGTCAGTTTCCCGAGTCAGTTTTCTGGCAAGAGAAACTGTCCTGAAAAGGCCATGAAAAAATGCCAAGGAATGTTATGATAAAAGGAGTGGGTGTGCGTGTAGGACAGGGATTGTGTCTATAGACTTAGTGTCTCAAGATAAAAGACCCAACACCAGACACAAACCTTTGTTGTCTTCTAGACTTTGCTCTTATTGCTCATTGTTTACAATCTCCTTACGGCCCAAAGACAATCACATGTTCGGCAAGATGACGTCACACTGGATGCATGAGTGGGTAACTGGTGGCAATACTGTAGATTTAGATTCAAGGTCATGATTCAATCCAGTCATTTTTATGGACACGCACTTTTTAGTGCGCATAAAAAACGCCTCACTGAGTGATCCAGCCACCGGCCCCTCCATCTGGTCCATCGACAGCATCTCTCACATACGCTCGACTCACTGCAGTTCTATGATGTCTTGGTGGCTTGTCTTTATTGGCCCGAGGCACACTGGAGAGATAAAATAACCCCCACCCCCCAAAAAATAGCAGAAATGGAAAAGGGAGCAAAAATACATAAATGTAACAATAAAAAACTCAAATATCGGTAATAACTAATAACAACGCATAACTATTTTAGCCTTAGTAAAGGCAAGGAAATAAGACAAACTAACAAACGGATGTTTTTTCTCTAATGGTAAAAAAATTACTTAGAAGGTCATAAATGGGTTTTCTGACTGGGTGGAAATTTGGGTCTTGAGCCAATAAACAAGGGATGACTGTTTTCAACATTTTTGAATCAACTTTTAATTCAAAAACTGTATTTATTTCATAATTGCCTGCCAGCAATTTGCCATTTTTTTAACGATTCTTTTAAACAAATAATTCAAGCTGCTTACACAAACACTACGCACTTTGATGTTTTGTGTGTTGTACACTTAAGGAACCGAGGTACACGCTGATCCATAACAAAGGCACAGTCCAAAGCTAAAAATACCAAGTCAGTGACTCGCTAAACAAAATGTCTTCTGTTTACATCACGATTGTATTGAAATAAACATTGTACCATTTTAGTCAGTGCACAGCTAAGTTTGTAAAGGACGCAGCAGTAACATGACGTCTGTCGCTAACTCTGGGGCCAGTATAACGTCATAATAATCATGAGAATAATGGATTATATTTTATAGCGCTTTTTCAAGGCATCCAAGGCACTTTACAATGAAGTCAACCCATAATTCATTCATTCCTCAGTCACACACTGGTGGTGGTAAACTATATCTGTAGTCACATCTGTCCTGGGGTAGTCTGACGGAAACATGGCTGCCAATTTACACCAACGGCCTGTCTGACTGAAACCAAACATTAATACACATTCATACACCAGTGGGGGCAGAACTGGAGGCACGGTGCGTAAAATGCCTTGCCCAGTGACACAACGACAGCAACTGGATGGAGGAAGCAAAGCTCAAACCGCTAACCTTGTTCTGAACTATGATTTCAGCTACTTATTGTCTCTTTACACCAATCGGACAACAACCGGAGTGAGTGGGAGTGTTGGTTGTCGACGTGTGCCCCGAGCTTGGCTGGCGACCAGTCCTCTTACCCAAAGTCAGCTGGTATAGGATCATTCTAATGAATGAACATTTAGGCTAGCCTGCATGAGCACCGGCAACGCAAAAGTGTGGGCCTTACGGGGGAAAAAGCACTACAGTGCGTTGCCACCCCCTTAAGGAATATCAATAGATGACAGCCTGTTGCATTCATATGAGAAGGCCCTTGAAGTCGTGACCCAGTAGTTGAAAATCACTGGCCCAGATGACGCCATTCATCATAATAATGACCATGAGCACTGCTTCTTGTTGCAGCATGGTTTACATGGACGTTAATGGCGATGACTCCATTGACAGCTGTGTTTGCGTTCCCTCCTTCAAGTGGACAGGCGACGACCCGCTCATGTCTGGGTTGTTTAACTTTTCGCACAAGCGCTCGTCCGACGCGACGAAACCAAGACAAAGCCGTGCATGTTCGCACATTCCTCAAGAATGGATACACGCACAGCAGATGTATGAGCTTGGCTATTTGAATGAAGCATTGCAACAAATATGGAGATGCAGCATCTAGGAATGATGGCTTGTGTGTTTTGTGTTGCATCGTACCTTCCTGATGTGTGTCCCTTCACACATCCACTCATATTTATTATGATTAACACGTTCTGTAGTGTTTATCTCTTCTCCAGTGTCCCCACAGGTGCTAGAAATGTTTGAAGATGCTTCAATTTAGTGTTGCACTCTGTAGGGGATTTTTTTTTCATAAATGCTTGAATTGTGGGTAAATTGCCTCATTGGGTTGAATTTTAATAATTTTTTTTAATGAGACAATCATCTTTACAACAAACAGGCTTACTTTACATATTTTCAGCATAAAAAGCGTCAGCCATCCTTAAACAGTGCTTCAGAAATGACAACATTCACATTCAGTAGCTATCTTGTGAGATGGCTAATGAATTGATCAGGTTGATTGATTTTTAGGGATGTCATCGGTTACTATATTGACAAAAATTAAATACAGTAATCCCAGCACCACCCATTTTTCCAGCTTCAGTCCATCACATATTTTAAATTATATTAATTAATAAACTGTACTGGTTTGAATGCCGTCTATTATTAGTAGCATGTTCAACTACAGGAACCATAATAGTGACCCCTTTTCCCAAAACATTCCTCCAGGCTCATGGTTCCAAATTCCATAGGGAAACTTTGATCCTTGGAATCTGTATGAATGCAGAGCTTATATTTCGGATCCTACAGGCCTCAGGGCAGGACACACTACATTAGTTTGTTATTAGACATCACATACTGGAGGTCTTGTGTTGTGCCCACGATGACAATGTCGTGTAGCTCATCTAAAGCAGGTTAAAGTTCAGTTTTTCTAGCCTGTTTTTGGGCATGAAAAGGACAAAAATTTGGATCGTTTAACATGAAAAGTGTCCGAAAAGTGGGAATAGCATAATATGTCCCCTTTAAGGCTAAATCAAAGGCAAAAAAAGTAGTCAGCGGTGCGGCTGCATCTTATCTAGGTCACTGGTATGTGTGAGTGACGGGTAGAAAAGCTCTGATTGACTGGAGATCAAGTCAGTTGATACTGTATTAGTATTTTTTTCATTTGCTCAATGGTGCTTAGGATATAATGTTAAAATGAAGCACACTTGTTCAATTGGTGCAATGCGAGGTTAATGATGAATACATCAAATGGGGAAAAGGTAAGGCGCCGTCTGCTCGTCGGCCTTTACGTTCTTTCAATGTAGCACATTTGCTTCATAAATAGTAGTAACCCAGTTAAATCTACCCTCAGGCACTGTGTAATATCTCGGTGATTTTTATCAGCTTTTTGCCATGAGAACCTAAACGAGAAGCACAAGCAATAAAGAGGAATGGAAAAGACACATATACTGTATATTAAAAAAAGGTAGATCCAAGTAGCATACCGTTTAAGCATGTAAGCCAAAAGGCTATTATGCAACCCGGTTCCCGTTCCCGTGTGTGTCACATTTCTGCTCGGAAGTACGTATAACAACTACAACTCAGCATGTCAAAGTCTTCCTGTGACAGTAAATCTGGTTCAGTAGTCTCCATCCTGAATTTACCTTATTTCCTCCAAATGACATCATCATCCACCGGCATGGATCATGTCTGCGGCAGTTTTTAGTGGTCATTCGAACTATAACTACATTTATAGGTCACAAAACTGGTATGGAAAACTGCATATGAAATGGACTAAACATGAATATCACAGTCTCAGCAGCAAGGTAGTATCTGTGTTTTTTACAGGTCTTATTATTTCATGTATGACATGTCACCTTTATTATAGACCTGCCGGCACAGGATAACTTTTCAGTGAAGATTTGCGGCTAAATTGAGTTTGCACACTTGTTTGATCGTTATAGTACCAGATCACGGTGAACTTGAGACAGCGTGATGGAGAAGCAATTGACTTGCTCCAAAGGAACTATGTTATGTGGAGCGCAGACACACAGGCCGCTGTAGTGTAAACGCTGCAGCCAGTGATTTATTATGAGACACGTTGGATTTATTGTTGTTTGATTTTAAACCAAAATCCTCCATCTGATCCACTGTAAATACTGTAAGTACTTTCTCTCTTTCACTGGGGCTTGCTTAGATTTCATCCTCCTTTTTTCCCGACTTTGTGTTCAATTATTTTGAAAATCTTGCTGTTATAATTAGTTCGAGACCAAACATTTTGATAATTTTTAGGCTGGATTCTTTTGTTTGTGTGCACATTGAATTAAAAAAAACATGACTTATCATGACGGCCTACCAGCGCACCGACTTTTTCCACTGAGGTCCGCATACAGAAAAATTGAAGGATATTAACATTTTTGAGACTTGTGGCGTAATCGTGTTAGTTACTCACATTGTGGACAGAGAAGACAGATGAGGGAAGCCATCTACGTTAACTCATTCGATCCCAACCAGCCATCTCGGCAATGGCCATTTTTGATGATTTTGACAGATTTATATTGTGATATTATACACAATAGAATATTGTGTTCTCTGGCTATATAAACCAGATACGTACCAAAAGAAAGATTAGACTCCCATTTTCATCTGAAAAAAACTGTTTGGTTCTTCCTTTTTCTGTTCTTTAGTAATCAGCAGTAGAACATGTGGTCATTTTTATGGCCTAAAATTCCCCAAACATAATCTCTTCTATTGTGCAGTTGCATCATCGGCTTATTTTTGCCTCTCACGCAAAAAAACATAAAAGATGTATACATAAGTCTTTGGTAGCAAACAGTGATGGGAATAACGGTGTTTAAAGTAACATTACTAACGCCTTTACTTTTTTCAGTAACGGGTAATCTAACTAATGACTTTTACTGTCAGCATAATGCTGCTACCATTTTAAAGCTAAATTTACAGTTCATATTTTCACAGAAAACCGATTTAACTTTTTTTCCAATACACGCCGTCACTGCACGTTACTGAAGCCGCCTAAAAATATATCACCGACTTCATAACTAAGTGTTGCAGAGTGACAAGGGAGGGGGTGAGATAACCACATAAGCAATTAAGGTTTGGCTAAGGTTTAGTAAGATTGCGTTTTCAGCCAATCCGAGAACTTGGGTGGGCGGGTGTTTAGAGCACGTCCGAACAGCGTTTGCCAAATGGAAGTACAGATACTACTTTAACCTCGTTGATGTCAAAGGTAAAATGTACATTATGTCTGCGAAAAAAAACTTTGTCCACGTCTTGTGTGAGCAACTCAAACCCACAATAAATGCAAACCTCTGTAATGGTTCCCGTCTTTGCTGTGGGGGGGCGCAATGATTACTTATACTGGTAACTAGTTACTTTTGTAGCGAAGTAACTCTCTTAGTAACTCAGTTACTTTTTTTTGAGAAGTAACTATAACTAATTACTTTTTTAAAGTAATGTGTCCAACACTGGTAGCAAATGAGTTAAGGTTAAGAAGCCATATAGACAAACAACCATTCACACTCACATTCATACCTATGGACAATTTGGAGTGGCCAATTAACCTAGCATGTTTTTGGAATGTGGGAGGAAACCGGAGTACCAGGAGAAAACCCACGCATGCACGGTTAGAACATGCAAACTCCACACAGAGATGACCGAAGGTGGAATTGAACCCTGCGCTCTAACCACTCGTACGCCGTGCAGCCTGCTATTAAATATTTCTAGAAGCAAAACATTTTCTTGTGAATAAAATGGAGCTGAGCGGTCTCAATATGCTCAGAGTTAACCCCGATGTCTCTCCGGGGTCTGATGATGAATTGGATCCAAGCTGCAGCCCCCGTGAATGCAGCCCCCAGGACTTTTGCCTCAGCTGACCGATGACCTGAGAGATAGGCGGCTGAAAACAACACGGCGCGCTAAAATAAATCCTAACTTCATTTCAGCCTGTTGAAGCACACTCGCTGTTGCATCAGATCTCTTGCCAGGCTTCTGACTGCGGGGCCTCAGAGGGTTTGTGCTATCGCCGTTTCCCATCACTCCGTGAGCGGCTGGAATTACCAGCGCTGGTAACGCTGCTCATCTTTTGCCGCTAATCTCATTAAGAACACAAGCAGGATGAGCAGAAAAATGTGTGGCAGCTTTACATACACTTTTGTGTTTGTATACTTGGATCTTGTTAGGTTTTTGTTTTTTTGCAGTACGCCAGTTGGTTTTCATTATTATTTATCAAAAGTGGAGTACTGGCCAATACTGGTGTATTAGTAAGAATGTCGACATTAAGCATCTCTAGTTTAGACGAGCATTAGTGTAGCTGGTCTAGCATTGCTGGTACAGTTAGTCAAGAGTTGATGATTTGGTTGATTTGAGTTGGTGATGCAAAGCCCCGATGGATTCAGAATCAGAATCAGAATCAGAAAAGGTTTATTGCCATGTATGATCAAACACATACTAGGAATTTTATTTTGGTGTAGTAGGTGCATACACATCTATTAAAAAAGAATGAGAATACAAAATATGAAAATACAAAATATACAGAATAACAGTATAAATATATGTACACAGTCTGTTTTTGTTTGTTATTCCGGAAGTGCAATCTGATATTTTTTCCTAAGAGTCCAAACTGAGCGTTAATGTAACGTATACAATGAAAGTGTCAAAGTGGCAGGATGAGGGAGAGGTGGGGTGTGAAGAGTGTGTGGCGTGTACACAGATAATTGCACTTGCGTCGTACTTGTGGGGTCCCAAAATGGTGGCACAATCATTCATGCTGCTTGAGGACAAGCTGGGCATAACGTCAATGACAAATCTCCATGAATATCACATTTAACGGGATTGGGCTTCACTGGCGTTTCTATGCGGTATTTAGTGGTGATCTTGTTGTAGCTGCAGGTAAATTGTAGACGTTCTATCTAATAAAGTAATAGTCCCAGGTCTGAGGCAGCCTGCTCATTGTGCAGCACATGTATTCAATTTGGGGATGAGGTCTGGATAGTTTGATCTGTGGTGTTTTTTTCGGTTGTTTTGTATGAGCACAGAGCAATGACAATGCTTCAATCGGCTATCCCTGTATGCCAATCATTAACTTGGCTTCCAGTTGTTGTTGTTTGATAAGCGATAAAGTCTCCTTATGGTGTGTTTTAGTGCCTTTTAAAATGCACGGCCAATTGTGTGCATATAAAAGGAACAAACGGAAAGCGTATTGAAATGAACTTGCTTGGACCGGTTTGCGAGAAAAAGTACTTCTCGGTTTTTGTACACTGTGTCTTGTTTCTCAACCAGCAACACAGACAACCAAAACGTGGAGAAACGGTTCTTCCACTGCGAGCTTTGTTAGCACGAACAATCCTCCATTCACTGTGATGCAGTCTCTTGGAGCGGTGTTCTTATAAACTCAGCCTTTGCGATGACTTTAACAGCAGAAACACTCAGGTTCTGCTAGCATATTTTGCTGCTCCACATTTATACCTCCGAGTCATGAGAAACCTGTAGCTCATGCTTCATATTCATATTCTTATGTGCAATAAGATTCATTCATCCAAGTGCAATACTACATTATGTTTATCAAAATTCCACATTTGGTCACTGTAATTCTACATCTTGTTACTGTATAGGTTATTATTATTATTATTATTATATGCAATTCTACATTTTGTTTTTGATGTACATATATTTACACTTATTTTGAACAGCACCTGTCACTTTTATATTTATATTGTTATTCCTTGTTTTATTTTTATCCTTTTCCTTAATCTTATTTTTACCTTCTACAAAATGCACCGTGGAGTTGCACTCAAATTTCGTTGTATGCAATACAATGACAATAAAGGCGATTCTGATTCTGATATAGTCAAGCTTCGAAAGATAACGTTCTGGTCCGTTTTCCATTCACAAAGTCCGCCATGATGAGTCAAAAAGAACGGGCTTGTTGTTGATGGTAGTAGCGTGTGTTACTATATGTTTTGTTTTTGTATGTGACGGTGTATGAGTGGTTAGTGCGCAGACCTCACAGCTAGGAGACCCGAGTTAAATTTCTCTGCCATCTCTGTGTGGAGTTTGCGTGGGTTTTCTCCGGGTACACATTCCAAAAACATGCTAGGTTAATTGTCGACTCCAAATTGTCCATCGATGTGAGTGTGAATGGTTGTTTGTCTTATTGTGCCCTGTGATTGGCTCGCGACCAGTCCAGGGTGTACCCCGCCTCTCGCCCGAAGACAGCTGTGATTGGCTCCCTGGGACCCTCCTGAGGATAAGCGATAGAAAATGAATGAATGAATGTTATCAAGAATGTGTTACAGCATGCATATAAAACATTGTTGGTTCAATTCCCATTCCCTGCCACAAGGCAAGAGAAAAGGCTATTGATGGTGGATGATGGGCACAATTCCTTATAAATAAATAAGACCTACAGGCAAGCTTCCTGTTGAATTTGATTTGCCTGTTCCTGGGATTTGAGTTGAAGCGATACGCTGATCTAAACATGCAGAAATCTAAGTGCAATGGACTACAGTTGATGCAATTAGACTCCAGCAGAGGCCAAACAGGGTCACCTCTCATCCCAATGTGATTAGCAGGTGTCACACGTCCTTTATTAACCCGCCTCCGTAGCAACACACATCGTGACCCACATGTCTCAGGTCAGCTTTCACGTGGAAGAATAGATCCAGCTGTTGTTGCACTTGTCAAGGCTACTGATGCTGGTATTTATCATTTTCCTACTCTTGAAAATGACGGCAAATGATAGCATTTACGTGGCAAAATATGAAAAGTTCTTTGTCCGTCATCTTTTTCGAGTGTCGTATTTGGATGCAGGTCTCAGCAATTATTTTCAAGTGTGCCACTACATGTAATACTGTAGTATTCTCTCTGGGAAATAGTCCACTTTCATTGTATTGTATCACAGTTTCCTACTGCTGCTGTATATTAGTAAAAATGTCAGAGATTAAATGAGTTAAAACAATTTGAATATATTTTTAAATACTGTATTTGCAGCATGATCAGGTATGGTCTTGTGAGGTTTGAACCTAACACACTAGAAAGATTTCCCTTTTATTGCACAATACATTGAAATACATGAAAATAACCAATCATTTCTCAGATTTCAATGAAAAACACAAAGCGCCTGTGAATTGCTTGTGCAGTTGTCACATTTGAAAAGGGCTGACAGATTCCTCATTGAGATTTGTGCTTGAAAAGAAGTAAGCCTGACACATAGGGGACATTGTGTCCCAGAAACCCAGAATGAGACCCAAGTGTTGATGGACTTTTCAACAGTATCATTTGGTGAGAATCAGCACGTGGTTATTGTTTTAAGGTGACCTGAGGAGGTTTACTGTGCAGCACCCGCGTCTTAACAATGTTGACAGCCAGTCATCCGTAATGTTCAAACATGTTGATTTTTACGGTTATACACATATTTTCATTGCACGCTCTTTCTCTTGCTCCCTCAAAGTTGCACTGTCGTGACAAAAACAAAGCTTGCAACCTTTGAAAGAAGTACTAAATGTTTAGATATGGACCTAGACAAAACCTGCTTATATAACTCTTTTCCCCTTTTTGCAGTTTTTGCTATCATGCTATCAGTATTTTGACCTCGCCTTGAATTCCAGTATAGCATAGAAATCTACATATTCACTGCTAATAAAATATTTTGGAGATGGATTTGTGAATATGCATTTGAACATTGGACATTTTCACAATCAGTGGTTGTCGCTTCTTCTGCTTAATACCCATGGTCCAGTTCTAATCTTGGTGACCTACTTTTTGTCAAACAGTGCCCTAGAACAGTGGTTCTCAACTGGTTGGGCTGCGGGACCCACCATCGCCCCTTAGTGACAAGTGCTGACCCATATTGCGGGAATTTGTCAACTCAAAACACTGCGCTGAGACGCTGTCTCTTCTCCAGCGGTTATCTGCAGCTGTGTGTTGGACGGACGACACATGTCGCTGGGTCATTGGGTCATAACATTATTTTTGTTCAGGAAAAATCCCCAGGAAACGACCACTTTTGTGGGTCTTGACCCACCAGCTGAGAACCACCGCCCTAAAACATATGTTTGCTAAAATGCAATATTTTAACACACAAAAACTAGTCGATGCTATGGGACATTAGACACGTTTACATGAGGAGTTTTTCTCTTTCCGAATGACCTTTCCAAAAACAATGGTATACATGGAAAGGAATATTCCAATCTCTTGTCTACATGCGCCGCTATAATCAAACAGAATAGTCAATGGGGCATGCCCAGTAAAATGTAAACATCAACATCACGTGATACCGACTTCCCCGAGTTGGAATAACTCTGTATTAGTTTTCAGTTTTTTGTTTGTCCAGTCTTGAAATTTAGTTTGGATCAAAAACAAACTTTGCTCAGCAGTCCAGTGCCGATTGCTCGCCTCCATTTTTAAAACTGAAGAAAGTCTGGAGCTGCGTGTTACGTCATATCTGAGCATGCACTGAAAGAACGCACCCAGGATAAATTTAAACAGGAAAAGATCAAATTAAATCTTGCTAATATTTTATAATTAAACTCGGGACATGTTTTATATATATATAGATTTTTTTTTCTTTTTTAATAAAACTGGACTTGTGAATGGCGTATAGAAGTGTTTAGAGTCTGTTTCACAGATGGTGGTAATGCACACGAAAGCTGCTTGCCAACCGCCAATAAACAACAGAAGAAGAAAAACACACCGAAGAAGAACAACTTTGAGCGGGTACAAGATACCTCAATCGGATTGGGGAAAGGAATATTCCACCTTAGTGAATCAGATTATATACTCATTCGGATTGGCACTTTTCATTCGGAATGAGGTGTATACAAAGGTTACATTCTTTCAGTTTGATCAAATCAACCGAATGCAATTGGAATATTTGGGTCCATGTATACGCGGCTATTGCCACATTTCCATATTATCATGTTAAACTTCAAACTTATTGAGACATAACGTTTGATACTGTATATAAATCCATCTATCCATTTTTTTTGCACCACTGTGGTGGTGTCCACCAGGCACATATAAACAACCAACCATTCACACTCGCTTTCACACCGATGGACAATTTGTGCTTGATGTGTAAAGTATTGGAAAACAGCTCTAGGCCAATAGTTTTATTATACGTGTTGTAAGTTACACAGATAGTACTCTAAGAATCTGTTTGCAGATGCTTATTATTTATGGGGAGAACCTTTACTCCTACCTGGCCTGTCCAAGATATAATATTTCATGGCCTGGAATCTTTTTCTAACTGCTGTTGGAGATGCTCGGTGCAAGACTTCAGTTCAGTGAACAGGAAAAGGATTAACTCCACAAGTAGAAATATCAAGACCGCAGAACAGGGAATTGAACTTGTTGTGGTCAGTGTTGCCAGGTCCGGCTATTATAAGTGACTTTGAGCTTTTTTTTCTAAAGTCGCTTGCAAATTTCCTGAGGTTGAGGTTTTTGGAGCTTTTGATGATGTAGTTGTTTATTTGGGCTGGCTTTTCCGTCTGTGTTGAATCGCCTCAATTACCCCCCAGCTCCCCTCAATGGAGCCCAACACGAGTGTTAGCAGTTTGGGAGTTTATCCTTTTCCACACCCCCGTTTCCTGGTCATCGCGCCCGCCCATTTGTCTCTGCACATCCCCAAACACACTCAGGCACATGGCGCCGGTGCTGTTCCTCTCAAAGACCCGTTCAAAAGACCAATAGTTAGTATGCTTATTGTGTACTTTTTAGAAGTCAACCGGTGGTAACTCGTTTTGTATCAAGGAATTACAGGCAGCGGTTTTAAGGTAAGATTTGGATCAGGATAACTCGAACTTTCACATAACAATTATTTTTCAAATACTGAATGTAAATATTATAATTTCATTCGGCTGGTGTTTTCATTGTCCCAAAACTAAAAAAAAATTAACAAATTGAGTAAAAAAAAAAAAAGTCCCTTACCCTGCCTGTCATCAATTATTTTTATTTTTTTATATTTAATGTTATATATTTCTTGTCATATACATAATGCAATAATAAATGTATATATTTTTTTCAGCACGTAGTTGGTTGCCTTTTGGGCTTGTTTTCAGAGAGCTGGTTGCCAGATCTGGCAACGCTGGTTTGTGGTGTAGGAAAGCTGTACACTCATCTCCGTCCTGGCTGCTCAGCACAATAAAAAATGGAATTAAAATGTGGTCCACAATAATAATAAAAGAAATCATGTATACCAGCGACATGCAGTGTGGTTCATGGCTGATGAGGTGAGTCCTTTGGGGGGGGGTTCCAGGAATTTCTGAAAGGAAACAGTAGAGTAACAGCCTGGAATTGCGCTTCTTTGATAGATAGGATTGAACCTGCAACCTCCCTGATGGCGTTCCTGTGAGAAAACCCACCTTATCTTGCATCGCCATCAGTTCGGCAGCTTTCTCACTTCGGCAGCTCCTCTGGCAAAGAGATAAGAGTGAAATTTGATTATTTAATGTTCTTGAAGGATATTAGAACCAAATGAAAGGAACACAAATGTCTCCTGTATCTTGTGTCTTATCTATCTCTCTTGGGGTTGCATGCTTTCAGTCGAGTGCCTTCAGCAGTTGAAGTGTATCCAAAATAAATGATGTCCTAATGTTCTTCCACTGTGAAGACAAGTTTCTGTTTCCCCGGCTCTGTGGATCTAAGTACAAAAAGCTGGAAATAGCAGGTGTTTTGGTTCATGCACAAATAAAGAGAAGTGGAAAAAGAACCGGTCTTCCACAAAACTACGAGCCGCTACAAGACCTTTAAATGACCTGAAACAAGAGAAGCTGTTTTGACAACATGGGCAAAAGTAGCCAACACACACAAATGGCTAAATGAGAAGGAAAAATCCTAAGGGTATCTTTTAGCTGGAGATGGCACAGGAAAGTGCAAAAAAAATGGAAATAATTTTTTATAGGGCTGTAAAATTATGAAAAATTTAAATCAAATTAATCAGTTTTCAAATTAATGAATCATGATTAATCCCCACTGGCCACAATGCTTGATATATGCCCCTTTTTACTGCATTTTATGATCAGAAAGATGAATGACGGGACACGATGAAATATATTTGTATTTATTAACAGCTCCAAATGAACCGAAAATTTAAATCCAGCTAAAAGATACCACACACGTCTGAAAATTAGATATTGCTGATATTGTCCTACTTTCGATTTCCGATACCGATATCAACCTGCTATATCGCCCGTGGTGGAATGAACACGTGTTTTTTTTAATACCAGTTTTCATGATCAGGAAAAAATCTGATACAATATCAACCAATATTGCATTTTTATGCTGATATCGGGCCAATAATTAATAATCTCGCCTCTTTTAATAGTAGCGCGACATTTGAATCACACTTTAACCATGTTATTATGAGCCATGAAGGGTTGCGTTCAAAGACACCACATAACGAAAGTGGAATTCACATGTTTTGAGTGTCTGTGTATTTTCTGGGACAATAAGGTACACAAGTAGCTTTGCTTTTTGATTTCTTTACTGTGACACGGTCACTTAAACCCGCATTACATTTATATACAGCATTTAATGGAGCACATCTTTGATATTTCTGCTACTCAAAACATCTGCCTAGGCTTTAAAGGCACAAGATTTAAGCATGACATCTTAGTGTGTAGCCAAGAATCATACCATATATGTACAGGATACTCACAACAGTGACCTGGATTTCAACTCGGGGGGGAATTAATTTATACTGATAAGAAGTCTTGACAACTGTTTTTTTTTTTTGCTTCCTCTAAGTGGTGTCATAGATGGATTAATTATTACATGCTTTTAGCTAGCCATGAGACGTTCATAAAAATGAGACCTTCTTTTTGAAATGTCTGTGTTGCTAGGCAGAATTAGTGGGGCAGAAACCTTTGTTGCCTGTCGGCCAATGGAACGTACAGTCTGCCCACTCACTATCATTATAGGGATTCTGGATTGTTTGATAATAAAATGGTGCAGTCGTCCATTGTAATATCAAAACGAGGGATGTCCCATAATTGGTGCCGATAATTCTTGGCCTGATATCAGCATAATGTGATTGTGACTTTAAATTCTCGACCAAAACGCTAGGGTGCAGTGTTTTTTTGAGAATGAACAACCCCAACTTTTGACTAGCTATTTAGCTTCCTGTGTAGTCGTAATGAACAATTGCGAATGAAGCGACATTCCGATCGTTGATATTAAATATAAATAAATAAAACTTGTAAATATCTATTTAAAGCAATTTGTTTGTATATTTTATTAATAATAAGGGTCGGTAAGAGTTTGTTGTTACCTTTGGACTTTTCGGCGATTCACATTTAACTCCAAACTAGGCACACAAACCTAATATCCATGCTAATATTTCAGTCCCTGCTTTAATCCGTCCATGTTTTTTCTCAAATTATGTGATGCCTGTCCAGCATTTTAGCACCGCTGCAGTACAGTCACAGCTATGGTTATTTATGAGCTGTGTTCTTGTCAAATTAGCTCATAAATGAATAAGAAATAGGCCACCTACTGTCATGCGATCAGTAGAACCTGGTTTTGACTCATCAAGAGGTTGGATCAAACAGAAATAAGTTGTTTTATATATATACTGTAGCTTTTAAATCACACTGTACAAGTATTCTTCATGACACTTGTTGGAACTTATGGTCTGACCTGCAGACCATACGTTCCTTATTTATGTCTAATAATGATGACAAGTTCCCTCAACTTCAGACGCTAAATCCTCCAAAGATTGTTTACTACTGCTGGAGGTCTCCACTTCAGGAGAGGAGGACAGAGACTGAGCTTTTTGTTTGGACAGTAAACACTCTCCTTGGACAGAAAACACAGGAGCCCAAGTTGAAGAACTCTGGATGGCCCCGCCCACACAATGTGGGACAGGGCATGCTGTCACAAAAAATGAATTGGCTTCACATGTGGACTGAAAGAAAGGTGTAAGAAATCAGTGGTGTTCTACTAATACAGCGATATGTAATATAGTCACCATAAATGGTTGTTTGTCTCGAGGTGTATGTGCCCTGTGATTGACGGCCAACTATAGAAAATGGATGAATGAACAACAATAATTACTTTTAGGCTATGACTTTTATGTTGGTTCAGCATCATGACTGAGCTGCAAGCTTTTTGAAACATATTTTATACAATAAGCACATATAATGCGATAGATTGGTCTACCTTTGCAGAGCGTTTTGCAGCCTACTATGAGAAGACTATTGACATTGGACTATAAGACATTATTAACAAATAACATATTTGTCCAAATGATTTTATGTCTCTTGCAGATTGTCCTTCCTGCCGAATCGGAGCTACTGTGACAACGGAAGAACGATATTGGCCAACGAGCAGGAATCCCAGGACTTTCTAGAACCACTATGAGGAAAGACTAGCTATGATGCCAAGTGTCCTCAACTGGCCTGCCTGCTTTAATTAAGCGTGGTGATTAGTTTTTTTTGAATATACATATATTTAACAAAAACATCGTCACTGGTGATCATTCTAAGACAGGGGTCCTCCAAGTGATTGTTTATGCAGTACTGCCTTCGCACCGCAGGGGGCAACAGCGAGGCGTACACGACGCGTCAAAATGAGGCAGCAGTAGAAGAAAGCGGGCGGGCTTTAAACAAATATGGCGCTAGCAACTCTTTAAAAAAGAAATAGAAGAGTAGGTTTTCTGTTATAAAAAAGAAATAGAAGAGTAGGTTTTCTGTTACTGGAAATCTCACTTTTAACAGCGACTGGGCTACAGAACATGCAGTGAGGAAGCCGATGTTTTTACTTTGTATAGAAGTATACCCCGTTTTGAATGCGCTTTCAGAGGAAACATGGCAACTTTGACGCTGTCCATCCGTAATTATTTGAAATAATTGAAGACACTGGACTTTAGTGGCTTGTTGCAGTACAGGTAATATCAATCAGTCAATAATATAAATACACACATGTATACATGTCTCGGTTTAAATATTGTATTTATTTTTTAACGATACCATCTGGCCCTCACAGTGTCTGCTGAGAAAAACATTGGCCCTTGGACAAATGTAATCGATGACCCCTGTTCTAAGATCTCCTCAAGTGTGGATCAAAGGATTCAAAGAAAGTACAGGTGCTTTATTGTTTTTCTATCTTCTTTGAAAATAACCCCAAGTCCAATTTTAACTCAAGTTCCGCCATTGACTCTCTTTAAATGGCCACACAGATGCAACAAGTCTTTTTTTAGATTGACTTTTAAAGCACACGATATTCCAAATGCCCTTATAAAAATTGTTGCACTTTATGTATTAGTTTCAAGATGTGTGCTTGTTTATGGGTAAGGTATTTATAGGAAGATGATAAGATCATGTTTGTCCTTTTTGTGCTTTCAAATCAATGTGCCCCAGGCGGGACAAAAGCCAAGCAAAGACAGGAAGTGTCCCACATGCTAAATAGACCGTTTCACACACACAACAATTTAAATAGTTTGGATTCCGGAATCTTGGAATGCACACTTATGGAAGCCCATTTTCTGCCACTGAAAGAAAAAGAATTCAAACAGCAAGGCATAATTATTATGAGGGGGGAAAAGTTGAAATTATGAGAATTCAAAAGTCATAATGATGAGATGAAAGGTTTAAGTGATGAAAATTAAAGTCATAATTATGAGATAAAAACTTGGAATTTAGATTTCTAAATGTCATGATGATGAGATTAAGTCTAAGTTATGAGCTAAAAAGTTAACATTTTGACTTTTTATCTCTTAAATTTGCCTTTTCTATCATTATGACACCCTTGGAATATGTTTTTTTTCTTTGAGAAGCTGAAACTTGTTTCCGCAGACACTTGATATCTTGGATCTTCCACACTGGAGGCCAGAATTCAATTTGATGTAATTGGATTGCAAAGTGAATAACACACATCCATTTCTATGGAAATGCAATTAAAATGGGGGGGGGGGGGTCGTTTTCGGGATATTTATCCATCTACATGAGTAGATACATTAAAATCCCCGATCTTCCCAGCATTATTTGTCTTCACAGATGCAGTAAGGAACAGTTAGTGACAAAATGTGTAATAAATGGACTCTACGTTCCTGCAAATCATTAGTGCTTATTTATATTTGAAGTGTCTTGCAAGGTGGCAGATTCCCTCGAACACACTGGCCACAACATTAGGTACACCTGCCTATTCTGAGAGCCAAAGAGTTGTTTGTATTTAACATTATGAAATGACTACAACATATTTAACGTAAGTGGATGTGTGTATTAATGTGGTAGTTGTTTGCACTGCAAGCTATTCAGTTCCCTTCTGGTGGTTGTTGTAAAGACGGATTTGATCCACTTTTTATACTCATGCAGGTGTACCTAATGCACTTGTACAGTGGAAGTCAGCCAAAGTTTAACGTTGTTCTTATTCAATGCATTTTGCCCGTGGGGAAATCATGTAAAGCGAATGAAAAAGTGAAGATGTGATGTTTGTTTGTTTTTTAACTCGTAGAGATGTTAACCATTGTATAAGAAAACAAATTAAAACACCAATACAGTAAAGCTTCACCATTTGAACATGTCCTTTCCCATGTCCGTTTTTTCCATTACAGGTTCTATATGTCTGTTTCATATTGATTTGGTCAGTGCAGGGCCTAATCGGTTACTCGATTAATCAAAACGAAAAGCTTCTGATTAATTGACGAAGGAGCTAATCGAATTTTATCATCGTACTTTGACATCGCTGGTACCCTTGTTTGTTGACACCACAGGGCTCGACAATAATGATGTACCGATGGCCTGGGGCAAGTTAAAACAAAATTCGGGCAGGTAAATCCAATCAGTGATATTCCCGTCGGGCAAGTACACTTTGGCATGCCATACTGCCAAGAGTTTTTTAAAAGCGGTTCTTGTTGGGTGTTGGTAAAACACGGACTGCGTAATTCCGGACCGTGGTCCGTAGTCCACAGTCCGTGTTTTACCCACACCCATTCTTGTTCGCGATCAACCAATCAGCGATCGTTTGACTACGAAAGCATCTATCATGGCATCCCTGCCCACATGGTCTAATTCTTCAACAACGTCTGAAGGAAAACAGCAAAAAGTGATGAACCAGTGCCTCCTAAACAAGTATTTTATTAGCGGCAGCAAATCAAATGATGGCACAGGTGAGTGAATCACATTGCTGTGACAATTTGAAGTGGTCACAATGAAACACCACCGATTAGATCCAATCCCAAGTGCTGATTTTGCACAAGCTACAAAATCTAGCGGTTCTGGATTAAAAACACTTTACTAGTACACAAATGTCTATTCAATAATGTTTCATTGTGGTGCACAACTTATAAAAGGCAAAGTGCCTAGAAGTCTCTTGACAATCCAGATTTCCATGCAACGTCATGATTTATGTAGGAAAACAACCACAAGAAATGATCATCATTTCATCTTTATTTGAGATTCTCATGTGATGCCACAAAAATTACATATCATCATTATGGCAGTCTTTTCATTTTACACGGGGCAAGTATTTCTCACCTTAAGGATTCCCCATGGGCAAGTCATCTTTGTTTTTAATGTCGAGCCCTGCACCACCAAACACAGAGAAATCCAAACACACTTGTGGAGTTCGTGATTTACATGGATATACTTAAGTAATTTATCATGTTTTGTTTTTTTTTATATAGTATAATTCTTATACTTTTTTTGGTAAAATGTTGGGAAAATATGTATATTTTACATATTTTTTACATATAGTTGACATTACAGCTTTTTGTTATTAGTACCAATATTTCAGCCTTTTTTTGTTTGATATTGTGTTTTTTCGCTCTTGTTTTACCCATTTTTGCATGGCCGTCCATGTAATAATTGACTGCAAATGGTCCCCAGGCCAGACTTGGGATACCTCTGGTTTAGATGATCCCCAAGGTGAAGTATCCTAAAAGTAATGAGTACTTGAACTCTACGTTTTGAGGCATATTTCTACTGAAAATGTTTTGTTGACATCACCATTGAATTTGAATTTTATTCATCAACCTTCCTGAGTGCATGCATGAATAATGTGTCAAAAAGAGAAGAAGCCAAGCTTTTGTTGTCCATTGTGCTCTTTTTTGCAATGTCTATTGCAGGGTACGAGGATTATTGTTGCAAATTGCCTTTTTACTCCCACAGGCCTGCTCCCTCAGTCACCATACATTCTCTTAGTGTTCTTTTCGAAGCCAGACGAAGCTGTTTTAGCGAGAATCGATCAATTGAGTTCCATTTTCTAAACATTTGAGGAAAGTAGAAGACTCCCCAAGTCTTTGTGTCACTGCTCCTCTCATTAAAAACAGCACTGGCACAAATGAAAGCACATTAAAACAACATGAGCATGTCTTCCGAGGAGGGACTCATTATTCTGTGCGGGCTTGAGACATTTTTAACAAGCCTTTGTCGGCTTGCACACAAAGGCGTCATCAGGCGGCCTATTCAGCGACAGTAAACACTCTCATCAACAAAGCAGTGATTGGCACTGAAGCCGGCCATTAACCAATCACAGGAGGGATGTTTTATTGTGTGAAGCCTCTTCACATCCTCTTACTGCTGCATTGTGTCACAAAAAGATCATTTTCCAGCATCACTTGTGTTTCAAAAAGTGCATTCACATGTTGACACACTTTTTTTTTTTTTTTTTTAATCTTGATTGTGGGACTGGTTTTTGAGGAATGAGTCATCGCCTGTTGCTCATAAGCAGATTTTCCCAAAAAGAGGTGGAAAGCAATTTGCTGTAGAGTTTATAATGTTATTTGAACAAAGTCCAGGGATTTGGGGACTTTTCTGCTTCCATGTGGAGGTCAGGCCTACTATCAAAGCGGTAAAACTGAAGGCCTTGCAGGCAAGCGACTGTAAATAGATCTTAAAATGATTTGTTTGGAATAAAACTAAAATACGAGCAAGCATGAAAGAAGAAGAGTGCATGAAAAGGTCTGTCTAATAAGTCCTACAACGCTTGAACATGATTATATTTGCTTATCTTTGCATTCCAAGCATTGTGGACACCGCAAATGTAAGCACGTGTTCTTTTTTCACCACTAGATGTCACTGTAAGTCACCGAAGAGCCTCCAGAGGTTGACCTTGTCTGCCTGGAAAAATGTCATAATGAGACTGTCATGTCATTTATCCATGTACTATATCTGACTGAGGGGTGCATCCTGGAGATGGGCGATACTGCACACCAGTGCTGTCAAATTCTTACAAATTTGAATCAAATGAATCCGCTTTCAAATTAATTAAACACCGTTAACAACTATTTTACTGTTTGCGTTCAATGACAACAAGTAATGTAAGTTGAGTTCACGTGTTTTGGTGTTGATCAGTGGCGTCATTACTCCATTTTAGGCGGACTGGAGCCACTCTAAAATGCCCCCCCTAAATAATTGTATATTTTTTATGATTTTTAAACATTTTTTAATAGATTTTTTTGTTACAAAAAAAATCTCTGACAAATTTTATATAATAGGGCAAAGGCAGGCTAATAATCAAGCCAATTAAGCAGGCTAATATAGCCTACTACTACTATTAGTAGTAGTAGTAGTAATAATCAGAAGAATAATGATGATAGTAATAATAGGCTAATTAATAATACAATAATAATTATTATATCATTGATCACTGTCCACTGGACAGAATGGTTGCAGAGCTTGAGCAGCGGTTTTGCAGTGTAGATTGTGTGTACTTGTGTAAATTTAATGGTGGCCTAAAACAATTGATTATCTCTGTCCTCCTGTCCTCAGAACCTAGTGAGGCCCCTGGTGTTGATGAATTTCCGAGTGTACTTAAATGCATCAAACTGTACTCCCTCTGTAAGGGCTATGTTTGTGAGTGAATGGCATATCCACTTATTGTCTTTCTTATTTGTTTTTTTCGACCATATGCACCTCCGTTGATGTATTCAGATCAGAATAAAGTTATAAAAGGGCATCAGTGTTATTCTGTGGGGACTCTACATGTCTTCATAACAGAGGTGGAGAGCCAGGATGGTTACCGCAGTTAATGCGCTATTTTTTGACAATCTTAACAGAAATACAACAATATGTCGAAAAATCACCAATATTTGTGTGAAAATAAACAGAAGAGAGGACTGAAAAATATGGATTTAATCATGCTAGCACCAACAATGCCCTGGCATCAGTATTTGGATTGATCCCTCCACCTGTAATGCTTAGCACAGTGTAGAAATGATTGTCACCGTGTTCTTGTTATTTCCTAGTCATGTGTGTTCCACTCTGTCAGCAGAATACCTTTTTAACCTTCCACTGTAGTCATCAAATGATGATTAAAGCGAGCTGCTCCCCTCACACACACACACACACACACGATGACAGCGGTTTTGTCAGGGTTAATAATGAAACATGATTGCACTTTACTCTCCACTGCAGCTGTTAATAAATAGAAGATGGTTTTGTAGTAGTAGAGCAGCTTAACATAGAAGATGAATGTTTTTTTTTTTAGTTAATGTAATGTTAACAAAAGGCATTTCTACCATTCTCTTCTGCTGGTACAGTTTGTTTTGAACCGCTGGTGTGCAAAAAACAAGCAGAGCACTTGGGAGAAATGTAAAGAAATGTGTGTAAGACGCAAGGTGGCACAGAACTGTGGAAATTTGATTTGCAGCACTACTACACAGGGAAACTCCCACAAGAGAACATTAGCTATAACAGAAAAGATGACCGGTCCCTGTCAATGGGGAATACAAACAGGTTTAAATGCTTATTTCAGCACACCCAACTTCGCTATATTATGCCTAAAACTATACCCCAGATGCCAGGTGTCGATTGGCCATCAGGAGTACTGGGAGTTTTCCCAATGGGCCAACCAAAAATTGGGCAATGGACAGCCGTTGGTTTACTTTTTATTTATTTATTGCTGCACGTTACTCTTCCATAATATTTAATGGAAATTGATACGAGCCAGGCACTAGGACCAACTGCTGAGGCAAAGGCCCAGTTGAAGCCTGTTTCCCTTTGGACCACCGACAAGCTCATCAATTGACTCTTTTTGTGGTACATTGTTAACTGGTGCATCGTTTGTGTTCCTAGCAAAGGCCATTCCATAATTACCTCCGCCAAACCAAGTGCTAAAAATGCAAGCGCAGAGGTTATGTTTTTGCTGCCGTCTATCTGTTTGTCTGTGTTTAAAATAACTCAAAATTGATTTGAATTAAATTTTCAGGAATTGGCGGAAATGGGATATGGAAGAGCAGATACAATTTTGAGGGTGATCCAGATTTTTTTCAAGGATTCTCCAACATTGCGAGATCGGACCATTTTTGGCATTTGTCTACATAACGCCACAAAAAACGCACTTGTTCAAGACATTTAGCCTTTCTGGTACATAGCGCTATCATGCTAGGTGTTAGCATGTTAGCATTGCTAGCATGGTAAAAATAGCATACTAGCATTTTGTTTTAGCAAATTTTATGGGCAGACACATATAAACACCAGTATCATCCTGGGTGTTAACATGCTAACATTAACATGTTAGCATTGCTAGCATGCTAAAAATAGCATACTAGCATTTTGTTTTTGCAAATTTTATGGGCAGACACAAACACCAGTATCATGCTAGGTGTTAACATGCTAACATTAAGATGTTAGCATTGTTGCCATTCTTTAAGTCATTCCACCCCTTCCATTGTATGTTTTCATTGTCAAGGAATTTAAATATGTAGATAAGATAAACGTAGGACTAATATCACAATATGGTGGGAACTATGCCACTTGGCAGAAGTCTGTGCTCACTATGTGCTTTTCTAGTCTTACTATAGATAATTTATATATCGAAACGCAAAGTGTTGCGTAGGCATGCAGATTTTAAAACATTTTCCCCCTGAGGTTGTACATAAATTGCACACAAAAGAAATTCCATATTGACAAACAAAACAAACACACTAGCATGTTAAGCAGGTTTCACCATGGCAACCATCACCGGCTGCACTCTCCCTCCTCCTCTCCTCTCCCCCCGCCCCCTCTTGCTAAGCTCCAGACAAGCGTATGGGAACAAGGCGGGGGGGCTGACAGTTCCCGTCCTGCTTTGCGGTCGGAAGCAGGAAGAAGAAGAATCCAGTGAGAAGCAGACTGAATGAGGATAAAAGATGCTAGCACGGCGGAAGGAGCGATGGCCTCCAAATGCCATCCAAGCTGCACCTGCTCTCAGGGTGAGTCCTCCGCCACCCCCGCCCTTTCTTGTGACATCCTAGCATCCTAAAGGCTGGTGGAACTTGTACACATGCATGCTTGCATGCAGATGCATTTAAAGGGCCAGTGCACTAATCCTCTATCAGGTTGTCACTGATGCACAGTGACGGGTTAACAAAGGTGACAAGATGATTCCAGCATCTTGTGGTTGTTTGTCATGTCCTATAGTCATTGACAGTCATGTCTAAGTCGAGCTCTTCCACTGAAATGTTGCTTATCTCTTCATCTATTTGTTTGTTGACGTTGTCACACTCATGTCGGCTGCAACCTTTCCTGCCGCTGACCAACAACCACAAGATGATGGGCTCTTCTTGTCACTTTCATGAGGAAGGAAATCGATTATTATTAGATTATTGTTAGGTGTACCTAAAGTTATGACTGCAGAGTATACTGTGCTGTACTGTCCTGAGTGACGTGAAGAGGGAATAACAGGAATGTCTTTGCTCCATCAACACAAAGACACCATTCATTCTGACATATAATGTATTCAGGAACGCACAAGAAGACTTTTCTTTTTTTTCTTTCATCGTTATTGTCCTCTTTTGCGCAAATGCAATGTGGTACGCATTGTGGTACGGTAGAGCCTCTAAAAAGGGAACACCTCTGAGGTTGTCTTATTCAAAATGTCACAAAGCTAAGTAAGAAAGTTACAAATAACACAGAAAAAGTCCTCACAAGCGTCACAGGGGTATGCTGGAACCTATACCAGCTGACTTTGCGCGAGACACGGAAGATTAACATTAAAATATTTAGGAAGAAAGAAAAATATACTATATTTTAAGTCGTAATAATGAAACAAACAAACCAAAAAAATGAGGTTAGGTTGAAGTTATCATATTATAGGAATAAAGTCATAATATTAAAAAAAAAAGTGATTGCATTTGTTTGTGGTCTCCACTGATCAATCACCTCAAAGGTCAAACATATCTAAACCTGCGTGTAATCAACGCTGTGTGCAGACATGCTTGACAGGCTGCCAGATAAACGCCTCAGTTGGGTGAAAAATTCACCGAGGTTAACCACAGGTACAAGCGTAATACAAACGATAACAAGCCCCTCCCAGTAGGAAATCTTTGTTCAAATGACTCTTCTTATCTTGCGATCACCGCACTCACTTACTTGGTGCTACTCAGTAAACAGAGCAGACTTGAACGCCTCACATCACATTTTGCAGGTGAGTACAAGCAAACTTTGTTGGTTTTGTTTAGCACAGGCTAAGAACTGGGCTATGTTTTATGCAGGGCTTATTAATGCATGTTACAGTCAGGTACCATGGCAAAAAAAAAAATCAATGATGGAGACTTCAAATCATGGAAATATTTGGTTCTATTTTTGCTCCATGACTGGGTATAATCTGTAATGATTCAATCTACTGTAGCGTGATATTTAGGCTTTAAGCCAGGAGTGTCTAAATGGCTACGGACTGAAAAATGATAGGATGCAAGGGCCACTTTGGTATTTTGTAGAGGTTATACACATTTCAAGACAAAACTGTATCTCAGCTTTGTGGTATACAGTCGGTGAAAATCCGATTATTAGTATGAATAGTTGCTGTTTGTGTTTTAGTTTCAAAATATTTACATTTATTTATACTTTTTTCATAATTAATACAAATTTCTTCTCATAATATTTTGCCTTTATAACTTTTTTGAAACTTTATTATTTTGTTTATCATGTTATGACTTCAATGATCCCCGCGACCCTCGTGAGGAAAAAGCGGTAGAAAATGAATGAATGAATGTTATGACTTCATTTTTTTTCCTGTAATATTTCAAATTTATTCATCTAAAATGGCATTATTTTCATAACATTATTCTCGGAAAATTGCGACTTTTTCGAGTTAGTTTTTTATTTCTCTTTATTTTTACTTCTTGTAAAATTACTGCTGATTTTTCTATTTTTATGTTATAAATTGTGTTTTTTTTATTTTCATTTTTAAATGATATTTTTTTTCAAACGTGCACACAAAAAAAAATATCCACAAAGAGAACAGGCATACTGTGTCAGCACTACTTTACTGCCTTTAAACCACATGATGAAAAGCTGTAAAGATTGATTAAAGAAAGAGCCATGGCCCATTGTTTCTGTGTTTGACACGGTGATAAATCCTACTTTTGCTTACAAAAGATCATCAGGGTGTCCTCTCTCATGTTCAGCTATTTTGCTTTGCCAACGACAAGGAAAGCCTCAGTTGAGCAGGAAATGTTAATGTTTTAGTGTGTAACCTTTTTTTGTATTTACATCACAAAGCTACGCTACATCGTCTCATAATTTGTGTACTACGGCTTTTAGTCCTACCACTTCAATATATCTCCAGGGGAGCACACTATTGCTTTCATTTTGTGGTCCAGTTGCCTTCTTTTACTACCAACTTTTTCAAAGCTTCTGGAACAAGTAACAATGCAAATAAGACAACAATCTGCATTGCGTAACAGTCACGTTTACAATATCATCATGATTTGTGTAAAAAGTGTAAAAGCCAATCCTACATTGCTACATATAATTGGACTATTTGTATAGTACTTAATTGGACTGAGCTTCATTTTTCAAAGAACCTAAGCAAAGATGTGGCAATCCGTCCCATTTGTGCCAAGAGCTTACATGAAAGAGAACAATTATCGCCAAAACTAGGGTCAGTAAAGTCAGTAAGATATGATGTGACATGACAATATATCCATAAATTATATTCCAATCTCAGCTAACAGAAACAACCTTTCTACTCCGTGACACATTTGGTAGCAACAAGATTGATGAGTCCATGCTTTATATTTATTATACATACTTTTACAATCCTTTTGAAGTGTCACAGGCTAATGTGGGGAGGGGGGGACATTTGAGACATAATTCAGATCACACAACTGAAATGGAACTTACTTGTACTTTGGTGTTTGCCAACAGCAAACTATAGAGCATTACACACTCCCAAGGTATCTCTCATACTTATGTCATAAATTGACATATGCAAAGTCGATTCTACAGTCTGTTGGGGCCTTGGGCCCCTTTGCTTAGCATCGCTGCTGTAAACGTTCAACGTTTGTCAGCCACATGAATATTCTGTTCAATGGTTGCTTCTAATTATTCATTCATTTTCTACCGCTTATCCTCACGAGGGTCGCGGGGGTGCTGGAGCCTATCCCAGCTGTCTTCGGGTGAGAGGCGAGGTACACCCTGGACTGGTGGCCAGCCAATCACAGGGCACATATAGACAAACAACCATTCACACTCACATTCATACCTATGGACAATTTGGAGTCGCCAATTAACCTAGCATGTTTTTGGAATGTGGGAGGAAACCGGAGTACCCGGAGAAAACCCACGCATGCACGGGGACAACATGCAAACTCTACACAGAGATGGGATTGAACTCGTGTCTCCTAGCTGTGAGGCCTGTGTGCTAACCACTTATCCGCCGAGCAGCCCTGCTTCTAGTTAGAGCTTCAAAATGCAAAAAGAAGAAATGGGAGTGAGACAAAAAATGTTTTTTTTGTAAACATTCATTCATTCATTTTCACCGCTTATCCTCACAAGGGTCGCAGGGGTGCTGGAGCCTATCCCAGCTGTCTTGGGGCGAGAGGCGGGGTACACCCTGGACTGGTCACCTGCCAATCACAGGGCACATATAGACAAACAACCATTCACACTCACATTCATACCTATGGACAATTTGGAATCACCAATTAACCTAGCATGTTTTTGGAATGTGGGAGGGAACCGGAGTTTTTTAGTGAACAAGTAATTGCAGTAGTGTACATGTACAGTATCTATTGCTTTCACATTTGATGATCAGATGACTACCTCATCTTCAATAATTCCGTCCTCCTCTCCATCAGCTGCATCCTCTTCCCATCTGACACCATGGAGGAGGTCATCAAGCTCAAAGAAAGCCTGCCAGCTCATCCACCAGCTGTGCTGGAGCGGCGGGTCCGCCATCAACAACCTACAGTTTCAATACTCAAGTCCAAGCTGAAGCAGGGCGTGAGCTGCTCTGTGCCCAGAGTAAGCTCCACCTTGACCGGCTTCTTCCCTGTGGTGCACTGGCTGCCCAAGTACAAATTCAAAGAGTACGTTTGGGGCGATGTCATGTCCGGTTTGATTGTGGGTATCATCTTGGTTCCGCAAGCCATCGCCTACTGCCTGCTGGCTGGAGTGGAGCCCATCTATGGCTTATACACTTCTTTTTACGCCAACATCATCTACTTCCTGATGGGAACATCCAGACATGTTTCTGTTGGCATCTTTAGCCTGATGAGCCTCATGGTTGGACAGGTAAGCATTCACATCCCAACCAGCTGTCTTCTGTTGACATTCTTGACTGACTGCTTGTCTGCAGGTGGTTGACAAAGAGGTGTTCCTTGCTGGATTTGACCTCAATGAAGAGTCCTCCGGTCCTCAAGTCTTCAATGGTTCATTCGGGATCAACCTCACTAGCAGTCATGCTCATAGTGTGGAGATAATGGGTGTGCAGTGTGGGAAGGAGTGTTATGCTATTAGCATTGCTGCTGCCCTCACCTTTCTGGCTGGTATCTACCAGGTAAATAAATCCAGTAGTATCACAATATTTGGCCTTCAATAATAAAAAAATATATATTATAAATAATTATTAGAATAATTGTGAAGAAACAACCTTTCCCAGAATACAGGGGTGTACTGTAGATCCCCCTAGTAACAATTTTAGATGCTCTTTGCAAAATAAGTGTAGCAAGACATGCTGGGAAGTCGGAAGCACTCCCAGCCTGCTTTGCAGCACCTTCCTTGTAATTGTAATTGGTTGCTGAAAGTACATATTTGGTAATGGTAATGGTTTAATTTCATTTGACCATGCATCAGATTACAATTGAATGCATCCCATAATCAGTTCCC